>NC_090869.1:61354260-61371860 GCF_036669935.1 Montipora foliosa | reverse complement strand
ATAACTGCGAAGATGATAGCTTCACTTGATTTCATATCCGCTGTGTATATATGATTCATTGTATATACATTGTCATCATTGATTCATTCCTCACGGGACCATTACATACACACAAATGACCAGCTCCCAACGTCAGTGGCTTTCATAGCTTAGTTGGTTAGAGCGTCCGCACCGGAATCGCGAGCGTCACGGGTTCAAACCCCGTTTAAGTCCTGAATTTTCAGGCTTCTCTACGCAATTGTAGAAATTGCGTTTATAACTGCGAAGATCATAGCTTCACTTGATTTCATATCCGCAGTTCATATATGCTTTCCCATTTCATATACCATGTTCATCATTGATTCATTCCTCACGGGGACCATTACAAACCCACAAATGGGGGGGAAACCAGGCTCGCAAACGTCAGTGGCTTCATAGCTTAGTGGTTAGAGCGTCGCACCGGAATCGCGATGCATCACGGATTCAAACCCCGTTGAAGATCCTGAATTTTTCAGGCTTCTCTACGCAATTGTAAAAATTGCGTTCATAAACTGCGAAGATCATAGCTTCACTTGCTTTTCTATTGGTCACCACACTTTTGATTTTAGTTTTCATTTTCACCGTTGTCTGCCTTAGGGATCCAATACCATTGTCGAAGCCTGAGTTAGAAGTTGTTGCGTAACACCGCCGTGTAAAATCTATCAGGTGTGTGTTATCTGACAATAAGTGTTGCTAAGAATCTTTCTGCCGGAATCAGAACGGCAGTACTTTGGCATTCGTATCAAAGTTATTGTCATCCAAATAGAGATCAAGCTGTTAAAATTACTCAGTGGCGCTTTGTTTGCGTTGGAGTTTCGATATGATCTCTTCACAAAGCATTTGTTGCACAGATTAACTAAGGTTGACACGCATGCGAGTCCACAGCAGTGATAGTGTTTTGGCTGTTTGTTTTGCCTCCTTTCCCTTTTTGATAAAGCGGATAACACTAAGGTTGTGATTCTGAGTGTTTTGTTCATGATACTGTATCTGGTGATTTCAATGACTCCCAATAGATCATATAGATTGGTAGTCCTGTTTGTTTGGAGTTGGTGATTATTGACGTTTGTATCTATTGTTGATTCCATATCGTGAATTTTGTCAGTTGTGTTTGAAGGCCATTCTTGTGGTGGTCTTAGGAGTCAGGATGGACCTTGGATTACCAGTCTCCTTGTTTGGAAGATGACGGCTTTGGCATCTACTCATCTAGTTGACGATGTCTGAATGGTTTGTTTGATGTGGGTAGAACAGAAGCTCCACGCACCTGGGTGGAAGTAATATCAGTAATCAGCCGTACCCGGTGCTGATAAAATTACTGCCGTCGAACCTTAGTGCTGGATATCCATACTAATGTAAATTTGGGAATCATCCCACAAACTGTGTAAAATAACTGGAAGGTTGGTAATACAGCTTTGGAGAAGTATTTTGATATTTGGGCTCCAAGTAGTGCTGCAAGTAATTATAACGGTGGCGTTGTTTGTTGTTTCCAGGTGCTACTTTGCGTTTTTGGACATTAAGAACAGTGCCATGTTGTTCCTTCAGAAGTATTGCATCTCGGATAGCTATACGGGCTCCTTAGCCTAACATACTGGTGTCACTAAATTAACACGTGCAGTTGAAAGTCGTTAATGACACTTTTGAACGTAGGCTAGGATATCACAAGCGAGGTCAGGTTTTGAAGTTCAGGAAGGCATTTGATCCAGTTGTCCTTTGACGTAAGTTCATCCTTGCTCTTTCGAAATAGTTTCACGATGATCTGTAGTAGTGTAGAGCCTCGGGGTCTGTGTCTGTTCCGTTTAAGACGTTGTCCATATTATATCAACTTTTGCAGGTCTTTTGATACCCAGTGGTCTTGTTTATATTATTTATTGTGGCGCTTAGCAGCTAACGAGATGGCGCGGCTTCAAATAGTAAACGTCAAAATCTGTAGGTGACTAATTGTGTCGATCATGTGTAGATTTGTTAACATCTTTAAGCCAGAGAAATGTTGTCGCATCTCTGTCTTCAATGTTGAGTTAGATCTGGAGAAATGCTTTTCCGATGTCTGCGGTGAATGCGACTTCGTGTTTTCTAAACTTTAATAACTTACATGGTTTCCACCTGTGGCATCACAATTGGGCCGTAGTAGGAAGACAGTCGTTTCGGCACGACACTTTGACCATTTTCATGGCTGTGGTGGACCTGTCTGAGACTGGGAAGATGGGAATTGAAAATTATGCATCTTAAATCGTCTGGCAAATTTTGAGGAGTATTGGAATTAACAGGCTTTCATAGCAGTCCGTTTGCACTCCCAATGTTTCTAAATCGCGAATTTGCTTTCGCATTTATCATAAAAAATTCGTAGTACTGTTGAAGATCCATTGAAAGGGTATTGAGCTTTAAGAGTGATTTCATATGAGCGTTAATTAGACCTTGTTTTTTTCCAAAACGTTCTGCGGCATTCAGTTGCTTTATTGTAGTTTTGTGACGTGATTGGTAATTCCCGAGATCTCGCGCGCTGCATCTCCAGTTATCATACCCTTCAGATAATTCATTTTATCGATGTTGTGTAGATCGGGATTTTGGTGAACTGCAGTATTAAAGCTATCCCAAAATGTTAACCATTCCAGGGGGTTGCCGTCAAACGGTTGGATTTGCAATTTCGGCAGATTAATGTGAGCTCTGAATGTTGGTTTGCTTTCTGCTATGTTTGTGTGATGAAGCAAACTTACCGGTAGTTGTCTCAAGCTCCCTGCAATATATTCTGTGATCTGGAGGTTCCAGTATATTAGGAGTTATCTTGAAATGTCAGACGCCTCGTCTGTTTCAATTATGATTTAATCTTCTTACTTCTTCTTCTTCTTCTTCTTCTTCTTCTTCTTTCTCTTCTTCTTCGTCTTCTTTCTTCTTCCAGATTAAATAGGAAGATCGAAGGGCCTCTACTCGTAGGGCCGTGTTTCTTTGTGGATTGCATTTGCATTGCATGTAGTCTATCTGCACAAGTTGCAACAAAGCCCTCCTTCTTTTTGGCTAAGGCGTTTATGATCTGTTATCCAGAGTGATATTTCGTCTAAGCGGCTGGTGAGTCGCTCGGTGAGGACTTTGAGCTCAGTTATGTTCGGTGGTTTCTGTGTCTTCCATGAGTCGTTCGAGGCGCTTTATGTCTTACGTGCAGTGTCCTTTGTAGGATTTCTGACGGCCTTGTTGTGTCTTAGTTTTGCTTTTGACATGCTTAAGAGGGTCTCGGCACCAGTTTCAGAGATATTCCACTGACATTTGATAAGACTGACTTGTCGACAAGACTGAACTGTGCAATGACAATGAAGTAATTAGTTACTTAGTAATCTGTGACGTAACATAAGTGATTGACGGATGCATGGATTTTCATGACAGTTGGGATTGCAATGGATTATAGCTGATTGCCGTAATAGATGTCCTAAACGAAATGAGACACTGGAGTTTGAAGACCTTGAAGCACTTTATCAGTCGCCATCCTCATTTCTAAATTTATTCATTTTTGATTGCAAAAAGTGAAGCTTTCAGTTCCAAATACGAGCTTTTTTTTAACTTTATTTTGGGTGATCTCAGTATTTCGTCCTTCTTTTGTTTCCTTGCACGTAATTCGTGCGAACATTTTGGGCCATTTACCCATGGGACATAAAATTTGATTTATGAATACATGATGTGCTTTATTTTCTCTTTTGAACGCGCATAATTGATCGAGCGGACTTGCGCCCTCCATTTAGTGGGCATTAGGTATACCGTGACGGTTCCTTAGTTTCATTTTCACAGTTGAAATTACACGAGAGTAGGTGGACCTTGCTTCTCACTAAAATTATCTGATATGAGTGAAGCAAAATGTAGAGCAATTGAGTTGACTTATATGGCTTGCCGTGAAAATAACTTAAAAGTTTTGTTAATTAATAATTTAGAAATAAGTGGCAATGCTCTCTACATCTAGACAAAGGAGTAGACCATTTTTCAGTTGCCGGTAAGTTACCTGGCCTAAGAATGAAAGCGAGGTTGCCGGCTACCCTGATTTGACAAAAACCTTTGTGCTTTTCTGATTAGAATTACAACACAATTTACATGATAAAAGCAGTAAGATCTGTATCAATTCAAGGTCACCGGCAGCCTCGCAGCCATTCATAGGCTAGGTCACTGAGCAAACATATGTAAAAAAGAATTGCCTATTGATGAATATGGGAAACCATAAATTTGAGTCGTGTATTTGTAGGAAGTCAGTTGGACGCATTTACGTTCCATGGTTGCGAAAGCGGAAGACTATGATTGCAGGGACGTGTTATACTTCTTAGTCGATTCAATACTACAGTTGTGATTTGAATTTTCCTTGAGGCCTCATTCAATCAATGAAGGTACCATATTCTTTTGAATTTTGTGCTTAACAGTGATGCAAGAAGAGCTCATTTAAATAACAACATTAGAAAATCAAAACGGCCCCCCTTTTGACATGTGATAAGATGTAAGATGTAATAATACCAAGCCTGAGATGTTAGTACACAAATCTAGTAAAATAAACCTCTACAAAAACAATCAGTATAAGACGTTCATTTGTCGTAACCATCAGGCTAAAAGCACATAAGTAGAGCACATAAGGAAAGCTCATAAACCAATGCACTCGAACCCGTAGTATATCCTTCCAAACTTATGCTTGCCGCTAAAGTAATCCCAATATACAAATGTGATGACGAATCTGATCCGTCTAATTATACACCAATATCATTGCTTTCTATTTTTAACCGTACTTTTGAGAAAATGATGTGTTCCCGTCTTAAATATTTTCTTCAGCAACACAATATCCTTTATGATTCACAATATGGTTTTCGTGAAAAAAAAGATCTACTGAACATGCTCTTTTGACATAATTAATCAAATTGAAACTGATGTGGATGGAAAATTGTACTCATGCGGGATTTTTATAGACCTACGAAAGGCCTTCCACACGGTAGATCACCGAATTTTATAAAGTAAATTGCATCATTATGAAGGGGAAGGAATAATAAATGATTGGTTTTCTTCATATTTACTGCGTCGTCAGGGTCGTCAGCAAACGACACAAATTGGAGCTAAAGATATTTCTAAAAAGGAAATAATTTTGTGAGGAGTCCCTCAGGGGTCGGTACTGGGACGTCTGCTTTTTTTAAATTTATATAAATGATATATCTATGTTAAATATCTAGGTGTGTTGATTGATGAAAATATCTCATGCAAATATCATATTGTCCACTTAGCTTCAAACATTAGAAAAACAATTGGTATTATTGCTAGATTAAGAAATTTCGTACCCCTAGCTACTTTAGATCGTATATTCATCTCACTTATCTAGCCTTATCTATTGTATAGCATAGTCATAGTCGCGTGCGGCCGCGCCGTCAAGACTCTTATTCCCCAAAATGTGCCCTCCGCCTGATGTACTTTCATTGGTGACTACAAATATCATGCTGTACCCTACTTTCTTTCTTCTCCTTTTCTTCCTCTCGATTTTCTGTACTTAAATCAGTTGCTGTTCTGATGCATGACACATCTAACAACTTATCGACTCTTAATTTTGCTACTTTAATCATTTCTAAAGCAGGCATTCATTCAGATAAAACAAGATCATCTTCAAGAGGTGACTATTTTGTTGAACCTTCAAGATTTGAAAAGCAAATTAAATCCTTTTTAACAAATCATGTAAAAAATTGGAATACATTATCTCCTGCAATTTGCCTTCTACCCAATAACAGTTATAAAATTAAAATTCACAATATCCTACTCCATTGAAGACTTTCAGAAGAAAATGACTATATTGATTTACCTGTCTTAATAACAAAAATATCTTAATACTTTGGCTTGTCATATTTGCACTTTAATGATTTGATTTTAGATGATATTTCCTCTTAGTTGACTGTATACTTTGTACACTGTATCCGGATCCTTATTCGTTCTATAATGTACTGCTTGTAAAACACAACGGAATACTGTAGCTTTCTCTTCTTGTTCTCTTTTATACACGTGTAACCACTGCTCACCTCGACTAGATTTTGCTAACTGCGAGCAGACTACAACGAAGTTGTACAATAAACATCCTGCTTTGCTTTAATTTTGCTACAAAAATCCTGTGTGAACTGACCTTTGCCAAGATGTCAGGGACACCCACCATAATCTTCGGTGAAATATGTGTTCGGGAGAGTCAAACTGTTCTAAGAATTTCGGTTCTACGTTGCCAAAAAGCTATAGATTTCTTTATTAAAAAAAGCCACCTAAAAGATTCACAACAAGGAAAAAGTAGCAATTTTTGCAATTTTTGGCACTTAAAAAGGACACCTAGCAGTTTCGGATGAGCAAATGGTTCGCTGAAAGGTTTGGTTCGCTGGGAAGTTTTTAAAAGGTAACGTCCAGCTAGCAATTTCTGAATTGAAGATATCATTCCCTTAATTAAATTTTCAGACGCCTGAATTTTCAGCTAAGATATCCGAACAGATCAATTTCTTCTAGGTGGTGAAAACATCTCTTTAGACAATCTTTAAGCACTACAAGGAGCCTAGAAATGTCTCTCAACGGCTTTTGCCTTAATTTCCCCGCTGGGTGTCCTTGTAACTATTATAAGGGGTTTTCAATTAACCTCATGATTTTACCACTTACCAAAGATAAACACCTCTACCTCCTTTGAAATCAACACACTCCTTAGCGAAAAATCCACCAAGTAAAACGACAAACAAGGGAGCAACACTACTGATAGACCTATTTGCAATCAAGTGGGCTTACTGCGCCTTTGAATAACATGCGGACTCTTAAATTCAAAGGTCAACGGACAAAGGAGTCGCTACCGTCAATTAAATGTTCGCCGGCTCCTCCCAGTTTTCGACTATGTTGACTGAACTGGGCTCAACGATGTGATTTGATTACTGCGCGCTCGACAGTAGTCGGAAGCTCGGAGGAGCAGCCGAACATTTGATTGACGGTAGCGAAAAACGCATTTGTCGGTTGACCTTTGAATTAAAAAGTCCGCATGTTATTCAAAGGCGCAGTTAAACAAAGGTAATTACTTTTGCTCAATACCATCAGAAGTAGCCACTGAGCCAATCACGAGGCAAAGCTGGTGCGAGCAGCCGGCCCCGAGCTGAGCGCGGAAATAGCCCTTGATTGGATCGATGAAAACAAAGAGTTTAAATCCAGCTATAGAGTTTGGTAATCAAATAAAGGTGATTTAATAACGTAAGAAAGAACTTAGAGTTAACGCTTTGAGCGAAATGCAGAATCATATATCTTTCGGGCTTACGGTACTTTGCGAAACGAAACGAAACGAAATGGTACTTTGCGAAATGATTAACTGTAAGATCTATTGCTAAACAACGCAATTTGAAGCAATGCAGAAATCGCGAGCCTTCAAGGGGAAAAGAAAAGTTAGTAAACAAATAAAGAGCTTGCTCAATAAAAGCGTTCCAGAATCTTTAAGGATATGCAAGCGAGGATACCTAAACTTCGAGCCAGGATTCGAGCTAGGATCCGAGCCAGGATTCCAGCCAGGATTCGAGCTAAGATGAGCTTTCTCCGCTATTATTCTCGAATCTCTCGGTTAGGTTAGGTCTCGAATCGGTTAGGTTAGGTCTATTTAGGTTGGTTCTAGTCTATTAGATCTAGTTAGGGTTAGAGTAGGTCTCGGTTAGGTTAAACAGGACTGAATAAAACGCAAACAGCGGTTACAAACATTTGCTTGAACTGCATAACTTTTATAAACTTAACGTTTCGTATGTTACAACATACATCATCAGAAGTGATTATTGTTCAGTTACAGATAAATTTAAATTTAAAAAAATACAACTGTACGGACTGGGAACTAACGAAATTGATTGACATAAAACGACAAGAATATGCTAATAATAGAGATAAAGTTTCTCACTGCCAACGTTTTCATTTAACGCTGGCTTTAGATCACGGTCAACAGAGACTCTTTAATTTTGCAATGCATATCTGATCGACCAGTTGCTAATATTTCGATCTTTCGATCGATAATATGGTTTTTCTGTTACAATAACGAGAACGAATCATTAGACTCTTATCACGAATCAGGTACTAGTTTTATTATTGTCACAGGTGTTCATTTCATTTTGTGATGTAGCATGTTGGCGTTTGCTTACTTTCACAATTCTCAGGACCAAGGAGACTAAAACATGTGACCATTTGATAAGTTCAAGTACCAAAACGCATACAGATCGAAGTTAAAAACTACGAGAAAACGAAGATTTCCTTTCACATGTTTTGGCATCACTTCCTGTTTACAAGTCTAGGCGTAGGCAACGTGAAAATACTTCCATATGAAACAAACACAGAGCCGTTCCGATTCGAAACAAGAGTGGCTTTGTAATTGGCGACCAATTTGCATATCCTTAAAGATTCTGGAACACTTTTATTGAGCAAGCTCTTTATTTGTTTACGAACTTTTCTTTTCTCCTTGAAGGCTCGCGATTTCTGCGTTGCTTCATATTGCGTTGTTTAGCAATAGATCTTACAGTTAATCATTTCGCAAAGTACCATTTCATTTCGTTTCGTTTCGCAAAGTACCGGAAGCCTATCTTTCGTACGTGGATCAACTCGTCTGATAAAACCGAATTCGTTTCGTTTCGTTTCACTCCCCACCGCAAAGGGGCATCACCGTTTCCTGTGAAACAAACCCCATCGACACTAAAGCAGTCATTAAATTATTTTTGGCATGGCACTAAGCTACTCAATGCCCAGCTAACCAGAGGCATGGGCACCGTGCCTTGATTTGCATTCACTGACAACAGGTTTTGATACAAATTGACTCCAATTTATTTCGAACGCGTCGCTCAGAAAAAAAATGCTCATAAAACGAGTTGAAACCATGGATGATGACCTTGACTGAAACTTGTCTTTAAAATAATAACACGAGGCAAAAAAGTAAATAATACTATTTAATTTAAAACACATTGCGTTAAAAAGCTCATATTAAGAGACTTGCTGCATCAGTGACAGACATAATATTTGAACCTTCGAGAAAATCAATTTAAGATTTGAAATCACCGCAATTACGATCTGACATAAAATACCCTAGTTGCTTCTCAGTTGATTTTCATTTGGTGGCTGGAGCACAACATCATGGTTTTCGCAGAAGTATAACGAGTTCAAATCCCATTCAAGCGTGTTTTTTCGGGTAACGTACGTTCCTAACTGCAGTGGTCTAAAAAACATTGGTAATTATCATATAATTTCTGTAGCTATTAAGTCCCCGAGTCGCTTTTCAAGTTCAAGTTTATTAACTTCTTCTTTTACTATTACAATGAAAAAGGCTAAACTATCCCGCTTATCGAGGCGGGTAGTGTTTTATCTAAATATGTACAAAGAAGTCTTAAATAGTTAATACTAAACTAATTAATTAATTAATTAATTAATTAATGAAAAGCAAAAAGATAAATAACCAAAAAAAAAAGATGAATTTATTGATATGGATATTTTAAGAGAATAACGGAAAATAAGTCTCAACATAATTACTGGTTTGATGACAAAGTTTATAAATTACACTGCAAGGTATTTCTACTCAGCTAGAAGAGGTAATTTTTGTATAAAGGTCTTAAGATCAACATAAGAATCCTCATGCTTAAAGAAAAATTCCCTCATTTTTTCGTAAGTATTGAGGAAGTTTATTCCATATTTTAAATCCAAACCGCGAGAAGGGTTGACTCTGTTCATGTAACCTTCAAAATGTCTTATAAAAATTGGCCGCTTTCGCTGATCGAGTGTTACAGGATTAGATAGAATAAATGTTAGTTAAAAGCTCTATCAAGTTTGCAGGTGCAGTTTTGCAATGGATATCATGCATTAGAGCTGATATAGCTGATATAGCTGATATAGCATGCTCTCTTTTACTTGTAAAGTAAATTTAACGCAGGGCTCGCTTCTGGAGGATTAAAATTTTGTTAAGATTAGTCTTGGAGAGCGATAAATATTTAAAGAATAGAAGTTGGTACAAAGTGTCTGAGTCGTGAAATAATGCGATAGTTTTACTTAATGCTTTGAGCGAAATGTAGTCTATATGAAATTTCCAGGAAAGATTATTGTCAATCATTACATCAAGATACTTGACAATACATTTACGTTCAAGTTTCTTCATCATTTTGTTCTCATTGTCAAATACTTTAAGGTTATTATCGATTTTAATCTTTCGTTGGTAAAGATGAAATATTACGAAATTAGATTTATCAATATTGAGAGTTCAGTTTGTTTGCTAACAGCCATTCACAAACATTGTCTAGTTCTGTGTTTATGATACTTTCTAGGATTTCAAACTTTTATCTGCGAAAAGCAAGTTTGTGTCATAGGCAAACAGGAAGAATTTTTTTGTCTGCGTCTCTGCAATTTCTCAGAGTCCTTGCAAGGAAATTTCTAAGAAAATCTGTCTTACAGCGTTAGATTCATATAATCTCCGTTTTGTAGGTTACTTCTCGTTTGTTTACCTACATACACCAGCGAGAGCAATTGCCTCCCAGGCAGACACTCTTAGGGCTTCCTCAGTCCTCACGCGTGACGAAGCCCTAAGAGTATCTGCGTGGGAGGCTACGAGAGCAGATGATGTTGTAGTAAATGATTTTTCTTGTTTGTGGTCCTCAGTATCCAACCTGTAGGGCAGAAAATTAACTCGCACAAAATTACGCAGATTGTGTCACAATAAATATAATCTATCTTCTATATTCCCAAAAGTTTTCATGTTTCTAATTGTTTTTAATCTTAAATGTTATCAGTTTATTAGCCGCTCTATTTTCTGAACTGGACTTGTTAATTTTGCTGGAAAGCGTCCTCTTTTTTCTTGTTTTTACATTCAGTAAATTACATATTGTACTAAAGTCACTTTACCTTGCCGCCTTTATATGGCGTAAAAACAAATTTTTACAACCCCCTCAAAGCAACCTTGCTAAAATAATAACAACGCGAATTAATAATTCATTTCAATTTCAAAACACTGGACAGCCTCGTATCAGTTCAATTTAGTTTCGACGTGTTTAATTATTTTCATCTCCGGTATTTGGTGCAGCAGATTTCGGAGACCCAGTAATCAGGGTCTCAAAGGGGGAAGTCCCCGGAGCCCTGAATTTGCCTTGGAGCCCGGAGCCCGATCATTTCACAGCCTGGAGCCCTGGTCATTTTTGGTTACGGAGCCCGGGGCCCTGTTCACTACAAGCAGAGGTTTTTTTTTTTTGCGTTCACTGGACTTACGAGTGCGGGAAAAGAGACCCCTGTCATGGCCCATGGGTGGAAACTCACTTTGATTGAAACACCGTTCGCGACCTTGGACGGCACTGTTCAAAACGCATTCCTCATGATATGTTTGGTGATTGTCAGTGACTTGAGCCCACTGTTTCTCGCACATTCCTTTACAGTAATTCCGCTGTTGTTAACTGAGCCAGCACAACATGTGAAACATCACGTGAAGATTCGGTCGCTATGTAACCTCCGCGCATTCTGTTTTATATTACTGTCATTCACGGTCTTTTTTTGCCACCGCGGTTTAATAATTAAACTGGATTTGAATGCAGAATTCTTCATGTTGTCAGTTTTCTAGCATGTGTCAATGTCACAGTTCTTTAACTCTTCAAATTACTGTCCACATACAGATAAAGTTTAAAAAAGGTCGTCAAAATTTAATTTACCACTCACACGGGCAAATGCGTTTGGCAACCTCGTTAAAGCCATGATTTATGGTTAGTAGGTAATTCTTGAACTCAGTCGGTGATCGATGCGGTCGATGTCACTGCGATAGCAGGCCTTG
Organism: Montipora foliosa; assembly: GCF_036669935.1. Lineage (NCBI taxonomy): Eukaryota > Metazoa > Cnidaria > Anthozoa > Scleractinia > Acroporidae > Montipora > Montipora foliosa. Next base: position 61,360,081 of record NC_090869.1, on the reverse strand, counting down.
TCCGGTCCAAGTTTGTTGCATCACGCATCTCTCCTCTCAAGTCCCTTGAATCTTCAGACATCTTAGCTGACATTCTACGATCTCCACAAGTGTAGTGGAAGCCATCTTGAATTCGCACGAGGAGAGAAATTGGTTCCCAGGCTCGGACGAGGATAGAAGAAGGTTCCCAGGTTTTTGAAAAACATACACCTCGTAAACTTCGGAAAATGGCGAGAGATTACCAGAAAGATAAATCTCTAATTTAACTAAAAGTTATTTGTTCTTCAAATAAAAATAAAGGTTATCTCTTATTATTAATGCGACTAAATTTGCAAATGGAAACAACGAGGCCCTATTAGGGGTTATCAGGATACGGGATATTTAGGTAAAAAGTTATACGGATACGGGATATTTAAAAAAAAAAACCGCACTGACATTATACATATACAAAGCTCAGGAATTAACGGGATACCAAGAGTCCGTTACCCAAGAGTAAGAATCTAATATCAGGTTTGTCCTCATCAGCGCCAAAGAAGCATCTATCATTAAACCATATTTTGCGGGGAAAATAAACAATAGTCCAATAGGCCCTTTCCGAGTTCATTTCTGCCTCCTCTTCAAAGCGAGTCTAAGTGCGAAGGCTTTGTTATGAAAATTAGTTTTCATTCATATGTAAAGTAGAACTAATTACCATCACAAATACTTCGCACTTAGACTCGCTTTGAAGAGGAGGCAGACATAAACTCGGAAATGGCCTATTCGGATAACCCAATTCAAATCTCCCAGGGATAAAATTATTTAACTACCTAAATTCCTATGAGTATTTTCTCCTTATTTAGTCTGCCAGAAACCTATAAAATTTTCAGTAGAAGATGAAATGGCGCTTTATAACTACCTTGAGTTTCCAAGGGAATGATTCCTTGGTTATAGTGTGTTTGCAGAATTGTTCGAGAAAGATCGCGACTGCTTGCTTGAGTTTTGTGATTTTGCGGTTACTGATCACGCGTGATTGACAGCCGAAGACATTTTAATTTTTAACGTAAAAACCAAAACAGCTGCCTTCTTCTTCTTCTTCTTCTTCTTCTTCTTCTTCTTCTTCTTCTTCTTCTTCTTCTTCTTCTTCTTCTTTTTCTCCTTCTCCTTCTCCTTCTCCTTCTTCGTCTCCTTCTTCTCCTTCTCGTTCTCCTTCTTCTTCTTCTTCTTGTTCTTCTTCTTGTTCTTCTCCTTCTTCTTCTTGTTCTTCCTCTTCTTCTTCTTCTTCTTCTTCTTCTTCTTCTTCTTCTTCTTCTTCTTCTTCTTCTTCTTCTTCTTCTTCTTCTTCTTCTTCTTCTACCCGATTTAACTAGGAAGATCGAAGGGGCTCTCAGGCTCACAGGGCAATGATTCTTTGTGGATTGTATTTGCATTACAATGTAGTCTATCTGCACAAGTTGCAACAAAACCCATAATCTTACAAGAAACATTGATTGTTACTACTAACTACTCATTAATTTCCATTGTAATTTTTATTTCAATTTTATGTGTTCCGGGCCCTTAGTAATTGGCGTAAGCTATTGCGGAGTCCCTGCCTGCATTGTACCATTTACATTTTTTGTTTTGTTTAGGTATATTTAATATTAAGTTGGCGAAGCTAATAAATAAAATACATAAATAAATGATATGGAAATAACTGGAACAAAATGTTTTATTCCCGGAGGGTTTGAATGGGGTAATTTTCCTGCCAAACTCGATGCTCCTTAAGCGTAAACTGGGTTGCCTATGGTACGTGTTGCACAAAAACAGAAAGCAGTGAGTTGGGTGGTATTTTTAAGTGTGGGAGGGGGGGTGATATAGACCATTTGTGGGGTCACCCAGGCGTCATGCCAGCAATGGCCCTTTGGCTCACACGTTCTCACGTTGAATTATTTGCTAATGTCGTGTACCGTTTTGAGGTCTTTTACTTTTTAAAGCTTTGGTAACAAATTCGGTTCAAAGATAACAAAACACGCTCTTGAGTGAAACTCATTTGTTTCTTCGTTTAAGGGGATATGTCACTCAAAATGATATAATCCATGATTTGGGGTGCAGGGATGGCGCAGGGATGAGAGCACTCAATTTGACTTGCGTTAATTGTTAATCTCAGTTTACATTGTCGGCACTAAGAGTTGCACTAAGCAAGCGTTTATGCCACACACAGGAAGGACTGAGCATGTTGGTTTCGCTTCATAATTTCTTTTCTTTTCAGTCTAATCTGATGACAGGTCAAATGTTTTTTTGTTTTACGTTTGCACCAAATGGTATCGCAAACCCATGAGATACGTTGTAGCACTTTTATCTCGCGGGGTTTAATTTTTGCGGATTATGCGGATAGTACTTGATCCGCAAAAATAAGTTCCATAGCAGAACAAAACACCAGCAAAATTAAAAACCGTAAAAATTTACTCCCGTTAGTATAAATAAAAATGGCCTTTAATCCACATAGTGGAGCCAAAAGTATCGTTTATTTTGATATTTGCATTGAGAAAAAGGAACTGAAGCTTGCTACCAACAAAACGAAACGACAAAAGGTTAAGTAAATACTTTATCTCTGCGACATAAGAAACGAACTCAAAGCAATCAATCAAAAGGTCACGTTAACCATTTTCTAAGACCTCCAGGATGCCACATTGTTTCCACGTTCTCGATGATTGAGGGTTTCTTTAATTTTGTTGCAATATTTAGCTGAATATTTATATGTAATCTGTCGGGTCGGAAAGCCTTCTTTGTCGGGTTAAAAAAAATACGTTTACGCTTTGTTTTATCAGTCGTGCAATAGTCTATTTGACTTCCATCAATATTTTTTAAGCAATTTTGACTGATCACGATCTTCTCTGGTCCAACGCTGTGCAAGACGTATCGTTCACGGTTTTTGCAAAGGTTTAAAACCTCAAATTCACCGATAACAGCAGAGTTAATAAAATATGAACGAGATCTCGACGAAGAAGTAAATCAGGGACTAAATTCCTTGTGGCGAGGGGCAATGTTTATTTCAAGCTTCTTATGCAAATTTGGACAGACAATATTAAATTTCAAAAAATATTCCACTTGAAGGTCGTTAAAAAGCTTTATTTTTGTGCGTTCATTTGGACGAAAAAACTTTTTCCAGCGTAAATTTTATTGAAACAAACAAAATATTTGCTATTAGCGGCAAAAAAACCTTCCTATTTTAATTGCGCGCGTGCAAACGAGAAACGACAGCAATTAAACAAATTTCAGTCTCATAGTTCAGGATCTTAAAACCGTTTTTGGAAGCACCTTGACCGTGAATAATGAAGAACAAAATAGACAACAAGCTTTCTTTCAAATAATTCTTCACTGTCACATTTGCAATTTTTTTTTTTACCTGAAGACTGTGCAGAGTTGAGCACAAAATAAATATAAATTGTCAGACAACTGAGATGCGACGTCAGTAAACAATCTGATGCATTCAAGGCGTTTGATTCCTTTTAATTAAACCTATAAAGAATTTGCCATTTGGTTTAAGTCTTGTACATAACATCACAGTTACCCAAGTAAGATTAGAAGCAAATCTCACTTTGTGATATCCAACGGCGAAAGGTGCAATTGTTGTCGAAGACCATTATTCGCCGCTTTAAAGATTCCAGATATTTATTTTTCGCCGCCTGTCTTGTTTATCCAATTGACTTTCCTCTATTGAGCTCCATAAAGGTATATATATCTTAAAGATCCACTAAAACGCCATTCGCTTTACAATGACTTTAGACGCCTTTGCATGTTAAGTTAAGTATTCTACAGTAACTGTGTCCACCGGGTAAAATCTATGCATTTGTAGTAACCTCTCAAACTTACCAAACACACGTGCAGAAGACACTACACACAAAGACGATACTTAGCAGGGGAGGGACAGAAGAGACTTTTCATGACACGGAAAAGAAAAGGAATACGGAGAAATGAAATGCAGTTTCCACCAGGGTTTGGCTACTAGTTGTGGTCTCGTCGAGTCAGCCAGTGCTAACACTGAAACCCAGAACTACATGGAACTCTACCTGGAAGAACCATTAGCTGACGAGGAATGGCTACAAAAGTACGGAAAAAAAAAACAACAACAACAAGAGGATAAGGAGGGTCTCGCGAGGGAATTAAATCAACGGCCTCTAAGTGAAATAAGGCGCTAATCTTCAGTGGGCATATTCAAAACCCTTACAGTTATCACTTTCACTATGGAAGCTCTTTTACCACACGTGATGGAATTGCAATATTCATTTTTCGTTCCAGCTCCTTGTGTATCCAAAAGGTGTATTGCCTATAGGCAACATATCTGTATGTATGGGGGATACACTGTAGTTGTCCAGGAGGGGGGTAAACCAAAAGATATCTATCAACACTGTACAGGCACCTATTGACAACCTGGCTCGTTATTATGACCAGAATATGACTATGCCCTTATCCCTGGCAATTGTAATGCTTGAGAAAAAAACATTGCAGGTGATTTCCTTACCACACCCTAGAGTATTTCAGACACTACCCACACACACCTGCGTTGTTGATATATAGGAGAAACATCCAATATGGACTATCATGGGCTATCTATTGGTGAAATGGTAAATGGTAAGTTCCATCAAGCTAGTTTACAGGCACCCCACTTTTAACAATGTGAAAACATGATTAAGAACCCCAACTGGCAGGAGGCAACCAGTTGGCTATTTACAAAGCGTGGTAGAGTTGAATTCGGGACAACTGGAAACAAATCCGAACCAGGGGGCCCGTTTCTCGAAAGTCCTGAAAACTTTTCGGGCCCGAAAAGCCATCTGTGAAACACCGGAACAACTGGAAACAAATCCAAACCAGAGGTCAGAACGGGATTTGAACCCCGGGGCAAACGCGTGCACACCCAATTCCCCGGCCAACCACTGGGCCACGCACTTCCTCGTTTTTCATTTTCCAGGTATTGGCTAAAAGCTCTCTCAATAACAGCCGTGTTTGTGCATACTGCAATAAGATTCCCATTAGGGAGCTTAAGCACGCACATTTTTTGAAACGCATAGGGAAACTGTAAGTCAAATGTTTTCCCTTTTAACTTGTCTTCACACAACCATATTTACATTGCCAAGTATTTTTTCTCCATTAGAAATGATTAGTATAAAATTCTGGGAGACAACATCTCTTCCAGTTGCCGTCCGCGTCTGAAAAACGCCCATACTTAAGTTCGCTATTGTTTGTAATACAAGACATGGAAGGTGATATCTTATCGGATGACTTTGAGTTTTCGCGACAGCAGACACTTTCACGCCCAGCTTGTATAGCCTCACAGTTTCCACAAATGCACCTGCATATTTAGCCAAGGTTATACACAAAAGTAAACATTTCATTTCAGCAGCATGTAATCAATGGCATGTTGTCACAACAAAAATGGACAACAACGACTACTATCAAGCCCTGGGCTTGTTCGAACAATGGAATGAAACATCGGACTCACCAAAACAGTTTCATGGAAATCATGGTTAATTATTATTAATTTTATTGCATAACAGCAAACAGTGAAATCGTACAAAAAAGCAAAGCAAACACATGAAATTCCTGAAATAAAAGGGTAATGCTGGTACCTTATAATCTACGGCGACATTTCCACAGTGTGGTGAACAAACGAAGAGATTTAAGAGGCATCAGTGAGAAAAAAACACGGATGGACTGCCAGTGCAAACAGCAGCACATGGATCGGAAATACAGGTAGTACCTGGACAGATGGTATGGCTTTACAATACCGAAAATATGTATAAACCCCACAAAGAACAAAGCAAGTGCTTCAAATGAGAGATTGTACAGTATTTATTCACGATTCTACAGCCACCTTTCACAAGAGAAA
>NC_090869.1:61336760-61341760 GCF_036669935.1 Montipora foliosa | reverse complement strand
AGATTATTTTAGGTCATTGTAGCTCATTGTATGCCATTGAAGGGCTGTTGTTGTAGCTCATTGTTGGTCTTTATAAGGTAATTTTAGCTTATAATATACCTCATTGTAGCTCATTGTAGGTCATTGTAGATCACTGTAGGTCATTGTATATCATTGTAGGTCATTACAGTAGCTCATTGTAGATCGTTGTAGATCATTGTATGTCATTCCTTGTTTTAGTAGGTACCGGTATGTGAATGCAGCATTAATTTTTGCTTAAGCAGACGTAATAACTTCCACTGGATAACCAGTTTTGGATAACCAGTTTTGAATAACCTTATTGGAATTACATGTATTCGTCTGGTTTTATTGTAGTTAAAGATTCTGGATGTTGCACTATCAAGAGACCTTGTTATGAGAAAGATTTACATAACAAACTAGCTGTTATCATGTCACAGCAATGTTATGAAACCATGTGAAACAACAATTATTATTAGTTATATATATATATTTTATCATGTTTGCGGTGACTATGTCATATTACTAGTCACTTTCTTAGTTGCAAATCAAATCCTTCTGCAAAATATTAGTTGACCAAAAATTCTGATTGCCCTTTTTGGCGAGTCTTAGAGTTGTTTCACTCGCCCATGGATATATTTCGCTTGCCCTGAGCAATCAGGCAAGTGTTAGTGTCAAACACTGATCTAGAACACAAGAAAGGTCATCACTATGCAGTAGGCTTAGTTGTCTCCCCCACACATCCCACTTGTTGAAAGATGTTCAAAAATTGAGATGAAAATTAAGGTTGAAAGACAACGTAGATATCGATAATAGCCATGAACTTAAGTCGGCTGTTTACATGTACATGTAGACTACAATGTATGCTTTTTTTTCCAAAATGGAGTTTCAGTTTCTTGGTAATTTGGATTTGCTGATATATCCTTATTTTAATAATTTTTATTGTTATTGTAGGTTAACCGTTTTACCAGGTGTGATTACTGCACAATATTGTGTGACTGAGGAAAAGCGAAAAGCAAGAGACAGGGATGTGCGAAAGTACTTGGACAAACTGTTTGATTTCCACAATGACCTGCAAATGTAAGTTATGCAAACAGTCATTGCATTTTGTGACCTCTTATAGAAAATATATGTGATACTGATATCTGTTGATATCCGTAATGCATGCAAAGGGTAACAGTGTGTTTCAACAGATACATGTACATGTATGTACATAAACCCTGTCATGATAACAGTTGATAATTTTTTTTCTGACTTCAATAAACTATGCTTTTCAAACCATGCCAGCTGGATAGATGTAAATGTATGGGTGGTAAATATTAATTGTCACAGGTAGTCGTAGTACAGTCATCCAAACAGTCAATTATTGATGTTTATGTGAACTGCTTCAGCCAATTGCATAGATATCTGATCTTTGTTGTGTTTTTTGCAAAGAATTGGTTGACATAATACCCTTATAAGGGTATAAAATTATGTCAATCAATTCTTTGCAAAACACACACCACAGGGATGCCAAAATTAGATTATCTAGTAATTTTTTGCATCCCTCACATGAATTCATAAATTTAGCTAAGTATTTCTATCTATTTTGTCACAGGAGAGAAAGGAAACTGTACTACCACCACAGGGAGAAGGCAAAACAGTACCCACACGAGTATGCTTGTATTGCGCAAGATGGCATGGATCACTGACAGGTAAAGCTTCTCCTTCCACGCCTCATAGTAAATTTTAGTGTTACAGCACATGCCTATGCCAGAGCAAGAAAGCTTAGAACTCACTTCACTGGTGTGTTAAACCATGGCAGACAACCGAAGGGCTATTTTGACCTATTCCAGTATCCCCATGATTCAAATCTCACCATAAATATTCTATTATTGGAGTTGCAAAGCATGGGGGAGGACTTGCCTGACACCCTGTTCCTCCAAATGGATAATTGCTGGAGGGAAAAACCAGTTTGTTCTAAACTTCCTTGGTGTCCTAGTTATGCTTGATATTTTTGTGAAGGTAAATTGAGTAACACTGAAAATTTATTGAGTCAAATAAGGAATTTGATCCTCTCTGCCTTAGGAGTTTAGTGTACTGGTAGAAGCCAGTTATAATTATATGCATATTAATTAAAGGAAAGGAAAGGAAAGCAACTTAAGGGTGCGTTCGATTGACCGTATTCCAGAATAGGAATACATGGAATATAAGTTAGAAATCCTTCGTTTTTACGGAGATTCACATTAAAATTGTCAGATAGCTGCCAAAATGCTATTTTAAACATATTTTTGTTGTCCTTGCTGATTCGAAGCGTGCCAAACATACAGTTTTTATCATCACTCTACGTATTCTTATTCTGGAACAGGTTCAATCGAACGCGCCCTAATTTAAATAAGTGTCTAGTCGTTCTAGCGCTGGAGCATTAATTGGGGACACTGTAATGCAAATCAGATCAAATGTTGGTTTTTGAGGAGAGGAAAACTGGAGTACCCGGAGAAAAACCTCTCAGTGCAGAGCAGAGAACCAACAAACTCAACATAAATATGATGCCAAGTCAGGGAATCGAACCCAGGCCACATTGGTGGGATGTGAGTGCTCTGACTCACCACTGTGCCATCCATGCACCCATGTAACCCTCTTTTCATTTTTGCAGGTGAAACTGAATTTTTTAATGGTGGGACATACACATGAAGCTGTTGACCAGATGTTTAACAAGTAAGAGATGTCTTTGCAGTGCACAAAATTCTGTTTAATAATTATTGTTTTGGCTGTTGCATTGTGATAAATAATGTACACAAGGATTAATGTTTATATTCCATTTGACCTTTTATAGAATCAGTGGTTTCACTCTTTTTGGCCATTTCATTTTGGTGGTTTTGCTTTTGTTGCTTCACGCTTTAGCACATGCCCTTAATTCGTCAATGTTGTTACATGCCAGTTAATTTACAGTGCATTTTTCTCTTACAGGCTTTCAGAATGCCTCGTTAAGCAAGACACAAGAACCTTTTCAGGTACAGTATGTGTACTGTATTTCAATGTGATTAGAGGAGCACTTGTGCATTTTGTCTCTTTATGAAGAACTTCTTTTAGAGTAGTTACTGATCTGTATGCATTAATTTGCAGAATTTTCAGAAGAGCACAAAACAGAGTGGAGTACTCTCCTATCAGCTGAGAATGCAAAGTGGAGTCAGAAAGATAGGGCAGCAAGTTGGCCATTGCAAGATATACTTGCTAGGAAAGCAAACTTGAGGGAGAAACAAAAACTACCTGAGTCGGGTGACAATGGCCTAGGATTTTTGGGACAGAAACCTGAGGGGGTTCCAGTAGATGTCGATAACATGGTCAGAAATCAAGTTGCCCCAGTACGAGAGGTAAACCATAAGGTGTAAAAAGATGCAATTGCTTGATTAAAATTAATGCCCCATTCACACCAAACCTTAACCAAGACTGTTTTGAAGATGTTTAGTTAAACAAGTCGTGCTTTCAAAGTGTTTTCTTTTAAATCATGTATGTATACTGATTTCTGTCAACTACAAATTTAGCACAGGTCAAAGCATTTATTCAAACTCACCCAAATCTCACGTAAAAGGAGGTGTTACATTTTTCTATGGCTGATTTTCAGTTTGTTTAATCCAGGTTAATTTAGCATGTCTAGTTGTTGGTGTGAATGGGGTATAAGAAAGTTGTTGTGTGATTTCTTCATTTTGTTTTTTTGCATTTAGGTGTATGGTGGAGTATACAGAAGACCACAACCAGATGTAGTGATGGTGGATAGTTATGAAGGAGTAGTACCAGCTAGCATTGTTGCTGTCAACCTAGATGGAAACTACAAGCCTTTCCATCTAGCAGAAGTACAACAGATTGACAATACCTCCTTTACTGTGCAGTGGCTAAAGGGTGGCTACAAGACAAAATGGGTGCCTTGGCATGGCTGGACATCCACCCAGATTCCAAAGGAAAGCGTAATATACTTTGATATTGACTTTGATGAAAATGGGAAACTGAAAAAAGAGGCAGCACAGTATTTAAGAAGAAAATACAAGGAGTTACAAAAAAATTTGATGTAGATCAGATTATCTATGAATTATTCATGTGGTCATGTTCCTTAAAGTGCTACTGTGACCAAAAACCAAGTTTTAAGCCTTGATTTCAAAAAGACACCTGTTAAACTGTATTTCAACTGGAATTTTCTTGTTTAATGGTCCACCATTACTAACTTTAACTTCTTGAGGGACCTGGCAAGATTGAGGAGAAAATGATGTCAAAGACTCAATACATGTAGTTTAAGAATGCAATGCATGTGTATGCCGCTGAATTAATATGCAGCACAGGAGTTTCAGGCTTTCAGACTTTTAAACTTGTGTTTTCTGTTTACACGCTGAAATTTTAAGCTAGTGAGTAAATGACATCACTTTTCCCTAGATCGAACCCTCACAGGTCCAATCAGTCAGTTTGAAACGTGAGTAATGGCAGACTGAAATCCAAAAGTAAACAGCCTTTGGATAACAGACCTTAAAATTTTGCCAGTCAAGTGTTGAGCAATGACACTTTCAAAATTTGAAGAAAAAAAGGAAGTGATTTTTTGGTCATAGTTACTGTGGCACTTAAACAATAGGGTAATTCTGTAGATCTGCCAGTGATGAAGTAAGAAGCTAAAGTAGAATGCGATCATTTATTTTATCCAGCTGGTCTGTCCATGGAAATTCACATGAAGCTGTTACTTATGTGGTAAAAAGCTTAACTACTGGATCATATTTTATCCAGACCTATTCATGAAAGTTTCCATAGATGTGCTAGTGATGTGGTAAAAAGTTTACGTCTGGGATCATATTTCAACTAGGCCTGTTTGTGGAAATTTCCAAAAAGCTGTTAGCGATGTGGCAAAAAGCTAAAGTATGGGATCATATTTTATCCAGACCTGTTCATGGAAATTTCCATAGATCTGCTAGTGATGTGGTTAAAAGTTTACATATGGGATCATATTTTATCCAGGCCTGTTTATGGAAATTTCCATAAATCTG
>NC_090869.1:61319260-61329260 GCF_036669935.1 Montipora foliosa | reverse complement strand
ACATATCTTAACGGTTACATTCAAGATATATTTTAGTTACTTATTTTGATATGGTGTTTTCGCTGTCATGAGTATTTTTAAGTTACATATCCTGTCTTTGTGTTGACTTCTCTGTAATAAATTCCTAAAAGCAATGAATCATCCCGTTTCCGATTAATGGCTTCCTCGTGTCTACTGCGCTTGTTCAGGCAGACACGAAGCTATGATGGAAAAAAGTTTGACTGTTCCATCGTTAATAGACAAGTGATCCGTAATGCCGAAAGTACACAGAAAACAAGGTGACTCAATCACTTGTCACCTTTCGTAGTCACTGTGTCAACTCTTCCACAAATAGCAAGAGTGGTCATCATCGGCCAGCTGTCGACTCCACTGAAAAGTTAAGGAGGCTCAAAATGATGTTTCATAGGTGACAGTGGGAAGATCCTTTTTCATTTCATTCTATCCGCATTTCAAATACATGAAATTTGGTACATTCTAAAATTAACATCAGCTCAGCTCGTACGGGATAAATTTGAACTGTCAATTCACCAGCTTGATAGCTCAGTTGGTATAGCATGTGTTTGGTTTTAGTTCAGGGCAGCCTGGATTTTTTTGGGTTTCTTTTGCAACTGCTTAAGTTAAGTTGCTCAAACAATTTCGATGATCTTTCTAACCTTTATTCCTTTGATTTTTAATTTTCGCCGATGAGTGACTCCGAGATGTATGCAAGCACTACGAGCAAGGAAACATGCGCAAAAAACGGAGGGAATAAACACAACACAAAGCTTGCATTTGGAACGAAAAGTTTCACTATTTTCAGCCAGAAAGGTATAAAATTTCAAATGAAACTGGTTACATGACTAAAACTCCTTTCGTGGCTGGAAGACCCTCAAGGGGCTTCTGTCTGTCAATACCAATGAATTAACGGTATCTCAATGACAACAAAACAGTCCATTTTAGCCCTTATAATGTACATGCAAAAATTTCATGCAAAATTTTCAACTAATAGACCAATTCGGCTAACTCAATGTTGTACCCAATTCAAATCCTCTGGGAATAAAACGTTTTGTTCCAAGAATTTCCATATCATTTAAATGTGAATGCTTCATTGTCATGCAAATTCAACACACAAAGAATCTTAACCCCGAGAGATTTGAATTGGGTACAACATTGAGTTAGCCGAATTGGTCTATCCCAAACAGAGTGCAGAAAAGTGAAATGAGTGCATTAATTAAAGGTGAAATTTTTACAGGTATCACTTGAACTACTTGCAGAATAAGACATCACGTCTCGAGTATCACATTCGACGCATGTATAGAAAGTGTAAAAATAAAATAACAATGTTTAAGAATCTTGAAATATATTTCGCTCTTCGAACCCCATCAGTCAAAAAGAAGCTCATGTAAGACGCATTAAAAAGGTGTGATCGACAGAGTGTGACTTATGAGATAAAATGTGCGAAGTGTGGCGATATCTATATCGGAGAAACGTCAAGGAGTGCATACACAAGAGGCAAAGAACACATGAAGTCACTAGCCAAAAGAGAAGAGCGGTTAGTTTTGTGGAAGCATGATAAAGAGAAACACAACAGTAGAACGCAGAAATTCGAGATGAACTTTATCGGGTCTTACTCCAACGACGTCATGCTGAGGCAAATATCTGAGGGTGTTCGGATAGACAAAGTACCAGAAAGTTCATTGATGAACTGTAAGAGCGAGTGGAATTGTTTCTGCGTCCCCCGCGCGATAGTGGCGCAAGACCGCGTAAAATAAGTTACCCCATAAAAATATAATAAAAAGGTTGACACTGGCTAAAATATTGTGTTGGACGTTTCGGCAACTGCTGTTGCCTTCCTCAGCAGGGATGAAAAATGCAAAAATCTAACGGCGTCCTGATGGTACACGATGCGTATTAATATAAAGTCGCACTTCAAAAGAATATTTTAAAAATAAAATAGATAATAAAAACGAAGGTCAACACGCGGATGAATTCCACTCACACCTCAATTCTATCAACACTAACATCAAATTTACCATCGAGATAGAATCAGAAGGTTCTATTGCCTTTCTTGACACAAAAACAACCAGACAAGACGATGGCTCGATCACCGTGTCTGTATACAGAAAAGCTACCCACACCGACCGCTACCTTGACTTCAAATCTCATCACCACCCCCAACATAAATACTCGGTCATACGCACCCTCATGGATCGCGCAAAGAATATCCCATCCACCGAAGAGGAAGCTGTGGCAATGGTCGGCAACGAAACAGACAACAAGAAGTGAATGATTCCGACCAGCGCGGTATGGTTGTTTTGCCCTATGCAAAAGGATTCTCCGAGAAAATTGCGAGGGTTCTTCGAGGTTTCAGCATCAAGGTCACTCATAAACCTATTCGGACAATCTCAAATATACTTAAAAAACCAAAGGACAAAATCGAGAGGGAGGCCTCTAGAGGAATCGTATATAAGATCAAATGCAAAGATTGTGATTGTGTTTACATCGGTCAGACATCGCGCGCGCTTAAAACACGCGTCAAAGAGCACTCAAAGGCCATAGCAACATTAGATGAAAACTCTTTGTTGGCCAAACACCACATGCGCTACAATCACCAAATAGACTTGATGAACGTCGAAATTGTTGACAGATCATCGGCATGGCGACAAAGACTTATTCTTGAGGCTTGGCATTCCTTACGAGATACGAACGCTATAAACGAGCATATAGCACTTCCAAACGTTAACAATAACATAAAGAATTTGTAGAAATATTTTAGAGTGCTCTGGAGACCTTCGTTTTTATTGTCTATTTTATTTTTAAAATATTCTTTTGAAGTGCGACTTTATATTAATACGCATCGTGTACCATCAGGACGCCGTTAGATTTTTGCAATTTTCATCCCTGCTGAGGAAGGCAACAGCAGTTGCCGAAACGTCCAACACAATATTTTAGCCAATGTCAACCTTTTTATTATATTTTTAAAATGCCTGGCTACACACCAAACATTTTTAAGTTACCCCATGTTGGCTTACATGACATCTGGGAACACACAAACCTTTTTTAATGCGTCTTACACGAGGTTCTTTTTGACTAATGGGGTTCGAAGAGCGAAATATATTTCAAGATTCTTAAACATTTTTATTTTATTTTTACACTTTCTATACGTGCGTCGAATGTGATCCTCGAGACGTGATGTCTTATTCTGCAAGTAGTTCAAGTTATTCAAACGCATTCGTAGCCTCGGCAATTACTATTTCTTTAAGTTTTACAGGTATGTCCTTAATTTAATAAGTAATCGCATGATTTTTCTCTTGCAATTTGGAATAAATAACCACTTGTAAATTTTTTAAAATGCAAACTGCACTTCGTTTGTCTAGAAAAAATTACAAGTGCTTATCTATTCCAAATTGCACTATAAATCATGGGATTACCTACACAAACCATCCATGCATTCACCCTTTTTTTTCCAGGAAGACAAATTGTCGAGGATGGATTTTAGGACGGGGAATTTTGTATGGGCCTCGTTGTTTGCAGTGATAGCATTTTTGGCTGCTGGTGGAAATACGCTGACCATAATCATATTTCACGAGAAGAAATTACGCAAACGGCCTCATTTTCTCCTTATAAGCTTGGCGGTAGCAGATCTGCTAGTTGGACTGGTCGCAGTTCCGCTTTATATCACAGCTAAGTATCTAGACAATGTCAATTATCTTTTACCTGAAATCTATCAGAGATTCGATATGTTTGCTGGATTTACTTCTATCTTTACCCTTGCTGTGATTGCATTGGAAAGAATGTACGCCATTGGTTGGCCGTTTCGTCACAGAGTTCTGCAAACCCAAGCGTATGCCATTGCTATAGCAACTCCGTGGATAATGGCGTTTACTGTGACCACAACTGCACATATCTTGCACAATCGTGAATCCGGCGCAGTCTTTATAGCCATATTCCTATCAACACCCGTCGTCATAACTGGTGTAGCTTACCTTGTCCTTTGGAAGAAAGAAAAGTCTCGAAAACTGCGCCATCAAGTTCAGGAGATAAAAACATTAAAGTTGACAAAGACGGTGGTGTTGATAACAGCAGTGTTTGTGCTAACTTGGCTTCCCTTTCAGGTTTTAAACTCGGTTTCGAATCTTTGCATTTCATGCCAGAAATTTTCGAATTCCCTCGTTGTAGTGAGTGTGATCAAGTTGCTCCAGTATGGAAATTCGGTAATAAACATTGTCATTTATCCTTTCAGAGATGAGGAATATAGAAAATCTCTTTTCAAAATGCTGTCTATTTTTAAATTCTCATGTCGAAATAAGCTCATTCGTTTATCGCCGGCAAACATGGGAATTTCTGTTATTTCTGTGGTGTCTTATTCTATCGATACGCAACTAAGTTTTGATAATTTCCAGGAAAACACAAGACTCTAAATAAGCACAAATTTAACAGACGAGTACTGAACATATACCACACCTTATGCATCAAGACTTCCTAGATCCTGCTTCAGTAATCTTTTATGAGAACCAAGTTGCTCCAGTATGGAAATTCGGTACTAAATACTGTCGTTTATCCTATCAGAAATGAGAATATCCAAAATGCTCTCTGTTTTTAAGTGCTCGTGTCAAAATCAGCGGTTTCGTTTAGCATTATCGCCTGCAAACACGGGAATTTAGGGAATTTAAGGTTGAGCACTACGGTTGAATGACTACGGTTGGACTAGCAGGAGAGGTCTGGTTCTTGTCGATGGTGGATTGGATCGAGTACGAACCGTTTGGCGCGAAAAAATAATTTCTAACAATAAGCAAATAAACAATTAAAAACATTCGAAATTTTCAACCTATTTCATGTTGAAGCATATGCAGCGATCTACTACAAAGCTATCGGTTTACTTAAGAACTTCCACCGTGGATATCCATGCTTTCGCTCCCGCACAGCCTCGTAAACTCTGAAAATAGAAAGAAAAAAAAAAGAAATCAGTGTCACTTCTTTAAGAAACAAACGAAGCTTACTGGAAAACTCAGAAAATAAATCGAAAAGAAAAGGAAATGTGTTATTTCTTTGAGTAACATACGAAATTCTCACCTTTGAAGTCACACGTTGTAGATCCTTGACTACGACGAGAAAAGCTGTCAAAACTTACCGTAGTGAAACACGACGGTTAGGAAAACACCATCCCATACCTTTTACGTAGGCACAAAAAAGATTAACTCAGATCCCGCGTACTCGTCCAACCGTAGCCGTTAACCATAGTCTTAAATCTTAAATTCCCTTTTATCTTATTTCTGTGGTGTCCAATTCCATCGAAACGCAAGTAACTTTGGCAATTTTCGCGAAAATGCAAGACTTTAAATCAGCTCAAAGTTAAAATAGCGAGCCGACGATAACCATGAAAATACATGTAGTATGTGATGCCTGGTGTATCGAGAATTCCTGCTTCTATCTTTGTTGGAGCTTTAGTGTGACACATTTAATTTCGTTTTCTGCTTAAGAAACTCAAAGCCCCAGCATGTTCTACGCGGTGGCAAATGACGCAAATAAAATGCAACTGAAAAGTGAAAATGCTGGATACAGCCTTTTGGAAATGTTATGAATGAGATATTTACTGTAATCTAGCCACAGGTAACCCAGGCTCACTGTGTGTAGGTAAATATAGAGAACATATGAGGCAAAGTTTAGGTCTGAAAATTTGCTAGAAAATGGAAATAAAAATCACGCCAGGCTCGTGGAACATGAATTTCTCTAAACCATGAATCCACTGAAGCATCCCCAGGTATCAACACGAAGCCACTAGACTCCGTAAAACTTGTAAGTGAACCTGCTAAAATGGCGGCCAGAAAGCGTTGTACTCGCGAAGTGTCCAATTCAAAATGGCACTGAACTCGGGACGCCTGGTGACGAGGGGAATATATGTCCCCCTGGAGGGAGGGCAGTCCCAGATTGCTCAGTGAGTTTTGTTTTTAGCAATTTGAGACTCCCCTCCCTCCAGAACTTATTAAACTCGTCACCAGGCGTCCAGAGTTCTGTGCCATTTTGAATTGGACACTTCGCGAGTACAACGCTTTCTGGCCGCCATTTTAGCAGGTTAACTTACAAGTTTTACGGAGTCTGGTGGCTTCGCGTTGCTACCTGGAGATGCTTCAGTGGATTCATGGTTTAGAGAAATTCATGTTCCACGAGCCTGGCGTGTTTATTTAGCGACTGGATTTGATTTTCACGAAAAAAAGCATGCTTGTTTTGGGTCGATCGGAGTCCCTATGCTGGCTTCCGTCTCCTACCTTGTCACCATACTATGAAGAAAGGTGAACGGGGACCATTTTTCCCGAAACTTCGTGTACGTATTAAAGACAACACCAGCTCACCACATGGCAAGTTTCATCGATTTTTATTTCCATTTTCTTGCAAATTTCCAGACCTAAACTTCGCCTCATATGTTCTCTATATTTACCTACACACAGTGAGCCTGGGTTACCTGTGATCTAGCCTGCTGACAACATGATGAAATCACCAGTACGGAACTTCCACAGCGGTGTGTTGTAAATAGCCGAAATTTCTTAGTTTCTTTCCGATGTTCTTTGTACGAGTGTCATCCGCCGATGTCAAATTTCTCTTTTAATCAATTGATAGTTTCACGACCTCCATGTTAGACCATGTTAGCTACCTAGAGCTGGAGGTCACTGGTTACATTATTTACAACACTGTTATTTCGATCCTTTGCAGTGGCAAACCTTTTCAGCGGGTAAAGGGAAAAGGGTTGTCATGTTGGATTTGCAACATAAATTTAAACTTTCTTCGATTTTCAACAGCCTGAACCGCGACCTAATGCCACATTTCATTCATATGAAATGTTATCCTTTTCATGTGGAGAAGGTGTGCCGCCTTTACAGCTGGATACTGGTTTTCCCTTACCCACATTAATTACAAGATTATTTGTTTACGAGTTTTCTGCTCTACCCTTGAGTCAATCTTTGCGTATACTTTTCTATTTTTAGATTTAACTCTTCAGCAGGAGACTCACGTTTACATCAATTTTCCATTAATTTGCATAACTTGCAAACATTGTTATTGCTATTTTTGTCTTCGAACTTTATTCTGATTGTCCATTCTAATCACTGCGTGCAGAACCGAAGACCTCGTGGTGTTCTAAAAATAGTACGATGGTCGCAAAGGCTGACTCATAGGGCTTGTATATATGGGAGAGGCAAGGTCCCATTCTTGGGCTCCGTTTTTCTCTCTTAACGTCTTAGGCATCATTGCTTAACACTGACTCATGCCAACCAAAGACGCGCGGTCTAATGATGATGGTGTAGTGGACACTGAAAATAGGCGTGTGCTGACGACCGCGCGGTCATGGTGACTACTGCTATAGAGCTTGCAAAAGAGGGCTGGCTCCCATATTTATATCCAGCGATAGTTTCTCTGGAGTAGACTTGCCATGATCGCAATACTGAACATTGATTTCGTTTGTCATTTAGCTGACTAGTACTGTGGAGTATAAATTCGTTTCCACCGCACGCGAAGGACGCGCCGGTTTGTCGTTGACAGAAAGATGCTACGCAACTGAGTTGTCTGAAATTTCGCTTTAGGGCTGGAAGCTAGACAGTCCGATTTAGCAATGAAGAAATAAATCCTAAGGCCTCTCTATTCACAAATTTATTTACGTTAGCTGTTTGCAACATATAGCAGAAGCTGATCAGAGATTTTAATAGACCTTTTGCTCCGATACAACTCGTATCTCTCGTGCATTCCGAAGAAATACAGACAATAGAATAATCGCAAGTTTTAAAGTGGTACTACGACCAAAAAAAATTTTGTTTTTCCTTTGGATTTCAAAACTATGTTAACTAAACACTAACTCACCCAAGTTTTAAGTTCTGATTTTAAAAAGACACCTGTTTATTTTAGCTGGAATTTTCTTATTTATTGGTCCGCCATTACTAACTTTAAAATCTTGAGGGAGCTGGGTCGAGGAGAAAATGACGTCAAACACGCACTAGTTTAAGAATGCAATGCGTGTGTACGCGGCCTAATTAATATGCAGCACGGGAGTTTCGAGCTTTCAGACTTTTAAACCCGTGTTTTGCATGTATAATAAATTGCGTTTACACGCTGAAATTTTAAGCTAGTGAGTAAATGACGTCATTTTCTCTAGATCCAACCCTCTGAGGTCCAATTGGCCAGTTTTGAACGTAAGTAATGGCGGACCATGAAATTCAAAACTTACACTCAAAATAAACAGCCTTTGGATAAAGCTCAAAGCTCAAAATTTTGCCAGTTAGGTGTTAAGCGAACACTCTTTCAAAATCTGAAGAAAAAAAGGAAATGATTTTTTGATCACAGTACCACTTTAAAGTGCGTCGAATATTGTAAATCCCTTATTTGCTTGTTTTTTTTTTAATTCCTTTTTAATCTCTGCACTGTTGTGATTGTATTATACTTCGTATCTTCAGTTATGTACGTCGGCAGCGTAAATAAAATCAAGAAACAAAGAAACAAATAATAAGCATCAAAGACAGTAGTCACCAAAAACGCAAGTCTAGCAAGCAGTATGGCTGGAATTTGATTTGTTACAAATAAGCTTGCGTCATGAGTTGTTTAGGTTGGCTGGTTCATCATCAACTAGTCTAGCGCTGGGTTATTAATTAATGATTAGAGTTGTCGACATTATATATTTCCTTTCCTGTTTTTGGTTGGCCCTTGACCCAAAGAAATTTTCTCTTTTGACAAAATGCTTTGGGGAGATAACTCAACTGGATTATGGCATGGAGATTGAACTGTTTTATTGTCAAGGGCGGGGGATAAGCATTTCCAAAGAAAGTTAATCTTTATTAAATTTTAACCAAGGGGAACAGCGATGGTTATGAGATCATATTCTCAAAGGGATCCTCTAATCCAACCAAAAATAACTTACTACTAATAACCAAAGATTAGGATGAGCATGCGACGGAGTTGAATTATTTCTATAAGTTCTATCAGACGCTTATTCTAGAATTGTGCAGCTGGTTTATGAATGGTACAACCTGAGGATACGAATATGCCAATTTCAATATAACAGTTTTAAACTTGACTGCGAAGCTTTGGGATATAAGGCTAGGAATTATTTCTTTATTCCTCATCTTCGATGTATTTTTTTTTTCTTTTCATTCCCCATCATCGCAGTGGAGTTTACAGGTTTTTAAATGGAAATAGGAAAGTTGTGGACGAGGAAATGAGTCAAGATGAAAGGTCCTTATTGGAGTTAAGCCTGCCAGCAACTTTTCTTTTGTTTTAAACTACATGCAAAAGAGGCTTAAGGGTTAATTCAATACAAAATGACCCCTTAGCTTTGGTTCATGTGGCAAAACCGCTGATAACTCTAATGAGGGCTATTGATGTAACACAACGAACAACTTATTGTAAAATGAAAAGAGAGGATGAGGTAAGAGAACGGATCCTCTATACATGGGCCTCTCCCAAGGATAGTTTTTTTAAAATCTAATTTCTGCTACGCAGCTATTTCTAGAGAGGCACCGGATTGGCCAGTTGTAATGACGTAATGAAATTTTAAATATGCGCGGCATTGAGAACGAGCATGGGCATGGGCATGGGAATCCGTTCCCTTACTTCATCCTCTCTTGAAAATGAATAAGAACGAAAGGTGAACGTGCTGTATTATTATAAATAAATAAGCACTAAACGAACTATCTTGTTAACGGTGCTTCTTCTTTTTCTTTGGATTTCAAAACTATGTTAAGTAAAACAGTTGAGCTAAACATCAAGTGACCCAGCTTTTAAGCCTTCAGTTTTAAAGAGGCACCTGCTAATTATACCTGGAATTTTCCTATTAATGGTCCGCCAATTTAGTACTAACTTTAAATTCTTGAAAGCGCTGGATCGAGGATAAAATGACGTCAACGTCCACTCACTTGTTAAGAATGCAATTAGTGACTGTGTACGCAGCTGAATTAATATGAAGCACGGGAGTTTCAGGCTTTCCGACTTTTGAACTCGTGTTTTGCGTATCATGGTAATATGATGCATTCACACGCTGGCA
>NC_090869.1:61311760-61314260 GCF_036669935.1 Montipora foliosa | reverse complement strand
TGTCGAGGCAACGACTTACTGAATCATCTCAATATAGATCAATTAAAAGAGCAAACGCCTAAACAGAAAGCTGACTCCATCAATGACGCACTACTTCAGCCTTTGGAAGTTTATAAGCTGCACAGTCCTTAAGCTATACTACCTTTGGAGGACAATCCAACTTTTCTTTAAGGTAAGGTGCTTAATCATCTTCTCAAGGTAGGGTGCTTAATCATCTTCTCAAGCTGAATGTTAATTTAAAAGCTAGTGGTCCAGATGAAATCCCAACTTGGTTTCTGAAAGAATATGCGGACATAATTGCTGATCCGATTACTAAAATCCTCAATGCATCCTTTATATCATTAAAGAGCAACGCGTCCCAAGTATCTGGAAGTTAGCGGATGCTACGCCACTACCCAAGAAAAATACCTTTAAAAGACATTACAAAGGATTTAAGACCAGTTTCATTAACATCGTGTATATCAAAGATTGCTGAGGACTTTGTGGTAAATGATTACCTGAAACCTGCTGTGCTGAAAGCCAACAATAATAACAATAATAAACTTGTATAGCGCCGATATCAATATAGCTATTTTCATCAGCGCTTAAAACATAAAACTGCATAAAACCTACTAAAACATATTAATAAAATTATGAAAAAGCTTTCTGAAATAAAAATGTCTTGAGTGTCTTTTTAAAAGATGCTATTGAGGGGCTACTCCTGATCGCATAGGGCAGTAAATTCCATAGTTGAGGAGCAGCAACAGCAAAAGATCGATCTCCTAAAGCCATCGATAAGAACCAGCTTGGGGCGATACCTAATTCATCAACCACTCTAGCACTACTGAGTATGGTTCATAATTGGTTAAAAGCAACTGATGGAACTGGATCGACGATAAGGACACTTTTGTTTGACTATCGTAAGGCATTTGATTTAATTGACTATGATGTCTTAGTAAACAAGATATGCCTCTTAGATTTACCTCATAGTATTGTTAACTGGATAATTGATTTTTTATCTAGCCGCTACCAAAGAGTTAAATTATCCAGTTCTTGCTATTCCGAATGGGGGGCTGTGCCATCTGGGGTCCTCAAAGGAACTAAGCTAGGATCCTATCTATTTGTGATAATGATAAACGACCTAGAGGTTCACGAAACTTCCTTGTGGAAGTTTGTCGATGATACGACATCCTCTGAAATCGTAGCAAAGGGTCAACTAAGTAGTTCTCAGGCTATTGCAGATAAAGTAGTGGGATGGTCTCACAGGAATCGATTACAACTTAGTCCAGATAAATGTAAGGAACTAAGGATATCTTTTAGTAAACATTCGCCTGACTTTACAACAGTGCAAGTAGATAATAAATCTCTTGAAGTGGTAAAGCAAGCCAAGTTGCCAGGTCTTACCTTTGACAATAAGCTTTCATGGCATTCACATATTGAGAACATTGTTAAGAAAGCCTCCAAGAGGCTATATTTTCTATATCATCTAAAGAAGGCTAAGATTCCTACAGCTGAATATTTTATATTCCCAGGAGTAAGTTACAATAATGCTATTAACATAGCTAAGATGCCTAGGTTAGAGGATCATCATAAGAACATATGTACAAAGTTATTCAATGCGATTAATAACAATAAGGACCATGTTTTACACGAGTTGATGCCTGAGAGGCATCAACCATCTTATTCTCTCGGAAAATCACGACAATTTATTTTACCAAAGACAAAAACAAAGAGATTTAACAACTCCTTTTTTATCAAAATGTGTAGGCTCGCAAACTAATGTTAAATATTTTAGATTAAGTGTTATTAATAGTAGATACCATATTTATTATGTCATATTTTTTACTTATTAATCATTTTATCAAATATTATTTTTGTATTTTAGTAATATTGTAATATAGTGTTTTTAATTAAGGAGATTGTAAATATTACATTTTTCAGCTGGCACAGCTTCTGCAATGTGATTTAAGAATAAACTTTCAACTTCAACTCCAGAGTAGATCATTTCTCGTAGAGCTGGAAGTTCAGGATCAGATGAGGTGTCTTGCTTCAGAGCATTCAACTTCACGTCTGAAAACCGCACGAGGCACACTTTGTGTAGGTCCATTGTCTCCTTACTTGGAAGAGGGCTGAGTCTTGACATTGGGTCAGCATGAAGCATTTCTGTGCCAGGTTTTGTACTTGATTTCCAGATCATCTCCTTGTATTCTGAGCAACATTCTCTGGAGTCGTGGGTGGGGGGGGGGGGGGGGGGGGGCAGCCGTGAGATTCTTCAAATGAATCATTTCCAGGGGTTTGTGATCCGACTCTACCAGGAACCTCTTGCCAAACAAGTACGAGTGAAACTTCCCACAAGCAACAACAACAGCAAGCATCTCCCGCTCAATATTTGCATATCGTTTCTCAGTGTCCGTGAGTGCTCCGGACGTAAAAGCAACAACTTTGCCTTCCTGCACTAGTGCACTTCCAAGCGCTCTAAGCGAGGCATCGACTTGTACAACTGTTTCCTTTCTAGGATCAA
>NC_090869.1:61269260-61306760 GCF_036669935.1 Montipora foliosa | reverse complement strand
GGGTTACAAGTGAGGGCTTTGTTTCCGTAACTTTCAAATCTTCAGAGATTTTCCTACTTGTGAAAACTGGTTGTAATACACGATCGATTTTCTTTCCAAGGTCGCTTAGTTGCCTGTGCACGGAGTGGGCGGATTTCTGATCTTTGAAAGGCAAGGTTATTCGTACAGGGCTGTCGACTGGCTTAATACGGTTTTGGTTTTGGTCTTGGTAGGCGTGAAATCTCTTAAAAGTAGACTCAATAAGTTTTCCAGGATCTTTCAGATAATGGCCGTTTTTATGCTAGAGACGTTAAAGTCGTCTGAGACGTTAAAGTCGTCTCAAGACGACTTTAACGTCCAGTATAAAAACGAGAAATAAGACAGACGCATTTAACGTCTGACGACTTTAACGTCTTGTTTTAAGT
Source organism: Montipora foliosa (assembly GCF_036669935.1). Classification (NCBI taxonomy): domain Eukaryota; kingdom Metazoa; phylum Cnidaria; class Anthozoa; order Scleractinia; family Acroporidae; genus Montipora; species Montipora foliosa. Next base: position 61,306,356 of record NC_090869.1, on the reverse strand, counting down.
GCGCCGTTGAGACGCACTTAACAGACGACTTTAACGTCTCAGACGATAAATGCGTCTAGTATAAAAACGGGACGCCCTAACTTGGACGCATTTAGCCCTGAGTCCTTTGTTAATCTGCACTTCGTTCCTTCCTTGCTCTCTTGGTCGACAAGACAAACAAGCCATGTGCCGTGGCTAAATATAGTTCCTCGTCCATCGCCAGAAAATGCTGATTCCTAGACTGATTCCTGTCACAAAAAAATATTTGCATCTGTCCTTCCAGGCGACGTCGAGACATAAATTTCAGAAGCTGCAATTCCGCCACGTTTATTTGCTCATATATTCGTGTGTTAACGTTTATTTGGTGCCGAGTTTGCTCGTGCCCAGAGTCTTCCGATACTAGAACCTAGTCACTTTTTTAGCAAAATCTTGTTTTTGTCCGTCAGTTTGTCTACTTTTATGCGTCCCGTTTTTATACCAGACGGCTTTAACGTCTCAGACGTCAAATGCGTCTTGACGACTTTAACGTCTCTAGCATAAAAACGGCCAATGGCATTCTTTGGAGAAGACGAACGGTGAGGATGAAAAGCGTTTAGCGCGATCAAGCATAGTTCTTAAAAAAACAGCAAGTGGAAGAAAGCGGGGGACGTGTACCCCCTACCAAGGCGACCCTCGGGGTTCTAGGGTATACTAATTGAAAGACGCTACTTACAATGTAAATGAAAGCTATCCTATACCACCTAAAGAATGCATAAAACACTAATTCAGCTCGATAGGGCAAAAACGCAACAGGACTAAATTATTATTATACAAACCACGATTACGTGGCACTCCAAGCGCCCGCCACTCACAACCAGACCTCCGCTACGTGACGGCAAATTATTAATTTATGATAATCAGGATTATCACAAATTATATGTTGCGTGCGGCAATTCTCAAGAGACCCACGTCCCGAAATTAACCAATCGCAATTTTGCGGCCGCCAGCGGTCTCAGAAATGAAAGCGAAGGCATTTTATTGCAGGCGTTCATTTCCCCTCTCCCCCAGTCCCTTGCTGTTTTCCCTCCCTCTCCCTCCCCTTTTAACACCTGCTACGCAAGCTAGTTCAGGTGGTAGAGCAAGTGCAGCTCAATCTGGCGGTTATGGGTTTGGATTTAGTTCATGCCAGCCTTGATTTTTTCCAGCTTCTTTTGCAACTGCTTAAGTTAAGTTGCTCAAACAATTTCCAATTTCAATGATCTTTCCAACCTTCATTCCTTTGATTTTCAAATTCTCCAAAATGTAGGGAAGCACTACGTGCAAGCAAACATGCACACAAAAAAAGGGAGGGAATAAAGACAATAAAAAGCTTGCATTTGGAACTATAAAGCTTCACTATTTTCAGCAAGAAAGGTATAAATTTGGAAAATGAGGGCGAAGGAGACTATTGAAGCTGGTTACATGACTAAACCTTCTTTCGTGGCTGCGAGACCCTTAAGGACTAATGTCTGTCGATACCAATTAATTTACGCTATGTCATGCATGACAGCAAAACAGTCCATTACGGTCCTACTAATATACATGCAAAACTTCCCGCGTTTGGATTGGCTGAGAGCATGTGAACTAATCCCAAACAGAGTGCAGAAAAGTGAAATTAGTGCAGAGTTGAAAATTAGTGCAATAAAAGTGAAATTTTTACAGGTATATAATTAATTTAATAAGTAATGATCGCATGATTTTTCTCGTGCAATTTGGAATAAATAAGCTCTTGCACCTTTTTTCAGAAAAGAATTTTAATCTTGCTTGTTTATTCCAAATTGCTCCAGAAATCATGGGATTACCAATGCAAACCATCCATTTACCCTTTTTTTCCAGGAAGACAAATTGTCGAGGATGGATTTTAGCACGTGGAATTTTGTATGGGCCTCGTTATTTGCAGTGATAGCATTTTTGGCTGCTGGTGGAAATATACTTACCATAATCATATTTCACGAGAAGAAATTACGCAAACGGCCTCATTTTCTCCTTATAAGCTTGGCGGTAGCAGATCTTCTAGTTGGACTGGTCGCAGTTCCGCTTTATATCACAATCATGTACCTAGACAATACTAGCAATCCTTTACGTGTAATCTATGTTAGCTTCGATATGTTTGCTGGATTTACTTCCATCTTTACCCTTGCTGTGATTGCATTGGAAAGAATGTACGCTATTGGTTGGCCGTTTTGTCACCGAGTTCTGAAAACCCAAGCGTATGGCATTGCGATAGCAACTCCATGGATGATGGCGTTTATTGTGACCATAATTGCATATTTCTTGCGGCCTCATCAATTCTTCCCATTCTTCATAGCGATATCCCTATCAACACCCGTTGTCCTAACCTGTGTAGCTTACTTTGTCCTTTGGAAGAAAGAAAGGTCTCGAAAACTGCGCCATCAAGTTCAAGAGACAAAAACATTAAAATTGACAAAGACGGTGGTGCTGATAACAGCAGCGTTTGCGCTAACGTGGCTTCCCTTTCACGTTTTAAACTTGGTTTTGTATTTTTGCATTTCATGCCGGGAAAATTCTACCGTTGTAGTGTATGTGATCAAGTTGCTCCAGTATGGAAATTCGGTAATTAACATCGTCATTTATCCTTTCAGATATGAGGAATATAGAAAATCTCTTTTCAAAATGCTGTCTATTTTTAAATGCTCATTTCGAAAAAAGCTCATTCGTTTGTTGCCGGCAAACATGGGAATTTCTGTTATTTCTGTGGTGTCCTACTCTATCGATACGCAACTAAGTTTTGATAATTTCCAGGAAAACACAAGACTCTAAATAAGCACAAGTTTGACAGACAAGTACCGAACATATACCACACCTAATGTATCAAGACTTTCTAGATCTTGCTTAATCTTTTATCAGAACCAAGTTGCTCCAGTATGGAAATTCGGTATTAAATATTGTCCTTTATCCTGTAAGAAATGAGAAATATAGAAAAGCTCTTTTCAAAATGCTCTCTGTTTTTAGGTGGAAGTGTCAAAGTCAGCGGTTTCGTTTATCATTATCACTTGCAAACACGGGAATTTATCTTATTTCTGTGGTGTCCAGTTCCATCGAAACGCAAGTAACTTTTGATAATTTTCACGAATTCAAAATGCATAAATCAGCTCAAAGTTAAAATAACGAACCGAGTATAACCAGGAAACAGGGGCACCCAACGAGAATATAGTTCAAAAGCACTTAAACATAGCATTGTTAAACGTATTTTGGTATTTAAACGGTAGATATAGGCATAGCTGTGGAACGAAATATTCAGAAGAAGTTGACTAAACGTCGACACGATCTGCCTTGGCTTAACTCAGACTTGAAAAAATTTTTACACAAGAAGCGAAGACTCTGGAGGAAGGCGAAAAATTCTCTGTGGATCAAGCAAAATGGGCTAACTATAAAAATTTTAGCAACTGGGTGAAAGACAATTTAAACAAAGCCTATTTTGCATATATCAAAGACCTCACATTTTCTCTAAACACCAATCCGAAACGCTTTTGGTCATTTGTGAAATCATGTACAAAGAAACAGAGCACAATTGGCTGTATCATAACTCCAGAGGATAAAGCAAACGTTTATCAATTCCTTTTGTTCGGTACTTAATAAAAGGATCGATAATCTGTCTTCCATACCAGGACATGGATGTGATTATTCAACTGTTTTGCCTGTACATCGCATTAATGCCCTGATTTGTACACCTAGTGAGGTGGCTAAAGTACTGAAATCTCTAAATGTACGCAGGGCCTGTACTGGACCAGATGGGGTTTCCCTCGGTTGCTCAAAGAATGCCACATGGAACTGGCTCCATCTTTGACGAGGCTCTTTAATTACTCCCTTTCTCGTGGCACACTACCTATTGACTGGAAGACGGCCAACGTAGTTCCAGTTTTTAGGTCGGGGGAGCAAACGGCAATCGATAACTATCGCCCTGTTTCTTTAACTAGTGTGGTTGTCAAGTATTTAGAACGTCTTATACACAATCACATAATGAGTTTTGTTTCTGATAATAAGTTATTATGTGATAATCAACATGGCTTCAGACCACTTCCCTCACGTGTAACTCAGCTGCTCCAGCTTGTCCACGAGTGGCTTAGTATTCTTGAAGAGCGTGGCTCTGTGGTTGCGATTTTTTTAGATTTTGCGAAAGCCTTCGATAAAGTCTCCCATCCTCACCTGCTACTAAAACTCCAACATCATGGAATCAAGGGTCAATTATTGAAATGGATTTCAGATTTCTTAACTACAAGAAGACAAAGAGTAGTAATTGATGGCCATTCTTCCGACCGGTCTGAGGTAACATCTGGCTTGCCTCAAGGAAGTATTTTAGGCCCCTTCCTCTTTCATGTTTATATCAATGACTTTCCTTTAGCAGTTAAGTGTAAATGTGGACTCTTTGCTGACGACAGTATTCTTCATCGGAAAGTTACTTCAGAGTCGGATTGTGAAGATCTTCAAACTGACCTCCATAGTGCCTATGACTGGTGTAACTCCTGGCTTGTTACTTTGAAGTCCGAAAAGTCCAATTGCAAGGTCCTACACCTATGGAGATCCAAGGATCCATATCATCATGAGCACTGGTTGTCTGACAAACCTTTGTCAACAGTAGATAACCACAAACACCTTGGTGTCTTCCCTGTCTTGGGATTGCCATATAAACTTTATTTGTGCTAAAGCTAACAAGATTCTAGGTTTGATCAGGCGAACCTTTGGTCCAAACAATTCTGAAGGAGTCTCGACAGCATATAAGACCTTAGTGCGTCTCATTTTGGAATATGGCTGTCAGGTCTGGAATCCATACTTAGTGAAGCACTTCAAAAGTATAGCGTCGATACAGAGGCGAGCCACTCGAGTCATTTGCGGATAAACGAAGGAAGTTTATCTGCTTAGTGCAGATGTACAAGATTATTTTCGGACACTGTGACATAGATCCTCATACGTTTTTTGAGTTTAATGTATTAGCAAAAACGCGTAGGAACCATAATTTAAAGATAAGACCTAAAAAGACAAGTACAAATTGCTTTAAATTTTCATTTTTTAATCGCTACATAACAGATTGGAATAGAATTCCATCGAATATTGTGCATGCACCTTCATAAAGCAGTTTTAAGTCCTATCAGAAACCCATAAGGGTTGAGACGTGTAACGCGCGTTCACAGCTTCCGAATACTCAGTGCTAAGTACCATATTTGGTAACCCGTCGCTCCAGTTAATTTCGCGCGAGAACATTGGTGGTATTGCGTCACGTTGTTCTTGCGAACTGATTGGTTGAATGTTTCTCTGTTGATGTTCCAAATATGGTACTTAGCAAATTGAATATTCAGAGGCTTTTTTCCCAACACATAAGGGGCCGTTACATGTTTCAACCCTTATGGGTTTCTGGTCCTATCTATTAGATCATTTGTGTCAATTTTAAATCAGGTGTCACTCGTGAGAGACACGTATGTAATTTATTTAGATTAGCTTTGCGCCGTATTTAAATTTTATTTCATAATTTTTAGTGTCAATTTTGGTATGCAATTTAATTAGGTTAGTTTTGGGCCGCATTTAAATTTTACTTCTTAATTTTTAGAATGTTAAATATTGGAGAATATTCTTTGTATGGGAATTTAGTTTCCCCCAATTATTCTCCAGTCATGCACTTTTATTTTGTATCTTCTGTAATTTTTATTTATTTATTTTTACTTGTGTTAGCATGACAAAGTATTATTAAACTTAAACTTATTAATATTTTTTTTTCCCTAAAAAGAAGGTCCAACATAGGTTTGGCGGGATGCGGGATGGGGTTTAAAATCGAGGCGGGATGAGGCTCAGGGATATGAAACATTTTAAAGACGGGATGCGGGATGAAAATACGATGGCGAGACCGGGATATGCTCCGTTTTCGTAGGCGGGATACGGGATAGGACAGTTAAATGCGGGATAGTAAGTAACCTCATGTTATGAGAGAATGAAAAATTTGGCTAAAAGACCCTGAGACCCTTAGAAACCACGTAAATACTCCAACCTATGCCGCTCACCCAATTTTCTCTTTGTCCTCTCGGAGTAACACGTGACGTGGGTTAAAAGTAAGTCAATCTCTTTCAACCACGTTGCGTTCGTTGACATGAGCGCGATGGCGACATCGTCTCACTCCGCCAACCACATCTGAAACCTCTGACATAATATAAACTGCGTTGCAATTTCTTATGAAAAGCTTAAGGGAACCTTTGTAAGCAGTTTTCTCCGCGTAAGGAAAGACTCCGGGCAGTTACTGAAGAAGGAAACAACGCTAAAGAAAATCCGGGAAAGCATCACGTTAGTTCGTCTGTTGTACCAAGCCAAAAACTATTGAAAAGATACATTGATGACAATTTCTCCCTTTTGGGGACAGCGATAAAGCAGATGTGGACCATTTTATCAAAGAAGCTAATAAACTCTGCCCTACCATCAAATTCACGGCTGAAATATCAGAGAACGAAGAGGGTCGTGAAAGGGAGGGGGTAGGGAGGTTGGCAATTCTAATTCCAAGTCCAAATTTGGACAAAATCCCAGTCCCAGTGACAACTTGAAGTTTGTTAGAAATCGCAGTCCCTGCTACTAAAATCTTAGCTAGAGTTATGATAGGAAAAATATAATTTTAGAGCATCGATATGTTGTATGAAGCACTGAATGACAAGTCTAAAAAAACCAAAATGAAAGTACGAGGTATAATTTGTATCTGCATGGGATTGCTTACCCAAATGTCCGCTGAAAAAGGCCTGATATCACCTGACACATGAAAGCATTCTAAATGGTGCAGTCTGCCGTTTCTCTACGTCCCTTTCCCAGTCACTGTCATCATCATCATCATTACGAAATTCGTCAATATACGTATCCTCACCAGAATCCTCCTCCAACAATCGCTAGGCCCGAAGATCTTACAAATCGGTAGGGTACGTTCAAGGACGTTTCAGTTCCTGTGCCTGAAACATTTACCATGGCACCATGCCAATACCTCATATATCTGAGCTTCTTCTTTTCGAGTGATTGCATTGGTTGCAGTGGGTTTAATTTAGGGAAGCCGATTCGTGCTAGTCAGGCAGTAATAGAGGTATGTCGTAGGTAGGAAGCTTTGAGGTTTAAAAACAAGTCCGTTGACATCAGGAGGTCCTCACTCTCACATAGCAGTGGCCAGGGGCGCCATTCTCTGCCATTAAAATCCCATTCTCAGCAAGGACTCTTTATCTCCCATTCCCAGTAACAAAATCCCAGTTCCCAGTGACTCCCATCGAAAAATCAGGCCAATCCCAGCTCTCATTTTATCCCTCCATGACCTTCAACGTAAACATTTTCCTCGACACAGTAGCTTAAAATTCATTATAAGCCGACTGAAACCTTTCAATATACACACTTCAGTTCATGCGGCTACCCCCCAGGCGTAAAAAATGGCTTCATTAATGGTGAGTCAATAAGACTTCTTAGAACTAACTCTTCGAAAACAACATGATTTGAAGAGACCATTGAGGAGTTCAAACAACGCCTGAGAGCGCGTGGCTATCCAAACACAACCATCAATCATGAAAGGGTCATTGATCAAAGATCACTGAGATCATAGTGCATCAAAGAAACCGAATAATCCTTTCCCAGAGTGGATACATGTGTTAGGTAGGAGCTCTACCTTCACCATTCACCCTTTTACCCGTTACCCTTTTCATGTAGAAAAGGTCTTCCGCCTTTGCAGCTGGATACCGGTTTTCCCTTACCCACATTATTAATTGCAAGATTATTTGTTTACGAGTTTTCTGTGTTGCTACACTAGTGTTTCACCCTCCCTTGCCTCGCTGCTTTCACTTGAAATCACGCTACACTCTAGATCCCGCAAAATCTTAGACATAACGCTGCATCCGGTAGATCCACGGTATTTCCGATCCAACAACCTGTTCCAAAACAAACTACCCTTATAGCTATGACTAGGTCACATGTAGAATTCATTTGTAAACACTATGCGATAATCACCGGTACATTATCTGTTGTTATGAATGAGCCAACCAGACTTTAACTGTGTGCGGAAATATTTACTTGTTTTGTTCTGTACGTGGCAAATTTGAATATCACTCAAATAACAACCACGGTTTAGTTGTTTTCTCCAGGAGCCCATGAGTAAGATCCTCCCTCCTATGGGCTCTACCCTTGAGTCAATCTTTGCGCATACTTTTCTGTTTTTAGATTTAACTCTTCAGCAGGAGACTCACATTTACATCAATTTTCCAGCAATTTGCATAACTTGCAAACATTGTTATTGCTACTTTTGTCTTCGTTTGACAATAACTTTATTATGATTGTCCATTCTAATCACTGCGTGCAGAACCGAAAACCTCGTGGCCTTCTAAAAATAGTAAGATACTCGCAAAGGCTTACTCATAGGGCTTGTATATATGGGAGAGGTAAGCTCCTACTCATGGGCTCCTTCTTTCTCTTTTATCGTCGCAGGCATCATTTCTAAACACTAACTCATGCCAACCAAGGACGCGCGGTTTAATAATGATGGTGTAGTGGACACTGAAAATGGGCCTGTGTTGACGGCCGCGCGGTCATGGTGACTACTGCTATAGAGCTTGCAAAAGAGGACTGGCTCCCATATTTATATCCAGCGATAGTTTCTCTGGAGTAGATCTAGTCTTGCCATGATCGCAATACTGAACATTTATTTCGTTTGTCATTTAGCTGACTAGTACTGAGAAGTATAAATTCGTTTCCATCGCACGCGGTTTGTCGTCGCTGACAGAAAGATGCTACGCAACTGAGTTGTCTGAAATTTTGCTTTAGGGCTGGAAGCTAGACAGTGCGATTTAGCAATCAAGAAATAAATCCTAAGGCCTTTCTATTCACAAATTTATTTACGTTAGCTGTTTGCAACATATAGCAGAAGCTGATCAGAGATTTTAATAGACCTTTTGCTCCGATACAACTCGTATCTCTCGTCCATTCCGAAGAAATACAAACAATTGAATAATCGCAAATTTTAACGTGCGTTGAATATTGTAAATCCCTTATTTGCTTGTTTTTTTCTAATTCCTTTTTAATCTCTGCATCATTATGATTGTATTATACTTCGTATCTTCAGTTATGTACGTCGGCAGCGTAAATAAAATCAAGAAACAAAGAAACAAATAATAAGCATCAAAGGCAGTAGTCACCAAAAACGCAAGTCTAGCAAGAAGTATGGCTGGAATTTGATTTGTTACAAATAAGCTTGTGTCATGAATTGTTTAGGTTGGCTGGTTCATCATCAACTAGTCTAGCGCTGGGTTATTAATTAATGATTAGAGTTGTCCACATTATATATTTCCTTTCCTTTTTTTGGTTGGCCCTTGACCCAAAGAAATTTTCTCTTTTGACAAAATGCTTTGGGGAGATAACTCAACTGGATTATGGCATGGCGATTGAACTGTTTTATTGTCAAGGGCGGGGGATGAGCATTTCCAAAGAAAGTTAATCTTTATTAAATTTTAACCAAGGGGAACAGCGATAGTTATTAGATCATATTCTCAAAGGGATCCTCTAATCCAACCAAAATTAACTTACTACTCATAACCACAGATTAGGATGAGCATGCGACGGAGTTGAATGATTTGTAAAAGTTCTATCAGACGCTGATTGTAGAATTGTGCAGCTGGTTTATCAATGGTACAACCTGAGGATACGAATATGCCAATTTCAATATAATAATTTTAAACTTGACTGCGAAGCTTTGGGAAATAACGCTAAGAATTATTTCTTTATTCCTCATCTTCGATGTATTTTTTTCCTTTTCATTCCCCATCATCGCAGTGGAGTTTACAGGTTATTAAATGGAAATAGGCAAGTTGTGGACGAGGAAATGAGTCAAGATGAATGGCCCTTATTGGAGTTGAGCCTGCAGGCAACTTTTCTTTTGTTTTAAACTACATGCAAACGAGGCTTAAGGATCAATTCAATACAAAATGACCCCTTAGCCTCGTTCATGTGGCAAAACCGCTGATAACTACAGACCACGTTACAAAAGTTGTTTCTTTCGCCATGGTCTATATAATACGTGGATGCTCGATACGCTTTGAAGATTGACATACCGCTAATGAACACCGGAAACGAAGGTTACACGTAATGTGTGTATTGTTTTCCTAGCATGGCTTGCTGAAGGAACTATGAAATAATGACTTGAGTTATCGATCTGTAATTCACCAATACTTGAAAATGTGGATTGGTTATCAAGTTAGTTTCTTGACGGCATGGACTTTTACATACACGCTTTCCCGGCTTACCTATTTTGCGAAAGGAAATGAAACAAAATGAGCTTGTATGAAAAAATAGACAGTCGAAGACTGCATGTGCCTACTGTTTTCACAAAGTCCGTGGGATTGAAACAACCACAGAATAACAATGTTTAATTTCACTTTTCGTCACTACGGATCAGTGAAAAATTATGCCTGCCTTCTGAGGGAAGGGCCAGAGGAGCTTTGACAGCGGTTACATGATAAATTTCGACCAATGAGACAGCGTCCATAAAGATGTTCACGACGGACGAACAGTTTCTAATCATGGAAAAACTTAGAAGCTCTCGGTTAATTCGGCATTCGCGCGTTTGCTCTGGTTTAATTCAACATAAATGCACCAGATTGAACATTTTGGAGTTGTTTTTCATTGCTATGAAGGTAATTTAAAGCTAAGACGATTTTTTATCATATATTTTTATAATGATTTACGCAGTCCCACGTTGCATTGTTTTGTTGGTACGCTTCGAGTGTGCCCTTTTTAAAGATTAATTTCTCGTTTTGTGTTCACTTAGAAGTCTTCAATTATGTAACAATATACAGCATGGCGAAACGGGCTTTCTATTTTATAGGTCCTCCCACCCCTCCCTGCCCCTTTCTCCCCAACGGATTTTGAGATATTGAAGCCGAAATAAAGCCTAAAGGATTGGAAGATTTGTTGTTTTCGCGTGAGAAAGTGGAGTGAAATGTTACATCTTTTATATCTGTTACACGGGGGAAATGTGGCCAGATAAGACCTATCATTCATTTTTTGCTGAGCTAAATTGTTTTTTGATTGTTTGCTTTTGTTTTCCTTGGTGGGGTTAGACATGGGCTCAAAGGGGCAGCACATATCATATGATGATACGCCAGGAAAGCCCCCAAGACAAGCACTAAGAGTGAGTTCAAGCTCGAGGAAAACCCTGTTCCGCTCTAAAACGGGAGAATCATTGTTGTGTATCAAATATTATTTTTGATTAGTCAATTGTCCTCAGAAGATATAGGCGAGAGTGGTTCATGATACAAGAACTTTTCAATTATTTAAGATAATTTTCTTCTTCTTTTGAGATTCAGAACTCACTCATCAAATATTTATGTGAAAGTTTGTGATATGGCGCCAAAAAATTACAACTGTTAATGTGGGTTCAAAAAGGCTCAAAACAGTATTGACACTTTAAATAGACTTGATTAGTTGATGGGTTATTACAACAATCATCATCATCATCATGGTATCCCTCGAAAACGAGTAAGATTGTCTATTCAACTTCTAGTCTTGTGCATCCGTTGGTGACTAAAGAGTCCAATTCTAGAGTGGCACGCTTTGCCACAGGCCGGGCAGATGTAGGAGGCCTGTTGCGACAAAGCAGGGGCAGCTTCATGTTCTTTACGGCGTTGGCCTTTTTCCTCCGCTTTCTGACGCCGCTCTTTCTCAAATAGCGCCACGCTCTCCCGGACTGCATGTCTCCATCTGGGTCTGTCACGTGCCAGATCTTCCCAGGTCGTCAGACCAATGTGGCACACCTTAAAATTTGCTTTGAGATTGTCCTTGAAACGCTTCCGCTGCCCCCCTTGTGCTCTGGTGCCAGAACCCAACTCTCCGAAGAGGATCTGCTTGGGGAGGCGCGAGTCCATCAACCTGACAACATGACCAGTCCAACGCAGTTGATTTTCGATTATCATGGCTTCGATACTGGTGCATTGTGCTTCGTCAAGGACGCTGGAATTTGTCCGTCGATCCTGCCAGGTCACACCCAGGATGCGTCTCAGGCAGCGCTGATGGTACTTTTCAGTATTACAACAATACTGTATCATACAACAGCAATGTCATGCTTCCATACATGTATGAAACACCAAAATTATATTTGTACTGCCATTTTTGTGATAGCATGAAGGAATCAATTGCCTATATTTTATCTTTAGGTACTTATAACTATCTTAGTAACAAAGTTTAAAATAGGCATGCATTGCGTACGTGTGGTAGTGCAGTAACACAGCGCTTTATTCCATAACTGTCAAGTGACCTGGATTTTGTTTTCCAGGAGATTCAAGTTGTCTTTGCCTAATATGTAGCTCTAATAGTACACGATATTGTTTTGGTACCATACATTATTGTAGTGCCATGGTAAATAGCCCTCTGAGAAGACATGTGGTTACCAGTAAAATAGTAAACCCAGAAAGATTCACAAAAACAAAAGGGAATGGAGAAACATTGGCTTTGAGGCTGACATGTTGACCACTTTCAAGTTTCCTTGCAACTTCTTTATCACCACAAGGCTCTGATAGCTTTCCAAGACAAAATCTCACTGAAGTTAAGCCCTGTCCGGCGGGTTAGTATTTGAATGGGGTGACCTCAAAATGTACGACTTTCTGTCAGAAAACAAGGGCCGACAGTACTATTTTAATGCTCAAAAAATGCAAACTAAGTAAGGTGCAGATTTTGTTAGCCTGCCTTATGCAAAACAACTATTGATGCAAAAGTAAATGAATATTCAAATACAGTTTTTACGAAGAGCAGAAGGACGTTTTCGGGATGTGTCGATCGACAATAAAATACATGATTTTTTCATCAGCAACAACATGAAAACACAACATAAATTTTGAACCGCGAATATTAAAAAGTTACCATCAGAGAAAAACATTTTTGCTACGTTCAAAGTTTCTATTGTACCTTTGGCAGCACAAGTAAAATCGCAAATTCGAAAGTCACGTCGATTTTAGCGGCCGCCATGATCAAGTTATTTTGCCTGTTTACTAACAACTCGCGAAAAAAAGGATACATTTGTGTCAAAATGATGGCAAGACACCGGCAATCCGATATTTCAAGGTACCGTGGAAGGAACCACGTGGATCAAAAAGATGACGAAATTTTTCTAGTCATTGAATGTTCCTGTTCCTGTTTTACAATCATAATTTCAAGGCATTTCCCAAACTAATGCAAATTTATTTTCAATTGATAGCGTATCAAATAAACGTTGATGAAAATTGAAAATAAATGCTGTTTGTTGATGCCTATTCTTTCCTTTCACAATTAATTACCCGGTTACGTGCAAAATAATATGACACCATCACAATGTGCAGCACATACTATTGGAAAAAAACTCAACTAGCTGCCATCCGTATTATCTTAGGCGGGGGCATTCGCAGATGTAGTGAAAACTATTACTAGTAACCTTATGAGTTAATACCGGTAAATTAAAACAATGGATGAATGAGAGGGCTGTTTACATGATGATTTTTGGCTCTCATAGTTATCTTTCATAAAGGGTGTCTCCATGCATTTCTGCAGTCTCCACCAAATCCTTGCTAACGTCGTAGAAATCGTTATTGCGTCTTTCTTTGAAGCTAATGCTGATACTTTAATGGGTTGTAATTGTCTAATTATTTCACTGACCACTGTGGCACCTTGTCATAACATACTTTCCCCACTTTTCCTTTCTTATTATTGAAATATGCAAAAAAAAACTCTGAAGATTATGTGCTGGACAGATACGTCAACAATTTTCTCATTTTCAATTGGTGTATGCAATAAACCTGTGAGTCGTCTGGCAATGTAATTACCGAAAACTATTACCATGGTTCATGTCAATGGCTATGGCATTTTTTTTCGTTTTCATTAGTTGGCTCTGGTCGCAGCTGCACTTAGACCGGACAGTTTGCTTTCATTTCACTCTATGCCATTTTCAAAAATTCCTGTCTTGGCTTGTCGTAGGCACCACCAATACCTTAAAACCCCAATGTGTACTGCACGTTTTCATCTCCTGAACTTTCACTACTGTAAGCAGCTTGACTCCATCAGGGGCCTATCTTCACCAGATAAGCAAACTTCCCCGAACAATAACCACTAAAAAACAAATGGATTAATATTTTATTCAAAAGGTAAGTACAGATGACTTTGTTTATGTTCAGATATGTTTTGAAAAATTACCTGAAAACAAGTAATAACACGAAATCTTTCTAAAATTTACCATGGGCTGCAGGCTTTAGTGACATGGAAAACTGAAATTATATGTCTAAGGTCAGGCTATTTACAGTTTTCCAGTCCATTATGTGACAAAGAATAAAACATATTTCCTTCTTCATGAACGTCCTCATTTTCCTCTTTGTCATCCTTTAAACTCACTCTATCCTCCTAATGTTTGCCCAAAAAATATTTCAGCAGTTGCATTCAACATTCATCCTCTCAACATCTAACACTGGAGTAACTGGCAAAGTTTCCTTTGGAGCTCGAGGCGGTTGTCAATGAGCAATGGTTGTTCTGCCGAGCCTGATGCTCTCCTCGTCGATCTCTTGACGGTCAAACTACAACATGAAATAACCGATCTGGCAACGTATTGTGCACTAAGCAAGGGAAATCTGAACTCACACGGTTTAGTATGCCTCATGCCTCAAATACAAAAAAAAATTCCAACAATGCATTATTCAAAAACGAGAACATTTTATACCCTAACTCAAAGTCAACAGTGGGTTTTACGTTTAGAACTGATGCCCACTTCAGAGCATGTAATTTCCTCGCTCAGTCCATCTAATTTCCCCACTTAGTGACAAAATGCACATTCGTCTTCCGGAAGGAATTTTTTTCTCGAAACTGATCAGAAATTGGCAAAAAGCCCATTGATCATCAAAAAGGGCAGTCTTAGAACAGAGAAAGTAAATAAATTGAGCATGTCACAGCAATGTAAGAAGATGAGGTTTTGAGCTCTAAAACTAAAGGAAAGCGTTTCAAAGCAAAGCGTCGTGTATCCTTCGGATCCTACTAGCTATAGCTTGGGACTACATCGTTGGATTCCCAGCCTTGTTGATTCAAAAATATAATTTTTTACTAGCTAGTAGCTTATGAATCATCCTCGGATGTTCCGATGTACGTCCTGTTCCTGAATCAGTGTTAAACGCCGGGGAACCTCGTTGCTAACCAATAACCTTACTGATTTCTCTATTGCCAGCAGGATTGTCGTGATGGTGCAGTAGTTAGCACTCCCGACCAGTAACCAGGGGGATGCGGGTTTTGATTCCCACTCACGGCAATATGTTTTCATTCAAATGGATCAGTTAGTAGTTCGCTGTCGCTATTTGCAATTGTATACTCAAATTACTATTATATATATATATATATAATTTATTTGCTTCGTTAATTTAGCTCTTTTGTCGTCTACAAATTAGCATCACTTTTTGTTCTTCTTTTTTGCAATCTTATATTTTTTTGACAGCTGTCACTTGTAATTATGTAATTGTTAGCGCCTAAATCTTATTTAAGTTTCGTTTTTATTCAAAAGTTGTCATAACTGAAGAAGGTCTTTGACCGAAACGTTTTATTAAATCTTTAATTTTTAAACTTTTTTTACGTCAGAAGTTGTCCGTCCTCGCTTCTTTTTTAACTTGCTGCAGTCGTTCATGTCGTGAGGTTTGGACTAGGAATCTTGCAGATCCTCCTGACGTGGTGACACCTTTGTTGGCCTGAGAGACTCACTAACAGTTGTGTGTATATATATACAACTGTTACTGAGTCTCTCATACCAACAAAGGTGTTACCACGTCAGGAAGATCCGCAAGATTCCTAGTCCAATCCTCACAACATGAACGACTGTAAAAAGTTTAAAAAGAAGCGAGGACGGAACACTTTTGACGTACAAAAAGTTTAGTTTTTTTCCGCGAAACATTGATAATATATTTTGATATGGTGTTTCCATTTAAAAAAAAGGCATGACGTTTCGGAGACGACATGTCACCATTATCAAATGCAAATTAATTATGGTTAAGTTAGGTAGCTTTATATGTAGGATAGAGAGTGGGAAAATACACTAGCTTAAATGAGACGGGGATAAACAAGAGAATTACATTGAAATTCATGCACAAGGCATTGTTGGGTTACAAGTGAGGGCTTTGTTTCCGTAACTTTCAAATCTACTTGTGAATACTGGTTGTAATACACGATTGATTTTCTTTCCAAGATCGCTTGGTTATCTGTGCACGGAGTCGGCGGATTTCTGATCTTTGAAAGGCAAGGTTATTCGTACAGGGCTGTCGACTGGCTTAATACGGCTTTAGTTTTGGTCTTGGTCTTGGGAGGCGTGAAATCTCTTAAAAGTAGAATCAATAAGTTTTCCAGGATATTTCAGTTTCAGAAACATTTTTCTTAGAGAATGGCATTTTTTGGAGAGGAGGTCCGGTGAGGATGAAAAGCGTTTAGCGCGATCAAGCATAGTTCTTTAAAAACCAGCAACTGGAAGAAAGCGGGCGACGTGTACCCCCGATCAAGACGACCCTCGGGGCTCTAGCCTTATATGCTCATTGAAAGACACTACTTACAATGTAAATGAACACTATCATATACCGCCTAAAGAATGCATAAAACACTAATTAAGCTCGATCGGACAAAAACGAAACAGGACTGTACTTGCGCACACGGCGAAGGCTGACCGTAGAATGCCTCACTCGCTTAACGATCTTCAAATACAAACCACGATCACTTAGCACTCCAAGCGCCTGCCGCTCGCAACCAAGCCTCTGCTACGTGACGGCAAATTATTAATTTATGCCAATCAAGATTATCACAAATTACATGTTGCGTGCGGCAATTCTCAAGAGACTCACGTCTCGAAATTTACCAATTGCAATTTTACGGCCGCCAGCCGCCTCAGAGATGAAAACAAAGAGATTTTATTGCAGGCGTTTATTTCCCCTCGTCCCCTGTTTTCCCTCCCTCTCCCTCCCCTTTTAATACCTGTCACGCAAGATAGCTCAGGTGGTAGAGCAAGTGTAGCTCAATCTGGTGGTTATGGGTTTGGATCTAGATGCCAGCCTGGATTTTTTCCAGCTTGTAAGCTTGCAACTGCTTAAGTTAAGTTGCTCAAACAATTTCGATGATCTTTCTAACCTTCATTCCTTTGATTTTCAACTTCCACCGATGAGTGACACCAAAATGTAGGCAAGCACTATGTGCAAGGAAACAGGCACCCCCCCCTCCCCCCCCCCCCAAAAAAAAAACGGAGGGAATAAAGACAATAAAAAGCTTGCATTTGGAACTATAAAGCTTCACTATTTTAAGCAAGAAAGGTACAAATTTGGAAAATGAGGGCGAAGGAGACTAATGAAGCTGGTTACATGACTAAAACTTCTTTCGTGGCTGCAAGACCACCAAGGGCTAATGTCTGTCGATATAAATTAATTAATTAACGCTAAGTCATGCATGACAACAAACAGTCCATTACAGTCCTAATAATATACATGCAAAACTTTCCGCGTTTCGATTGGCTAAGGGTACGTGAACTAATCCCAAACAGAGTGCTGAAAAGTGAAATTAGTGCAGGATAGATGGTTGAAATATTAGTGCAATAAAAGTGAAATTTTTACAGGTATATCATTAATTTAATTTCGAATAAATAAGCTCTTGTACATTTTTTCAGAAAAGAATTTAATCGAGCTTGTTTATTCCAAATTATTACCAATGCAAACCAGCCATTCACCCTTTTTTTTCTAGGAAGACAAATTGTCGAGGATGGATTTATCACGTGGAATTTCATATGGGCCTCGTTGTTTGCAGTGATAGCATTTTTGGCTGCTGGTGGAAATACGCTGACCATAATCGTATTTCACGAGAAGAAATTACGCAAACGGCCTCATTTTCTCCTTATAAGCTTGGCGGTAGCAGATCTTCTAGTTGGACTGGTCGCAGTTCCGCTTTATATCACAATTGAGTACCTAGGCAATGCCACCTATCTTTTACCTGTAATCTATGTTAGATTCGATATGTTTGCTGGACTTACTTCCATCTTTACCCTTGCTGTGATTGCATTGGAAAGAATGTACGCTATTGGTTGGCCGTTTTGTCACCGAGTTCTGAAAACCCAAGCGTATGCCATTGCTATAGCAACTCCGTGGATGATGGCGTTTATTGCGACCATAATTGCACATTTCTTGCGGCATCATCAATCCTTCGCATTCTTGATAGCCATATTCCTATCAACACCCGTTGTCATAACCTGTGTAGCTTACTTTGTCCTTTGGAAGAAAGAAAGGTCTCGAAAACTGCGCCATCAAGTTCAGGAGACAAAAACATTAAAATTGACAAAGACGGTGGTGTTGATAACAGCAGCGTTTGTGCTAACTTGGCTTCCCTTTCAGGTTTTAAACTTGGTTGTGCATCTTTGCATTTCATGCCAGAAAATTTATCCCGTTGTAGTGTATGTGATCAAGTTGCTCCAGTATGGAAATTCGGTAATAAACATCGTCGTTTATCCTTTCAGAGATGAGGAATATAGAAAATCTCTTTTTAAAATGCTGCCTATTTTTAAATGCTCATATCGAAATAAGCTCATTTGTTTATCGCCGGCAAACATGGGAATTTCTGTTATTTCTGTGGTGTCCTATTCTATCGATACGCAACTAAGTAATATAATTTCCTGGAAAACACAAGACTCTAAAAATAAGCACAAATTTAACAGACTAGTACCGAAAATATACCACACCTAATGTATCAAGACTTCCTAGAACCAAGTTGCTCCAGTATGGAAATTCGGTATTAAATATTGTCGTTTATCCTGTCAGAAATGAGAAATATAGACAAGCTCTTTTAAAAATGCTCTCTGTTTTTAAGTGCTCGTGTCAAAATCAGTGGTTTCGTTTATCATTATCGCCTGCAAACACGGGAATTTATCTTTTTTCTGTGTTGTCCAATTCCATCGAAACGCAAGTAACTTTTGATAATTTTCACGAAAACCATGAAAATACATGTAGTATGCCTGGTGTATCGAGAATTCCTGCTTCTATCTTAAGCATTTTGCCAAAACCACTGAATCACTTAAGTGAACCTATCATATTGTATGGCTTCTTTCAATGCGCAATTCAACTTTCGTGCTAATGATAAAGATTATTGGTGTTCGTCAGTGGCGTAAACATGTTATTATTACTCGGAATACCAGTAAGGTATCCGAGTTATAATCTGGGTAGAATGCAGCAAATGGACAATTGAATTACGAGCCAGTGATTTCATTGGCTAAAAGCAATTCACTACACCCCTTAGCTTTGAGCAATACATTTGACCTTCCTCTTTGTCAAAACAACTGTAACAATGACAAATAAGCACAGCCATCAAGGATCGATCAAGGAAACGATTTCTGCCAGCGAGAGACTTCAAACAGCCTCACGGTTTACAGAATATGATGAAAATCCGAATTTGTAACATGCAGTGGAGCAACCAATGCGATGGGTGCTGTGTTGGAGCTTTAGTGTGGCACATTTAATTTCGGTTGCTGATTAAGAAACTCAAAGCCCATGTTCTACGTGGTGGCAAATGACGCAATTAAAATGCAACTGAAAAGTGAAAATGCTGGATTCAACCTTTTGGAAATGTTATGAATGAGATATTTACAGTAATCTAGCCTGTTGACAACATGATGAAATCACCAGTACGGAACTTACACAGCGGTGTGTTGTAAATGGCCGAAATTTCTTAGTTTCTTTCCGATGTTCTTTGTACGAGTATCATCCGCCGATGTCAATTTTCTCTTTTAATCAATTGATAGTTTCACGATCTCCATGTTAGACCATGTTAGCTACCTAGAGCTGGAGGTCACCGGTCGCATTATTTACAACACTGTTATTTCGATCCTTTGCAGCGGCAAACCTTTTCAGCGGGTAAAGGGAAAAGGGTTGTCATGTTGGATTTGCAAGATAAATTTAAACTTTCTTCGATTTTCAACAGCCTGAACCGCGACCTGATGCCACATTTCATTCATATGAAATGTTACCCTTTTCATGTGGAAAAGGTGTGCCGTCTTTACAGCTGGATACTGGTTTTCCCTTACCCACATTATTAATTGCAAGATTATTTGTTTACGAGTTTTCTGCTCTACCCTTGAGTCAATCTTTGCGCATACTTTTCTATTTTTAGATTTAACTCTTCAGCAGGAGACTCACGTTAACATCAATTTTCCATTAATTTTCATAACTTGCAAACATTGTTATTGCTATTTTTGTCTTCGAACTTTATTCTGATTGTCCATTCTAATCACTGCGTGCAGAACCGAAGACCTCGTGGTGTTCTAAAAATAGTAAGATACTCGCAAAGGCTGACTCGTAGGGCTTGTATATATGGGAGAGGCAAGCTCCTATTCTTGGGCTCCGTCTTTCTCTCTTATCGTCGCAGGCATCATTGCTTAACACTGACTCATACCAACCAAGGACGCGCGGTCTAATGATGATGGTGTAGTGGACACTGAAAATAGGCCTGTGCTGACGACCGCACGGTCATGGTGACTACTGCTATAGAGCTTGCAAAAGAGGGCTGGCTCCCATATTTATATCCAGCGATAGTTTCTCTGGAGTAGACTTGCCATGATCGCAATACTGAACATTGATTTCGTTTGTCATTTAGCTGACTAGTACTGTGAAGTATAAATTCGTTTCCATCGCACGCGCCGGTTTGTGGTTGACGGAAAGATGCTACGCAACTGAGTTGTCTGAAATTTCGCTTTAGGGTTGGGAGCCAGACAGTGCGATTTAGCAATGAAGAAATAAATCCTAAGGCCTTTCTATTCACAAATTTATTTACGTTAGCTGTTTGCAACATATAGCAGAAGCTGATCAGAGATTTTAATAGACCTTTTGCTCCGATACAACTCGTATCTCTCGTCCATTCCGAAGAAATACAAACAATTGAATAATCGCAAGTTTTAACGTGCGTCGAATATTGTAAATCCCTTATTTGCCTGGTTTTTTTTTTAAATTCCTTTTTAATCTCTTCATTGTTGTGATTGTATTATACTTCGTATCTTCAGTTATGTACGTCGGCAGCGTAAATAAAATCAAGAAACAAATAATAAGCATCAAAGGCAGTAGTCACCAAAAACGCAAGTCTAGCAAGCAGTATGGCTGGAATTTGATTTGTTACAAATAAGCTTATGTCATGAGTTGTTTAGGTTGGCTGGTTCCTTATCAACGAGTCTAGCGCTGGGTTATTAATTAATGATTAGAGTTGTCCACATTATAAATTTCCTTTCCTTTTTTTGGTTGGCCCTTGACCCAAAGAAATTTTCTCTTTTGGCAAAATGCTTTGGGGAGATAACTCAACTGGATTATGGCATGGAGATTGAACTGTTTTATTGTCAAGGGCGGGGGGTGAGCATTTCCAAAGAAAGTTAATCTTTATTAAATTTTAACCAAGGGGAACAGCGATAGTTATTAGATCATATTCTCAAAGGGATCCTCTAATCCAACCAAAAATAACTTACTACTAATAACCAAAGATTAGGATGAGCATGCGACGGAGTTGAATGATTTGTAAAAGTTCTATCAGACGCTTATTGTAGAATTGTGCAGCTGGTTTATCAATGGTACAACCTGAGGATACGAATATGCCAATTCCGATATAACAATTTTAAACTTGACTGCGAAGCTCTGGGAAATAAGGCTAAGAATTATTTCTTTATTCCTCATCTTCGATGTATTTTTTTTCTTTTCATTCCCCATCATCGCAATGGAGTTTACAGGTTATTAAATGGAAATAGGCAAGTTGTGGACGAGGAAATGAGTCAAGATGAATGGTCCTTATTGGAGTTGAGCCTACAGGCAACTTTTCTTTTGTTTTAAACTACATGCAAAAGAGGCTTAAAGGTTAATTCAATACAAAATGACCCCTTAGCTTTGGTTCATGTGGCAAAACCGCTGATAACTCCGATAACGGCTATTGATGAAACACAACGAACAACTTATTGTGAAATGAAAAGAGAGGATGAGGTAAGAGAACGCATCCTCTATACATGGACCTCTCCCAATGATAGTTTTTTTTAAATCTCATTTCAGCTACGCAGCTAATTCTAGAGAGGCACCGGATGGGCCAGTTGTAATGACGTAATGAAATTTTAAATATGCGCGGCATTGAGAACGAGAACGCGAAATATGGGGCATGGGGATCCGTTCCTTTACTTCACCCTATCTTGAAAATGAATAAGAAAGAAAAGTGAAAGTGCTGTAAGGAGTAAATGATAAATAAATAAGCACAAAACGAACTGACTTGTTAAAGTGCTTCTATGACCTCTTTTTCTTTGGATTTTAAATCTATGTTAAGTAAAACAGTTGTGCTAAACATCAAGTGACCCAAGTTTTAACCATTGATTTTAAAAAGGCACTTGTTCATTATACCTGGAATTTTCCTATTAATGGTCGGCCGTTACTAACTCTAAATTCTTGAAAGCGCTGGATCGAGGATAAAATGACGTCAAAGTCGACTCACTTGTTAAGAATGCAATTAGTGACTGTGTATGCAGCTGAAGTAATATGAAGCACGGGAGTTTCACGCTTTCCGACTTTTGAAGTCGTGTTTTGCGTATCATGGTAATAAGCTGCATTCACACGCTGGAGTTTTAAGCTAGTGAGTACATGACGTCGCCGGTTTTATTGATTTTTCCACGGCACTTATTCGTGCGGTCTTTTTATACATTTATACATGGTAGTATATTAACTGTCCTTTAAAAGGCGGTCACATGTTCACAGGGAAATACTTCTCACGGTCGTGTAGCACTTCCTCTCTACGACAATTACAACCCATTAAAGTATCAGCATTAGCTTCAAAGAAAGACGCTTTAACGATTTCTACGACGTTAGCAAGGATTTGGTGGAGACTGCAGAAATGCATGGAGACACCCTTTATGAAAGATAACTATGAGAGCCAAAAATCATCATGTAAACATCCCTCTCATTCATCCATCATCAGTTTAAATGACTTCACCCTTATACAAAAAAATTCCCTTGCTTGTTAGGAAATTGAATGATATCGGTTTCAATGTAATGTCTGAAAAGCACACCTAAAAAACCGCTGCTTTGCCGGGGCTCACGCATTCCTAAGTTGTCAAATTAACTGGTCCGACAATGCACTGGCGCTCGGGCCTACAGACCACGTTACACAAGTTGTTTCTTTTGCCATGGTCTACATACTACGTGGGTGTTCGATACGCTTTGAAGATTGACATACCGCTAATGAATACCGGAAACGAAGGTTACACGTAATGTGTGTATCTTTTTCCTAGCATGGCGTGCTGAAGGAACTATGAAATAATGACTTGAGTTATCGATTTGTAATAAATAAAAAATGAAAATAATAAGAAGGTTCTTAAAAACGCATGCAAAATCCGTCTCGATGCTTTTTGCAAGGGTGGAATAGAAAATGTATGTATAAAAGGTAAGAAGTACGGGTTAAAAAGACTAAAACAACGACTGCAACAAAAATAGCTAAATAATAGTGACTACAGTGTAAAAACGAAAACTACGATACAATAAAACTATTCAAATTATATAAAAACAAGTGTGTTTTCAGCATTCTTTTAAAAGAGGATATACTATCCACCTACTTAATATCGGCCGGAAGACTGTTGCAAAGGCGCGGCATGGTCACTGAGAAAGCCTTCTTTCCATTGTGTATGAACTGGGTACATGGAGCAAATTCTGTGTCGATGATCTCAGAGTACGACTGGAAAGGTAACAATCAAGCAGCTGAGAAATCTACTCAGCAACATGTCGAACTTCATGGGACACATCACGGGGCTAATGTCATCCCCAGATGGGTGTTGCAAAGTTATAAAAGTATCAGTTCACACCAGGGGACATATGCGCTGCAACAGATCCGTGGGACATGTACCCGCAGCATTTTCATGTGTGTACACATGTTGTGATTTTGTCCCTGCTGCATGTCCCCGCTAAACGTCCCTACTACATGTCGCCTCAGTGTGCACTGTACAAGTTTTTAGTCGCTGCAACATGTACCTGTAGCATGATCCCTCGTGTCTGTCCACCCTAAAGGTAAAGCGTCCCATCTTGTTGTTCTCTTTTGCCGTAAAATCCAAGGTCGCTGGTTCGAAAAATGTCTTTTTTTTCTGTCCATCTATGTCTTAAGTTCCTCAAGCGCCCGGACCACCTGTTTCTCTGGTTGAACAAGCCCAACAAGCCGCCCCTTCGCTTCCGCAACAAGCCCAGTGACAATCTCCGCCTCAAGCGGCGATTTTAGAGGTAGATGTTCAGTTCAGGCCTTGGAACATCGTGCTTCTCTGGTCGAATGTTAATTTGCCCGAGTTCTCGTGTTTATCAGGCTATTTCGTATTTAACTAGACGCGCTGAGAGCGTAAACTGGGTTGTCTTTGGTACTTGTTTGTCCTCCTCAAATATTTTCATACTCCTTCTCAAACACCCTAACAGATATTATCAGTCCGGAAACGAAACACTACGGGGAACTGGAGATATTAGACGGCCGAAGTGAGTGGACTACTCCTTACTTCGACGGTCATGCCTCGGTTCTTGAAAGCGTAGAATTTATGTTTAAAGTAGCTTCTTGTTTCTAAATAATTGTTGCATATATCAAATTTAGCCAAGAACGTAAAAATTCACCTAAATGCGCAGTAGATAAGCTTCAAGAAATATTGTTGGCTTTCCAAATTAACTCCATTTTACACCACAATGACTACAGTACAATACAATACAACACTTTGACACCAAGGAGCTCTTAAGTGCTCGTTAAAACGTGTACGTGTGTACTAATGTAAAGTAATATAATTGTACAATATATAAAAGGAGAAAATTAATCAATTAATTAATAAACACCACCAAAATACTAACTAGTAATTCCTCTATGTAAAAAATTTACAAACTTTGAAAATTAAAGTTTTCAAATCTTTACACTTCGAGTCGTATAAACTTTATGTGCCCGCTTAAAAGATACAATGTCTTTAGATTCTCTAACCATTGGAGGCAACGCATTCCACAGTTTACTTGCAAAAAAGGTAAAAGATCGATGACTATACTCTAAGTTGAATGGGGGGGGGGGGGGGGGGGAGTTCCAACCTTGTGTTGAGCCCACGTAAATTATATTTAACATTCCTAAGATTGAAAAAAATATTAACATAGGGTGCTCCGTGACTATACAAGCACTTATATAATATAACTAGTGACTGGAATTGCCTGCGTTGTTCCAAAGACTTGATATTACTATTTTTACGAGGTAGTCGGATAGCCTGAGATACTTCTTAATAAATAATAATTTGTGTTCTCCAAAACAGCGAGAATTCCTGTCATCGTTATGAAAACTAACCCCGTATCAAATTTCAACTCACGCATGCAAATTAGTTAGTATTAACACAACTCTATGAATCCACAAAAGCAGAAAAACCTCACAAAAAACTTTTCCAACCAAAAGATTTATTGAAAGGAACAACATATTTGGTATTGGAGGCAAAATAAAACAAAGCCTTCGTATTCTATTTCGCGCGTGCAAACAAGCAACACACTTAGTGTCAAAAACCATACGCAACTAAATAAATTTCTCACCGAATTTCGGGATCAAATCTTTATCTGAAGAACCTTTTCCTTGAATAATAAAGGATAATATAGACAACAAGCTTTCTTCTCAAATAACTTTTGACAGTCAAGAATTAGTCACATTTGCATTTATTATTTTTTACCTGAAGATCAAGCAGAGTTGACACCAAATGAATTTAAATAGCGTAGCAAGCGAAGCTAGCGTTCCTGTTCGATAGAAGAGCTTCGAAACGATTTCCTCAAATTGGCCGCGCCAGCTTGAGCGAACGCTTGCTAGATGACCCCCTATTTTTGAAAAACCCGTTCGCCCGCGGACGGCGGGCCGGCTTCTGATTGGTGTGGCACAGTCAAAAAGACTGACAGGGGACAAGTTTTGGATCAAAATATTTCTGGTTAGTTCTAGCGCGACAAAGACAATGGTGGAAGATGTGGAAGGTCTGGAAGGTGTTGAATCGTGTGTTGAAGCTGAGCGAATCGGGTCTTGGAACTGTCAATGCGCCATCCCTTTAACTGTATAAATGTAAATGACCGTTTTGCCAACAGGATTCGGAAAAAGCTTAATTTTTCAGATGTCTGTCATGATGTGCGGAGTTCGAAACAAAAGGAAACGAAGAACATCTGTTTCATCATGATTTCAGTGTTGTACATAACACCACAGTTAGTCAGATATTTAGAAATGCATTTTACTGCTAGGGTGCACGCAATTTTTGTCGAGGTCCATTATTCCGACGTCGCTTTGAAGACTCCAGGGCCCGGTTGTTCGAAAGCCGATTAACGCTAATCCCAGATTAAAAATTAACCAAGGAGTTAATTTCTCTTCGCCCAAATGCTGTTCAACGCTGATATTCGGCAAAACTTTACATTAGAAGAAGTCAATCTTGAAAAACAAAAATAAGCAAATGAAACTTTAACCAAAGAGTTGAAAACATGAAACAAACGTTTACGCTAATCCTGGATTACGTTAATCGGCTTTCGAACAACCGGTCCCTGATGTT
The DNA here is from genome assembly GCF_036669935.1 of Montipora foliosa. Taxonomy (NCBI): domain Eukaryota; kingdom Metazoa; phylum Cnidaria; class Anthozoa; order Scleractinia; family Acroporidae; genus Montipora; species Montipora foliosa. The sequence goes on along the minus strand of NC_090869.1, from coordinate 61,279,826 downwards.
CAGTTAATTTATTCTCGTTTGGTTTCAATTACAAGTTACGTGTGTTTGGCAATAACTCAACCTCGATCGTGTTTGTTGAACATAGTTGTTTGCATTTGAGCCGGGCACGATTATGCTAGCATAATTTTTGGCATAATTTGACGAAACTACCATAAATTTTGCTGATTTTAAAAAAAGTAGTACTGCTAGCATAATCGGTATATATTGATCAGCCTGAGACCATTTTTGTTCCTCAATGTCTTAGCGGCATTGACGGTTCACTATAGGAGGGTGAGCTCCTAGGAGGCTGGCCGCAGTCTGGCACGAGATGACGAGAACCCAAAGCTAGCAAGATACTACGTAACAGTGTAATAAGCGCTGCTAAACTGCATGAAAATAACAGTCTCTATCGGAAATAAAGACATGCTTAGGGGCGCATGTAAGTGCGCATAGTTTATTTTTCGTAGCACAGAATTAAGGTAGTTCCGTTTTGCACTGGAGACAAAAAGAGATATGTGGTTGCTAACATGCAGTGTTTCCATTAGTAAAGAATATGATACATTTTTTGGACTTATCAGCTCGCTTATTTTGTAAAGGGACTAATTTTAAGAAAAAGTGGCATAATTTGGAAAAACGAGCATAATTTGGCTAAAAAATGAGCATTGCCTAGTAGCATAATATGCTTTTTTTTTAACAGAACAATCTATAAAAGCCTACTGGGTTCAGGTGCTGCTTTCGGCTTCGGTTACAATTGTTTGTTTACATTGGGGCTTTTCAGGCCCGGCACGAATACCAGACTGGGTTCAGGTGCCACTTGTCTGTGTTTCGCTGTAATAGTAAACACGAAAAAAAAAATGAGGGCTTTGATTGGCGAGCCTTTAACCTTGGATGACGCAATTCATAGCACAATTTTTCCGTGATTGCGTGATACGTGTGCATTACATCTGCTTAATCATCTCGAAATTTTTTCATGTATATAAGTAATCACATGATTTTTTTTTTCATGTATATAAGTAATCAAATTTTATTTCTCGTGCAATGACGCAGTAGGGTTACGCAACTTCCGCAAATGATGCAATAACAACAACAACAGCAACAACAACAATTCGTTATTAGATCTAAAAGATTCTAACTTAAAGATCTTTTTCCCGCAATTAACGAGGGCTATTCGAGGCAGGCAAAAGAGGAAAAAAGAAAATTCAAAAGTTCCGAAAGTGATACATAAAGAACAAACCTAGAAGCAATCTACTTTGTCGTGTGGTTTATAGCCAGAGTGAGACGGAGAGGCGCACTGTAATCAATACTGGGTAACGTATGTTATGTTATGTTATGTTCTGAGCTGTTTTCTCGAGCAAAGTTGGGTTGGGTCTAAAGGTAGCCTGCGGGCCAATGGAATAAAGAAAACAAAAATCGGGTAAAAATAGAATACTGAGATATTTAATTGCCCCAAAATACCAATTTTCTCTCTTAAATGTTATTCTTTACAACCGAAAAGGTTCTCCTTTGTGAAAGCATTGATATAACGTTTGAAATATGGTAACAGCTACAGGGTACACTGATCGAATTCCAAAGGCAAAAGGTTTATGGCTAAGATGTAAAGTTCTGCTAAAACTCTGAGAACTTATCTCACAGAAATACTGATGGAACGTTTTTCAACCACAAATTTCCCGCGCTGATCATCATGTCGATAAGTTCTGAACAGGATGGGAAAACAAATCGCAAGATTTCAGGTTTTTAGAGGATCACCCATGTTGATAAAATTTGTATACGTTTTGGAATCGTGCATCAATCATGATCAGCATGGTCATCATCATCATCATCATCATCATCATCATGATCATCATCATCGTCATCGTCATCAGGTTCTAAAAAGATTATGCAGTCTTTTCAAAAGATTGTAAATTCGGTAGTGATAAAGCTTTTTTGTTCGGAAACCTAACTGTCCACCATTCGGCAAATCCCCCCCCCCCCCCCCCTATATCCCCCAGCTCCTTCATCGCCGCGGCGGCGCCCTGAAAATGCAAATCTGTAATATGGAAAATTACCGGGAACTGTGACTTTGCTGTTGCACAAGATTTCTTCAATATGCGTATTCGATGAATAACTGGCGGGAATGTGTGACATGACACTTTTGCCGACCGCACGACGGAAACTTGGACGCGTCACGCATTCTTCCTCGGCAGGAAAATCAAGAGAAAATAATGGGACAGCAATCTAATGCCATTTCCTTTTTTACAGCAAAAACCACTTCAATGATGGGATGAGATGGGAAAGAAAGTTTGGGTTGGGGTTCGAGCGATAATAATAGTTGTTATTATTTGCTAGGTTACGCAATCATGACACTTATCGTGAACTGACCGATTCATCCTTCCACCGAATAGGTTTTCCCTTCACGGTCTCGTTTTAACTGAATGTATATTTCTAAATTACATAGCGGATTCTTTTACAGCCTGTAACTTGTTTGGTATAAGCCTCTCATTGTTAGCTGGTATTTCAAGCTTTCTGAATGATCCTATGAAAAACAATAAGATTCAAATGAATTTGTAACTTGCCCGTCCAACGTCAAATAATTCACCTTTTTTAAATTTGATTTTTTGGCGTTATCCTTTATGCCCGAGAACAAGTGAAATTCTACAAGTCATACAATTCTGGTGAAAGAATCCTCGTATAGATGTCATTGGTGTTGCCATTGAACTTATGAAGAGCTTTGTAAAGAAAACGCTCTTTCTTCTTATCACTACCGAAAGTAAAATACATCAGATCAGTCATGATTGAGAAAAATCCTCGGAGATGCGTTGCAATACACAACTTTATTTTATCTATTCAGCATTCTTATAATCTACTGGTTGACTCAGGCTCAAAGAAGAGTTTCATTTCCTCCCTTGTGCCGAGCAGGCGTGCTCAGTATGCGTCCTCGGCAGGCGTGCTATACCCCAACTCCTATATTACCCAGGAGATAGCCACCTTACAGAGACCAGTCCCAGACCTATATGCACCGCCAATGACACGGTTCATGCTCAGCCATATATCAGTCTTTGCATCGGGGGGTGATCCAACTGGTTGCCCATTCAGCACAAACAGAAATCTGCTGTCGTACACGCCTTGATAGCCGCGGTAGTTGGTCACCTCCACTCGCTCATGGCTGATGTAAAACGTTATGTGATCGCTGATGACTTTTGATTTGGTTTCAACCCTCAGGTGATTATCGGTGGTGTAGTCCTGGTGACCGATAAAATCGTTGGTGAACATCAACAAATCTTTATTGTAGCCATGCACCTCTGCGCCTTTTTCAGTTGTTCCCGCGTCGCCACCTATAAGGAAAAAAAAAAAGGAAAAGAGAAATTGAAGCAACCGAAATCTTTTTGTACCGCGAAGCTATTTTGCCAATGAATATCCAAAGCACATTGCTTTCATTTATGTGTATCGTATCGGTAACTTCAGTCTCAGATTTATTTCACATGATAATTTGTTTCCCCCAAAAAGAGCAAAGCTCATATCTCTAATGATGCATAAAAAAGATGTTTCATTCCTTTCCAGCGGCATATTAGTGCGCTAAAGCAAGTTTCTTTTCTTACCCCATCCATTGACAGTGGGCGAGTCTGCAATGTCAAACGAGTATCCTGTCACTTGACGGGCAAACCACAGGTCAATTCTGGCAGTGCGTTTGCGGCCCAATCCCGGTTTATCAAACGTTATGCGAAGCTTCCCTGTAAAGTGCAAGTAATTCTGGTAATTACGAATTCAGTTTAAAGAAATGCCTTTATCGAGTAAGGCAATTTGATTGATTTAAAAGCTCTAACTTGCAAACTCTAGCGCATCCTACAGATCTAAGATAAAAACAATTCTTTCCACGTCAAAATAAATGACACTAAACATGTACGTTTTTTAAATTTTTATTTCCTACCTTGGTTTGTACAAAGTCCTGAAAGCACCCTCAAGCGGTCCACCCAAGCGATGTTGGCGTCTCTCCCGTAAGCTATGTTCCTCTTCAGATCAACTTGGAAGGTAGGACAAAACGGATCTCTGGGCTGGTTACAGCTTAAACAACCTAAAGCTACAAAGGGTAAAACGGTAATGAGATGATTGTTAATCTCTGTCGAGTTTTCTATAGATTTTATTTAAAAGATTACGAGAACGGAAGGAAATCTGTGGCAGAAACTAAAACTTCCCTCCTTTTTCGGAGGCAGTGCGGCCCAATGGTGAGGGAGCTTGCCTTAAGATCCAGGGATCCCGGTTCAAGACACGTTCTGACTTCTTGTTGAATTTGTTCTTTTTAGTCCCTGGTTCAACTTCTCAGCTACACTTGTGAATAGACCACTTTCATAAATGGCGACAGCCTTTAAATTCTTTTGTATTTTTTTTATTAAGACCTTTACTACTCTAATTTTGAAACATATATTATTTTGAAATTTGCTCGTCGCAGCGACGCTAGAAAGGCGTTTTTAGCATCATATAATTACAACAACAAAAAATTTTATTTCTGCGCCATTATGAAAGAGATCCATAGCCTACTACTGAAAATTCCCTATGGGTAGGTTCCCATTGTATTGCTTTCCTCTAAACCAAAGGGAATAATTTATAAATAAATATGGTGAAGAATTTCAGAGGACTTTCTGTATAATAACAGGAATAGTCGCTGAAAAAAATGACCTAATTAACGATTTTTAATTAAATTGACAAGAAGATACTTGCGTTCAGTAGTTAGTCTCGTATGCCTAATTGTGAAATAGAAAGATAACGTTGTTGAAACTTGATGAAAAGTGAAGGGAAGAAAGAGAAGGCACGCATTGCGTACGTATACCTGTGGCAGTGCAGTAACACAGCGCTTTATTCCATAACTGTCAACTGAGCTGCGTTTTGATTTCCAGGAGATAAAGTTGTCTTTGCCTTATATGAAGCTCTAATAGTACACGATATTGTTTTGGTACGGTATAACTGTATATCATTGTAGTGCCATGGTAGATGTCTTAGGTAAATAGCCCCCTGTGAAGACGTGTGGTTACTAGTAAAATACTAAACCCAAAAAATATTCAAGCAAATAAAAGGGAATCGAGAAACATTGGCTTCGAGGCTGACATTTGACATTTCCAAGTTCCCTTGCAACTTCTTTATCACCACAAGTCTCTGATAGCCTTCCAAAACAAAACTTCTCTGAAGTTAATCCCTGACCTGTGGGGTTGGTATTTTGAAGGGTGACCTCAAAATATACGACTTTCTGTCAAAAACAAAGGACTGAAAATTCAATTTTAACGCTCCAAAAATGCGAACTAAGCAAGATGCAGATCTTGTTAGCCTGCTTTATGCAAAAAAAATTGATGCAAAGTAAATAAATATTGATACACAGTTTTCAGGCAGAGCAGAAGGAAATTTTCAGGAAGTGTCGATCGACAATACAATATTTTGCCGTTAGCAACAAAATTTGCGACATGAAAACAACATAAATATAAAAGTTACCATCAGCGAAAAAAAATTTGGGAGATTCTTCCTTCGTTCACTTTTTCTATTGAACTTTTGACTGCACAAATCGCTAAACCGAATGTGACGTCGCTTCCGACGGCTGCCATGCATGATCAAGTTATCTTGCGTGTTTACTAAAAACTCGAGAAAAAGCAGATACATCTGTTCAAAATGATGGCAAGACACCGGGTTTTGGTTTTGTTAGTTTGCTTTTTTTTTCTTTCAAGTGTTATAAAGTTTGGCAAGAAATGTGCAAATCCAACACAAAGGTCACCCAATTCTTTAGGTTTACCATTGTTTCTGCAAAGTCAAAATTTCACTCTCCTAGACGAGGTTATTTATCACCAGTTAATTCAATGTTTTTGGAAATAGCAGCTGCTTTATTATTCATCATCACAAATTCTTGCTGATTTTGAGGCTCATTTGTTGAGACTCAAGCACGCTTTTTACAGACCTGTTTATTTTCGTGATGTGTGCACGCGCTGCGGGCAAATTGTCACCGCAGACTTCCACTCATGAACTCTCACACTCTTACACTCTTCAACCTGGTGACATAGTTGTAGTGCACTTCCACAAGAAAGAAGAAATTTTTCCAAAAAAAAAAAATGTAAACAATGAAACAGAAGCAAACGAGTCTGTGACAAAAAGTGAATTAATACCATACCTGTGATGGTGCTCAAAGTGGCAAAGGTGAAATAAATCGTTACTGAAAGATGAAGTATGATCATCTCGTTAGACTGAAAAAGACTACTGATTTTAAATCACGAGCTCTCGCAACTGATGTGTACTCTGTGTTCTGGAATATGCCTCAAATGTTACGTGGCACGCACTTTATATATGCCGGCTTGAGCTCGCTCGAACTTGACCTTTAAATATTTCTACAATTGACACTGATGAACAACTGCTCGTTACAGAACTCATTTGCCAAGGGTGTGAGAGAAAACTCTAGGATTCTTGTTATGAATATAAAGACTTTTTAAAGAGATGCTTTTATCACCTAGAAGAATTTGATCTGAAATCTTAGCTGAAATCTTTTCTCCGGGTACTCCGGTTTCCCTCTCTCCTCAGAAACCAGCATTTAACTTGATTTGCGTTAATTGTTAATTTCAGTTTACAGTGTCCCCAATTAGCGCTTCAGCGCGTTAGAACGACTTGACACTTTAAGTTCCTTTCCTTTCCTTTGCTTTCTATAGCAACGTAGAACCGAAATTCTTAGAACTGTTACAGTTTGGCTCTCTCTTTGATCTGAAATTAAGAATTTGATCGGAAATCTTAGCTGGAAATTGAAGTGTCCGAAATTTTAGGGAATGAAGTCTTCATTTTAGAAATTGCTAGCTGAACGTGCCTTCTAAGAACTTGGCCAGCGAACCATTTGCTCATCCGAAACTGCTAGGTGACATTTTTAAGTGCCAAAAATGTCCCTTCTGAAAACGTGAGGGACTACCTTTTCCTGGTTGGGAAACCATAATGGGTACAGGGCTGGCGCAGTGGTGAGAGCACTTGCCTCCCACCAATGTGGCTCGGGTTCGATTCCCAGACTCGGCGTCATATGTGGGTTGAGTTTGTTGGTTATCTACTCTGCACCGAGAGGTCTTTCACCAAGTACTCCGGTTTTCCCGTCTCCTAAAAAAACAAACATTTGACTTGATTTGCGTTATTGGTTAATTTCAGTTTACAGTGTCCCCAATTAGCGCTTCAGTGCGCTAGAACGACTTGACACTTAAATAAAGTTCCTTTCCTTTCCTTTCCTTTCTATAGCAACGAAGAACCGAAATTCTTAGAACAGTTTGGCTCTCTCTTTGACCTGAAATTAAGAATTTGATCGGAAATCTTAGCTGGAAATTGAAGTGTCCGAAATTTTAGGGAATGAAGTCTTCACTTTAGAAATTGCTATCTGAAAGTGCTTTCTAAGAACTTGGCCAGCGAACCATTTGCTCATCCGAAACTGCTAGGTGACCTTTTTAAGTGCCAAAAATGTCCCTTCTGAAAACGTGAAGGACTACCTTTTCCTGGTTGGGAAACCCTTACGTGGTGTTTCAGTAAATAATGGGTGTAGGGTTGGCGAAGTGGTGAGAGCACTTGCCTCCCACCAATGTGGTTCGGGTTCGATTCCCAGACTAGGCATCAAATGTAGATTGAGTTTGTTTGTTCTCTACTCTCTGCACTGAGAGGTTTTACTCCGGGTACTCCGGTTTTCCCATCTCCTAAAAAACAAACATTTGGCTTGATTTGCGTTATTTGTTAATTTGAGTTTACAGTGTCCCCAATTAGCGCTCCGACGCGCTAGAACGACTTGACACTTAAACAAACTTCCTTTCCTTTCCTTTCCTTTCCATAGCAACCTTGAACCGAAATTCTTAGAACAGTTTGGCTCTCCCAGACCCATACTCCACCGAAGATTATCGTTGAGTGCCCCTGAATAGATTTGCGATCAAGTAAATTTCCCGCGAAATATTTTTCCCAAAATGGTCGCATAAAATATTATTTCTCGCTAAGTGTTGCATCTTTTATGTTACCTAAACACTGAGAATAAAGATTATTTAACACTTTTTCAGTGGCATTTTTCTTATAATTTAATATTCTATGTCAAAAGTAGCATAAAAAAGACAATATAAGCATAAGTCACGTACGCCGTGAAAGAAAAGTCGCATTTAACCTCTTCGCCGCCTTCTCGCGCAAAGCACACGAATGGAATTTTTGTTAGTAGCAAATACCCTTTCTCTATTCTTTAGCAATCCCTCTTTCAAATTTCAGAGAAATCGACCAATTTGCAAATATTTTATGATGTTTTTTTTAGCGACGCGACGAAAGATCAAATGAATTTAGGCATGGTCGCGTCGCGATGTGCCATAAATAGTTTTCCACAAAATTGCTCAGAATTCAAAAGTATCCTCTCAGAAGACAAGAATATCATTATAAAAGCTTATTCTACGTAAAAGGTAGGTTCTGGGGGTTACTTTGAGCGTGGAAAATAAGTCTAACGACCGAAGGCTTGCAGAAACGCACGTAGAATACGAAGTAATGATGTGTAAGCAATAGGGCGTCTCAAAAACAAAGACCTAAGACCCCCGCCAAATCTCAAAAACTAAGACCTAAGATCCCCGCCAAATCTCAAATACTAAGACATAAGATTCCCGCCAAATCTCAAGTACTAAGACCTAAGACCCCCGCCAAATCTCAAAAACTAAGACATAACATCCCCGCTATATCTCAAAAACTAAGACCTAAGACCCCGCCAAATCTCAAAAACTAAGACCTAAGATCCCCGACAAATCTCAAAAACTAAGACCTAAGATCCTCGCCATATCTCAAAAACCAAGACCTCATCCACGGAGACCCAGGGGCAGCTAGTCGGAACGATAGAATGTTCGTGATGAAAGTTTACTACAACAACGGGAAGAACCCCTTGGGCACGTACTCTTTCCGAACCAGTTCCAGAAGCGTTCGAATTCCCTGCTTCTGATTGGTCACAAAAATGTTTTTGTGGCCAATCAGCGAAGAGGAGCAGTCGGGTGACTGATCTTTTCTTACACGAAGTAGTGTTCGATCGCCATATGGTTGCGCTGCGCTCTCAACGGGGAAAGTTTCTCGAGGAAAGTCTCAAAACAAAACGTTAACGAAGCCGGAAAAGTTGCAAGCTTTAGCACGGCTGCAAGTAACAAACACTCTCCGATAAATGTTCACTGCGGATCTTTCGAAGGTATCCTAATTATTTAGTATAGGTGATAAGCGATGCACGACTTTCACTTTCTGCACCTTTGGTCAATAACTTGTCTACTAGTACACAACGCCAACTTGAAGCTTACCTTTTACCTTCTTACATGAATTTTTATTGCCATGTTAGTTTGGCGATTTTATGATAAGGCCGGTATTTCGCGACACTTAAATTAAATCACTTTAATTTCGCAATATTTAGTAAGATGCTATTTAAAGGTATTTAAGCCCGCCGCCCACGGCGAGGAAAGAGCTGAGCAAACTCCTTCGCGAGGCGAAGACGGGTTTGTGGTTTACTAATATTTACGATGTCGTTAGTTGTCATTTCCCCTCATAAAGAGAAGAAAGGCTGGTGACTCGCGGCAATCTCGTCTCACAAATTTCTCTCGCATCACAAAGCAACGGTCCGAATCACCATGACGACACCTCAGCCATTTCCTATCACATCAACTCCACTCCGGCGATTTTTGGCGGATAAATTCCAAATAATGTTCGACTTTCTATAATCTTCCCATGCGCTCGGCTAGATGTGTGTCTACGGCAGTTATAGCTTCATGGCGTTCGTATTACATTCTGCACTCTCATTGGACAAGTGTTTCAAATTGTCGCTACAAAGTCTATAAATCGAATACCGAGCTTGGGCTGCCTGTGATTGACCAAGCTCAGCTGGATTCTCACGATAATCGCACCCGGTGAGGAATTTGCCTCGCGAGGTCAAATTATCAAAAATGTTTGATTTTATCTTCACGGCCTCGCGAGGCAAATTTCTCATCAAAAATTCCCCGCACATGTGAAGAAACGACTGAGGAAACGGGGGAAATGGCTGAGGAAACCGTCTCGAGAGGCAGTTTGCTCTGCTCTTTCCGCACAGTGTGCAGCGGGCTTTAAGTTATCCGTGAACCAAAGAGAACAACTTCATTTACAATGACGTCAATCGCACAACAAGAGATGCAGCGATGGGTCTATTTGAGAACAGAAATAAGTTCTAACAATTTCAACAAGAATTTTACGCTTATTCGTTAATTTAGTCAATTGACCATGATCTTCATAGTCGTTTGTGTAAATTTCGGGATGGAAGCGGAATCATGAATCACGAATCATAGTTTAAGATCTTTTAAGAATCACGAATCTTTGTTTTAAAAACTCGGGAATCATGACTGACAACTACACTAAGGAAAGCTCAACGAAATATTTTCATGAATCAATTACTTCCGATCCAGGGAATGTACAAAATGCTTTTAAAAATCATGAATCATTAAGGTAAAAACCAAGAAATGAAGAACACCTTAAGACTCTTAATATCTTGGTATGAAGACGTTGGAGTTTCCTCAGAATAGATTAAAACATGATTTTGCCAACTTTTTGATGTTAAGAAACTCGTCCTTTCTTCATTATTAGCTGTTATTGATGTATTGT
>NC_090869.1:61254260-61261760 GCF_036669935.1 Montipora foliosa | reverse complement strand
GTTTTTAACCCCTAATAGGCACGACGAACATCCCCGTCCTATTTACACGCTAACCATTGAGCTACTAGAGCCCATCGAAGAGTTCGGTCATTTATCATAGCTAGTAGGTCCTGAATGGACAATGTGTTCCACTGGTCTGCGGGCTCTACAAAGTCATGGGACTCATCAGTTTGCACATATGCATGATATGATCATGCATGCGTAGCTCAATGGTTAGCGTGTAAAAAGGACGGGGATGTTCGTCGTGCCTATGAGTACCAGCATGCATGGACTGCTTAGAAGCGGCTGCAATTTGCGCCTGTATATGCTTCCAGTCCGCTGGGGGTAAATTGATCATTGTAAAGCGCCTTTGAGACGTTTGTGATAAAGGCGCTATATAAATGCACCACTTTACTTTTCTTTACTTTACTTTTATGATGGAAAGTTGTATTGCGCCAGTAAGAAATATAAAAGACAAGTTGCTTGGCAACAAGCGAAAGAACAACCGAAAAATCAGAGTCCAAGGCAGGGTTTGAAACTTCGTCCTCATTTCTAAATTTATTCCTTTCTGATTGGAAAAATCGAAGCTTTTAGTTCGATTCCAAATAAAAGCATTTTTTGAACTTTATTTAATATAATTATAAACAAATATCGTTTATTCCACCCTTTGTAGTAAAATACAACTGAATTGTCAAGTGGTAAAATAAACAATTATTACGATATTAATATCATAATGATATACAAGATGTAAAGCTAATCTAAAAATCTAAAAGTAATCAAATCATTCGCTCTTTTTGTTCTTATATAAGGGCAGAAAGACTTTTCATGGCCAGATTTAAGATTATATGGTACATCAATAACTTCATTACTGGTGCGCAATCTCCAGGTGGAGAAAAAATTGCTACTAATATCAAACCGTCTTTTCTAAAGACTTTCAAGACCAGAAATGGCCAAAGCTTCATACTAACTATGATCTGGAAGACAATCTTTAACATAGTTGACAAATACTCTGGGATATGTTTTGTGTACTTCGTCCTTCCTTTTATTTCCTTGCACCTAGTGCGTGCCTACATTTTGGGCCACTTATCGCCCGAAATAAAGAGTTGAATTTATTTTGCTCCCCTTATGAATACATGATGCGCTTTATTTTCTCTTAATTCAGGCGCGTAGCGTGGTCATTTTTTCAAGTACGCACAAGTACATATGATCTAGAAACCTAAGTAAACTGAGATAAAAAAAATTGCGTTCTTTATTTCTTGTCGAACAAGAGGCTACAAGTAGCCTATACTCGGGCCTGCAAAAGTACAGTGAGTGGTGTATGATTAATTTAGCGCTAAAGAAAAGAACAGAGAGAAGTTTGTCCTTCTCACATCGGCCTTACATTGCGATTCTCATGATGTTCGACTGTGTATGTAGTGAATACCCGGACCCAGGTTATCTTCATTACAGGTGGTGACAATGACCACTGGACCATGGAAACGAGGTAAAAATAGTGTATTTATGCCAAAGTGGCTAAGCCTGACATTGTTTTTTACTGATCGATGGGTATTCTTGCTCAGTGTTTGAGAAAGGAAACGGTAATTGAACGGCTTAAGATGAAACGAAATGACTCGTCGAAACATCTTTTGCAGAAAAAAGTGAAAGAGAAACGAAGGTGAGATGTGAAAACACCTTTCCAAGATGACCAAACTTCCGTGCAGTGGTGCACGTAAAGGTCACTTTGTCACGTGCGCGACACGTGAAGATGTGCACTATATCTCGACACTTGAAAATACTTCCAGAAGTGCAAAAGTTCCTTGAGGCCATGCCAAATGAATCTATAGCACGAGAATCAAATATTTAAAATATACCATTTGTTGTAATTTGAATACTCGCAGTAATATGCACCCAATTGTCAAAATAAATATGTTATTTGCCAGCTGGGAGGTCCGTATAGGGAAAAACTGTGACCGGGGCCTTGAAATTGCTGCTTTTTTCAAGAACTATGTCACATTTTTTTGCTATACAGACCCTTTGCTGGTAAATAACTTTTTTTTTCCCTCTCCCCCATCCTCTCTGAAATCACTTGTTTTAATTGTTGACTCGCACCGCGCTTGATAGTGAATGCAGTATTAAAGCGACTTACAAACTGAACGTTTCAAGAGAAATTCCATTTCCAAACCTCTTGTCTAATGAAAAATAACCTCTGTATGTAAGCGGAGTCGGTGTGAAAAAAATGGAAATTTAAGGTCATCAAACAAGCTCACGCAATTAAGGCTAGGTTTCCGCCTGCCGTGAGCAGGCCGGATGACTCACGCATTGAGAAAAAAATAAAAGAATTATAATTCTCTGTGACCAAATTTTGGAAAGTACCTATCAAAGACATACAGTAAGCAAAATCTATTGTGCAACTTTCAAGTACATTACCAGTATGACTTGGGCTGTATTGAATCTGAAAAGTTGTGTTGAACGCTATGACTTCTGCAGGTAATTCTGTTAACATGAAATATGTTTGTCCCGACAAGCTTGATAAGGCAGTGTATAGTTCATTTCCTACATTTACAACTGATAATTACGGGGAAGTAATTAATTTCCTATCATAATTATAATTATATAATGGCACATAGTGACATAGTTGCACATTCACTACCAGCATTTGAGCCATACACTAAAACATCACCTTGACAGTTGTTTTACTAGGATCAATAGGATGTGAACCAGGATTTTTCTGGGTTATGTTCCTGCAAAGGTTGAACTTACCCGTACCAGCAAAATGCCATGCGGTGGACTAGACTTTTAACAAGAAACTATTTCAAGAAAAAAAAAGTAGTATTTCGTTTCCGGAATGGAATACTATAGTGTGGGTCACTTAGCCTGTCATTCTTATTTCGCTTCGTGTATTGAAACTCTAGAGAAATAAAGATAGAAATGTGAACTCAAACTCTCTGAACGGTGTTCCTTGGTATCAACATGCATAATTAGCTTTTAAACGCACAACGCAAGGAGCAATAGAACGAGACAACAGACGTATTGGCGTTTTTTTTAGGGTAACGCTGCATTGCGGCTGGTTAGCCTATGCGACTTCCAGATTGCGTGACGTAGAACAACCTCACTTATCCCCCCAGCACTACGAGCTGAGTGGTAAACAGCACGTGCTGGATCGGACAAGAGTATGGGTTAGCGAGCGATGTAACAAGGCAAACGAGTCAACAAGCTTGGTGGAAGTCAACGTACAGGAGAGGACCCAATTTTAAAGGGGCTAGGTCACGCTGTTTTAGGTAATTTTGTTTAAAATTGTTAGTTATGAGCTCTAAACGTCAAATTGGCAGAGCAAGAGTCTTTCATTTGCAAAAGCACGGCCACATAACAATTGAGAATGATTTTCCAGCTGTTTAAATGACATTTTGATATAAACTGATATCAATTTGAAAAAAGGTGGGCCAACGTTTTTCAAATTTACCCAAATGCAATCCACTTCAATCCTCCCCAGTTTTGTCCACCTTTGTCCCTTCTTAGCTTTCCTGTGTTTTGTTTGAGTTCTTCTATAGTTTTGAGCCGTTATTTTGTTATTTCAGTTAATCCTATGACCATTTGATCAATGCTGAAATTGCCTAAAATTGCGTGACCTAGCCCCTTTAATAAAGGCAAAGCGATATATCCAACCCATCCCCAAAGGGAGGGAGGGGAAAAACTTTAACAAATTGCAAACAGCCAGTTGGTTTACTATAGAAGATAAACTGCCAGGTGAACCTTGGACGGCTGACTGAGGCTTTCATAGGTAGATTCTGTCTATTAAAGTAGCCAGTTGCACAGGTTCTACTATGTAGCAGGTAGGCATTACACGTGCTCTTTAGCAATAATGAATGAGGCTTTAACAGATTTGGCCAATGCAGGTGTACGTTATGATCTGAGATCTGGGAACAAAGTCTTTATGTCCTCGTTTTACTTACAACAAAACCGTTGAGTTTATGACCTTGAACGGCCGACTACAAAGAACGCGAGTACGGCCACGTGTCATTAATCGTATTTTACTGATAGGGCAGTAAAATCTCATTTAAAGAGAAAAACATATACTCGTTTATGTGCACAATACATCGAAGAATAAAGTCTACAAATACCTATTTTACCTTCAAATACTTACCCCTGCATAACATTTCAAATTCCGTTTTCCGTGAATCGTCTCATGATTACGTGTTACATACGAACCATGGCAATTACCACAATGTAGCTTTACAATCACTGGTTCCTCGTTAATCCAATTTACTACTAAGACTTGTTTGCATTACTAATTAACACGAAAAGGGATAACTTGGGAATTTTTAACAATATATCGCTTTCATCTAACCCAAAATCATTCAGATATTCAAAACGTCCTATGCATAATCCATTTCTTTCGCCTTTGTGTTTGTCAGCATTATGATTTGGAATATTTTAGCTTTACGTGTTCACAAGTTTGTTTTTGTATCTCGTAGATGTTTAGATTTCCAATTACACACTCTGTTTCGATAGGCCACTCTAACTCGCGGTGTAAATAGTTCACCCTAAATTCAAAATAGATACGTTTCGTTTCCGAGAAAACAAAACATTCTTTTACAAATCATACCGGGTATTCCTGATTTCTGCATAAATTTAAGTTTCATTTTGCATTTACCTGTTCATCCACGCTTTTTGGAAAAGTGGTACATACACTGTACCACGTGCTTAGATTTAAACGCATACCTGAGGTAGATATTTTTGTTGTGTTTACGAGGAAGTGATCTCCCTTGCTAGTAATACGATGAAATGTGGATGACCTCGGTACGTTGTTACCCAAATACGTTCCTGCAAGTTTCCTCCTTTTTCTGCTGTTATAAAATAGACGTCTCAGCCTTTTCTCTGTAATTCTGCTTGGTTCTCGGGCACGTCTATGTCGATGCTCACGCAAATCAAAACAAAAGTAAAGAACTTTTGCTTATCGAGACCTGTATTTCTCCTTCGGAATGAAGTCTTTATTATCATTGAGAATCAAATAACTGTACAGCCTTTCCAACTACTTCAAAGTTATTTTCTAAAGAGCTGATCACATTTTCCACTGATGACATCAAATCTTGTGAAACTAGAACAGAACTATACACACAAGATGGCAGTGAACACGATCGCTAATATGGCTATTTGAGCAAAGGATATAAGCTAGACCATTACAAGAAACAAACTGTTTAACAATGAAAAAGAAAAAAACGTAATAGACAAAAAACTTATCTCCGTAGTCAATGGTACACTGAGCGGGAGGCTATTTGTTCGCGGTGAAAATGGTCCAAGCGTGAGGCCATTTGTTCGCTGTGCAAATGTTTTTACTTTGTCTTCAGAAGATTCCAATATAGCGTCCATTTGTTTGCGGAGTTATTTTCTTTGTCGCTGTCATCTTTAGAGTAGTTCTCAATAAGGTACCCGCTGCTTATTAAAGAATTAGTGTTTTGACTTGTATCACTTTAAATAGTTGAGTCCATTTCAGTAACATTCGAGTATATTCTTGTTTCATTCAGTTCGCGGAACGACCCGTTTCGAAGCTGACGCTTGACATCTTTTAGTGTGGGTCTACCGCGAAAAGCGTATGCCTTTCTTTGTATCTGCTTTGAGCGCCCCAAGAAGAAATCGATTAAGCCAACGCAATGCCGATCTTCAGTAATCCAAACAACGCATCACAGAGCTCTTCGTGATCTTGGATTACGTGGTTTGCTTTATATAACCAAAGTAAACAGCGCCACGTGGCTTCTATTGTGCATTACCCAATCAAAACACCGCCACGTGCTTTCTATGGTGCATTGCTTAATCAAACACGGCCACGTTTTTCTATTGTGCATTTTGCTGCACAGTAAAAAAAAAACTGAAATCTAACGTCTTTTATAACTCGAGCCCCTACGGGGCCCGAGTAAATAGTTGTGTGAATACAAGCAAAGAACAAAGCGTCTTGCCCTTATTTTGAGCAAACTTGGTGCAAACAAAACATCGTTTTGGTTGTGCTAGCGTGACTGGAATTGTCAAGAAGGTTCTCGGAACCTCGCGTCTTTGTCACGAACGTTCTTGGAACGTCGCTCCTTTGTAACCTGGCCTTTTTGTTGCACGCTGGCCAAACAACACTGCATTGTTAGTGCAAAAAGAAAGGTACAATGCAAAACTAAGTTAGGACATGGTATAGCTTTTGTTTTAGTTTTTAGAATTTAATCAAAGTGGTGCTTTCATCACGAAATCTTGGTTGCTTACAAGTAAAATGTTAAGGATAGAAACAATTGCTAAAAAATTCACAAATTTCTGGTCACTTTAAGTACGCACGTGCGTATATGCGTATAGGACGCTACGCGCCTGCTTATGAGCGTGTGTAATAGATCGAATGTGACTTAAGCCCGCCATTTGCATGCAGTTGAACAGCGCACATAAAGCTGCCTTAATTACGTGGAATGCCGAAGGCATCCACGTCTTAAAACCGGGCTGGAATCTTTTTTTTATTGGTAGTCACAAATGTGCATACCCCACGGATATTGAATTAATCTCCGATCGGGTGAGCTGATTTATATTCCCTACGGTATTTCCAAACTTCCCTGCCCCGAGGAGACTTCCCAAGCCATCGCGATTTTTCTCTGCTAGCGCGTTAGACCACTCGGCCACCGTGACACACTTCCGTGAGATTGGTGAAAGCAAACATTTATGATAGAATCTTTCCGCCCGCCATGATTGTTTCAGTATTAATTAAACTATTCGATAAAGTGGATAGATGCTTTTTCTTTGAGAAAGGCAAGCTTTAAAGGTAAGGAGAATTTTCTACGTTATTTCTAGATCTTGCTTCGTACTTGTGTGTTCAACTGTGAACATTATTATTTTGCATACAACGAATACTTCATTAGAAGCATTTTGCATAGAACGAATACGTACTCCAATATTTCTTGGGAACCAGTTTGTTCGCCGTCTTGACGTAGAAAGAAAATAAGAAAATAGCTTTGAACGGTCAAACAAGATAAAAAATGAAATCAAGTTTAAAAAAAACGAATTAGCTATCGCCGTCACGGGGACTTCGCAGCCGTCCCCCATCCAAGTACTAACCTCATTCGGAGGAGCTTAACTTCAGCTGACACTTGGACTAGCATCCACGATTGAGATCTTTATGTTAAATTCGCACATAGATCTTGTCGAACTTTATAACACTTGAAAGAAAAAAAAACGCACTAACAAAAACCAGGTGTTATGCCGTCATTTTGTCACAGATGTATCCTTTGTTTCGTGAGTTGTCAGTAAACACGCAAGGTATAACTTGATCACAGGCGGCCGCTAAAATCGATGTCACTTCCGATTTTGCGATTTTACTTGTATGACCAAAAGTACGATAGAAAAATTGAACTCTGATGGAACGTAACAAAAATCTCCCGAAATGTTTTTCGCTGATGGCAAATTGTTTTATTCTCGATCGACACTTCCTAGAAGTTCCTTCTGCTCTCCTTAAAAACTACATATTAATTTAATATTTATTTTCTTTTTCGTCAATATTTGTTTTGCAGAAAGCAGGCTAGCAAA
>NC_090869.1:61234260-61244260 GCF_036669935.1 Montipora foliosa | reverse complement strand
ATCTGTTGCTGTAATTTAAAGACAGTTTCTAGCCGCAAACGAGTCTATTTAGAAAAGGGGTGTTTTCAATAATTAATTAAACATTTGGCGGTTGGCGAGCACAGACCATGCAGCACGCAACAAAATGTCAGTTTATAAATCGTTTTCAAGAAAAATCTTTAGAGACTATATTAGAATAAATAGTTGAATAAATACTCGGAGTTATTTCTTACCTCAATTTCGCCTTTCTGCTGACTCTTTGAGCTACTTTGCGTCTCGTGAGTGAAGCACTCAGAACTGTTGCCAGGTTACATATTAACCAGTTGACACAGGCAACCCAAGCTAATAGTTTGGTCAGTTTCGTTCGGAATTCTAATAATAATAATAATAATAATAATAATAATAATAATAATAATACACATGGGTGAGATATTTATTATTTCTGGATGTAACATTAACACATGGTTCTGTCCTACTCAGAGCTCATTGCTATTGCTCCTACACATACTCAATATTAATATTAATTGTAGTAGAACTGGTAATCAAGATTCTAGAATATTTCGATTGCGGACAGAAGTTCTCGTACTAAAAAAGTAATTATATGCTTTAATAGTTTCAGTTCCTTTGGTAAATTCTTTTAAATTCCCCCACCCACGCCCCTGTTCGACTGTTTAAGTTCTGCTCTTAAAGTGAAAAATACCTATTAACACACCTACTAAGGTATTTCTGTCTCATTTTAAATGATGAATGTAAAACAATTAAGACAACACGCTCTGTTATTTTACATTTGCAAACACTCTTCCTTGTCTACGCTGTCGAGACTTTTGTGACCGACTTGTTTGTCGTACTAAAAGTGAGTAAATTATGAGCTTTACCTTACTCTCTGAAAAGTAGGTTAATTGGGGTAAAGGGCGAAAATAATTTATGAGCCTGCGTTGCAGGTGTAAACGGGAAGCGAGATGTAGGGGAGGCGAAAACCAACGTCCCGTCCTGAGCTTCCATCGGCGCAATCCCTCCCACTGCCCGGTTTTACGGGTGCTCCCCCAGGCTAGAAATGAGGAGGCCCTTTCTCATTAGATGTCATTCTCTCGGCTCAGCCAGGTTCAGATCGCTTTACTTGCGAATTTTTATTTCGCCCTATACTCCACTAGCTAGTGAGATGTTCCCTGGCTACTGACAGATCGAAACGTTATGCATATGGTATACATATTTCCTATTTTTTCTTACTCATTGCAATCGCAAGCTAAAACAAGTCCACTTAAAGCATCTATGTATTCTGCCTTTCGTTTGATATTAAAACCTTCCGTTGTTATGTCAAAGTAGTTGCATACAATACGAAGCATAGCAATGCTGAGCTGCTTGAGTCTCTTTTCTTTGTACAAGGCGCAAATGTCTAGGTTGTCATATACAATTGGATGCCGCAACTGAACTTCTTGAAGTATGGCTTGTCGTGTGACATCCATTTGCTGCTGCTCTTCTGCCGCCATGATATCTGGCGCTGAAAGTTCACCTTGATCATAACGACATTTTGCCGCCATTCTAGAAAAAAAGACTGCACTTGCTGCGTGGTGAGATACTCGTCTCTCTTGAACAGCTTCGAGCCATCCATCTTCTTGGCAAATCTCATGTCTCGGGCTACATTAATGGGATCCTGTTTTTGGCCTGTTGCCTGGCCAAGATTAAATTTTTCCTCCAAATATTTCTTCTGGGTATCACTGAATCGATTGAACTTTTTGATAGTCTTCAAGGCCCACCCCTCGGGTAAATTGTTAGCGCTTACTGAGACGTCTTCTTGTTCAAGGGCTGCCGAGACTGCTTCACTCGAGCCTTCGACTAAAAGGGCGTGGTATTTCTTTTTAGCCACGTCCAACAGAGTGCATCTCTCAGGCACCATCTTGCACTGACCAAACAATAGGTGCTTTTCCAAACTGGAATGCCTCTGGTACATTTTGACACATCCTTCATTTGGGCAGGTAAGGAGTTCACTTGAGAATTTATCACTCTCTGTTGCTGGCTGCTCATCGTCCACTTGCACTTTTTTTGACCTTTCTTGTGACACACTAACAAAGTCTCCATGGGAGAATCTTCCCTCGAAGGAACAATTTTGCAAGTAATTTGGAACTGGAAGAAACAGAACCCTAATCATTGTAAAGGTCTGACTGTTGATTTAATAGAGCATTCGTCGCAAAATAGTCCACGCAAAATGATTCATTTGATCATATGACGAAAATGCTTTGCTATTTACTCATGTGACTTCCCAATTGATGCGCGTAGCACGTAGAAACCTTTTTTGTGTTCTAATACCTTTTCTGCCTTTTTGTTTTGGCTGTTACATGCCATGTATGATAATTCCTTTTTAATGGTCATTTGAGTAGTTTTCAAAAGGCCACAAACAGAAGACAGCCATTGTATAGGCAAGTCATACAACCTTAGCGAACCACAGGAAACCCCAAATATGTACCCAAATTCTGAGAAAGGGTTTGAGGTGTGGCTGTTTATTTGATATATGCTAAATACAATCGTTCCTCTTCATATATCTCCACCGTTAATGTGGGTTTTGAATAAGGTGATCATGACGTTACATAAGCAGACGTTACAAGGGTATTTTACTCGATAGCCACTTAACTTGAAAATTGCAAGACCCTGGGAAAGAAGTTGTGCTAATTACAGCTTACAAACCCCTGAAAACTAATTATATTCCGCTGTATTTTACGACAAACAGCAGCCAACAGTTCCACTTTCCAGAAATTTGACAGCAATAATAAAATCAGTTGTATAGACTGCATTGCTTATGTGAAACATGAATGCAATACGTACCTTCAATTTGGCTTTGGTTAATTAGTTTGCCTTGTCCCACCTGAAACGCCCTCCAGACGGTAATACCTTGCTCGCTGTACTGGAAGTTGTTCAGGGAACTTACTCCCGCTAACTTAACGTGAGGGAGAACATTCTTTCCTTCAGTGCTTGCGTTAACTAGGACAACCCGTACGCCATTTAGACCTCCGTTAGACAACATAGCGTCTCTGAAGTCTTTGCACATCGTGACCCTCGTTAATGTGACGTCTGACGTGAGCCTTTATTGAGGCAGCTCTCCTGTCGCAAGCTCCTTTTCCGCCTTGTGGGTCGCTGAAGTCGACCCGGCGGACTCTGACACCGGTTTTGGTCTTCATTGCGTTACATGTTGCCAGCAATACTGAGTTGTAATAACACCCAGCATTGTCCTGGCGGAGAAAGGCAGATGTAATCTCTGGGTGCTCGAATTTAAGGGTGCGCAAAGTATGCTCTAAGATGCGTACAACTGCAGATGTATCTTGTAAACAGTTCTCGATGATATGTACGAATGTCTGGCTTTGCAGCCTTCCGTCTACTTTTCGCGCCACAACGCTTAAATGCCACGAAAGCCCCCGTTTTCCGAACCAGTCGGACTGAGATTCGCGATACTTCGCGGGTAAAAAATTCATCGCCCAGTCTTGGGTTATGAGAACCGAAGCGTCGTCAAGCAAATTCAAGCAGTCAATTCTCGCTTGATCTTGCCGAACACTGCGAAGTTGGTGTGCTTTCCAAGACGTAATAGCCTCCTCTGATTGTTTGAACGTGTATAACTGGTCTTCTAATTCCTCCTCTGGCATACGGGCCTCGTTCAACAAATACCCTTCAATGTTCCGCAAGACGCTTCGGAGACCTTCACACTGTGAGCAACTCCGGTCATGTACATGTTGGCATGGGCTTTGTAGTTGGCTATCGGTGATATCACTCAGCGCATAAGTGCTGCAATGATCAGCAACAGCAGTGCTCTCCGAAACATGAACCTGGAAAAGAAATGGTTATGTACTTTTCATAAACTTCACTTTGAATGATGCTATTTCTTCCTTCCCTGGAAAAGCTGCATAAAGAGGGTCACGTTTTTGTATACAAAGAAGGCGGTAAGTCTGAATATTTCAATATTTAGTTAATATTCAACTAAAAGTTGAAGTTGTTGATTCATCGCATTTTCTTTCTACTGGATGATTGTAATTGTGACTTGTATACAGCATATGTACCTACTGACGATGCGTAAATATCTTTTTGTATGACAGAATTGCCTTTACTAAACGATAGTGTTTTACCTTAAAATCTGATTTTAGATACTGTTTACTTTCTTTCAGTGATCTTTCCCAGCTTTTTGCAGCTTCTTTTGACAGACCCATCTCCTCCAACCGCTCTATCAGGGTGCTCAAGTCATCAAACCCCTTTGCACCTGCTGCAGCCGTATAGTCAAGTCCTTGAAGGGACTTCCTTACTGTCGCAGAGCAGGCAGAGAGGATGCGTAACATTGTGGCAGCTCCGAAGGGCTTAAACTCGGTCTCTTTGCAATATACCTGATACTGCCGCACTAGTCTGCTCGGTATCATAGTGCGTATGACATTAGGAGTTTCCAGAACTTGACCGGAAGAGAGGCGAAGATGGCGCTGTCCAAAAGGAAGGTCCTCAGTAACATGTGGACTTGTGACGTAGTCTAAAAAATGGTCAAGTTGGGTGAGCTCAATGCGCAACCGGGGGCTTTTCAACATTGAAACCTCCGCACCACGCCCATACTGCAGCGCATGATGCCTCGCCATTTTGAAGCGGTACTCAGTCAAACCAGGTATATAATGCTGGATACGCTTAAAGGATATCAGATCTGCCATTATAGACAGTACTTGCCGCCGCGTTTCCCAACAAGATGCTTGCCGGTAAGTCTCAGCCAGGGCGTTGAGGTATTTCTGCTGTTCAGGTGACTCCTCTGCAATTCCAAATTCTTTCTCCACAGTGCCTGAATTTCTAAGTGCTTCCCAAAGATGGCCTGCGTCTCCCGGTGCTATAACTTCAAGTCCGGCCACCACCAGGTTCTTTGCTTTTGCTGTGACCCTTTTTGGTGCGAACACTTGTCTCAGCCCATCTCTTTTTGGATGGCCCTATTGTAGGTGCGTTGCAGCAACGGAGAAATTCGTTGAGTTTTATTCGTCGATGTACTTTGCTATCATTTTCTGAAGGAGTGTTATCAGATAAGTCAGTACTGCTACTGGTTGGTGAATCCGATTTCGGTGAACTTGGCTGATAGGTGTCTGGTTCTTGAAGATGAGGTTGCAGCACTGCGTCGGCTAGGTTTTCCTTGTCTATATCATTTGAAACGTTCTGTGAATGTAAAAAAAAAAATACTGACGTTTTAGCAATACACTGAGAGCGTACACAGTTTGTATCGGATTTTGCAACAGTATGTTAAAAATTGCTCCAAATTGCAAGAGCGTGATTTTACTTAACCTGTCCATAGTGTTTACGAAATTTCTAGTTTTGTTAAATTTTTGTCATGAACTTTTGCCTCTTCTTATGGTTTTAATACTTTTTAAACTCCACGAAATAAACAGCAAGTAAGTCTTACCTCTTTAATATTTCCTTCTTGGGGTTTTTCGCTTAATCCGGAAGCTGCTGATGCCGCCGTTTGTTGATTTCCGTCGCGGGATTCCTTACACAATCCAGGGCCGGCTGTGACGAAAGCTGCTGATGCTACCGTTTCTTCAGTTGGCACTGGTGCTTCCAAAATTTCCCCATCAAGCTTCCCTCGGCATTGCCTGCATATTTCTGCACATAAAAATACCTCCGATTGAGTTTTTTCAGTTGGTGGGTAGAATCTGTACAACCTTTACAGCCGAACCTAATTCCTCCAACAAAAAACCTAGCCGTCTTTTCAGTCGATTTAAGCCCGTGAGAGGATTTTGTAACTAAATGAGTGGCTTACTTCGAGAAAGCCTTTTCAAACATACTTCCTTAACTATAAGCTCAGGGAAACGTTGCTCAAAGACCCAGATTTGATTTTCCAAGAACGTTATGTCAAAAAGTTCTTTCAAGTTCCCGTTCTGCTGACTCAGCCCACAAGCAAACTTAATTTGGTTTGTCAACAGACCTGTCTCTTTGTCGAAACAATTCCTCACAAGAAGAAGTTTCCCGGGTCACTTACTTAGTTTTCTGAGAAACGTGCCCCAGGGGTCTTTAGTGACGCACCCAGTAGGGTTGGCGCTCATATGTGGCTCGTGACAATAATTATTATTATTAATTTTTTTTTTAATTATATTTTATAACTTACGCGACGCCACAGGAAGTAACACACCAGAGGAGTGGAATAGCTGCCTGGACTGCGAGAGCGTAATACCGCGTTCTCCTCTCACAGGCTTAGTTGGGTGTGAACACCATGAAATCGGAGCAGTACAGTTTGTTTTATTAGATCGCCATCTAACACCGAAAGAGTCACGATGTCTTGGACAAATAGTCAGTTGAAGATGCGAGTTGTCGATATCAAACACCCCTGTAAGATGAACATGAAACACTGAAACTACAAACTGAACCATGACCTGCTGTATCTACAAAATGTTAGCAACCTTAAGGCTTGAAAAGTTTAATTATGTAGACACTTTTGCTTTTAGGTCCTCCTTTCCCCGATCCCCTACTTTGCAGAGTGCAATCAAAATTCTTCCTTTTCCTCTCGTTTTGGAGATCAAACATTTCTGATTATGACAGACAAACTCGTCTTCAGCTACATACTATGGCATATATTATATCATTTCGGACAGCTTCATAGTATGAAGTTATGCGTGACACTAGTACGTGACACTGAATCGTGCATAATGCATGACAATTGGCTGGTACAGAACAGCCAGCATGCACAGTCACCTATTGCGTGGTGTTGCCCGACGTGGTTCTCGCATTGAAGGTTTAGGGTGCAGATTATAACACAAATTTACAAAGATCAAAATCACTTTGCGTTTGGCTAGATAAATACATGTGATATGTACTCTCTTACCTGCTCGAGCAAGCACGAGCTTCGATTCACAGTCTAAGGCAGAGTCTCCGAATACACGAAAATTTCGAAGGTGACCCTGGATACTCTTCGCACAGCTTCCCACAACCACACACTGAACATTTGCCGGATTGTCTGCACTTGATCCACACGATCCTCCGACAAGCTTGGCAAAACCACACGAAGCCATTAAATTACAATTTCTAACTTAAATATAAACGCAGGATCCTCCGGTTATATATGTTATGTACAAGAAAATCCAAATCAGACGTTAATTTGAAAGGCCAAAGGATACAACGCTTTTTTACAAGAAAATATTGTTCCCGCTAAAACAAGACAGCTCAGAGTTAATTCAAAGCACGTGCACGCACAGTTCTGCGAAATAGCGGAGTTCCGAGTTCCTGCATGCCTCAGTTTTAAAGCGAGTCCTGGTGCTCGACCATTCAAATGGAAATGAGTTGCTTATTCTCATGCAAATCAAATTCATTTCCATGTCAATAGTTGAGCACCAAGTCTCACTTCGAAACTGAGACAAACAGCAACTCGGTAATGGCCTATTCCATATCAACAAGTGCACACACCTGTTATCCCGAGACAATGAACTCGTTGATATGCGGTAAGCAAAGATGAGTGGGTAAAGAAAGTGGCATAAATGAAATAAAGCTTATATTAAAAACCGTAATAAAACAATCAATTACAAAAAACAAAAAGAAAAAAAAAACAAAAAAAAAAAAGGCAACCAAACAAGAAGTAACAATGAGGATAAATAAACAAGGACGCTCTCTGTAGCGAGGGAATTTTATTTGTAGCCGGGCAACCGCTGACAGTGTTTCGAAAAAGCTCTGAAGCCGCAGCAATGTTTATATCCTTCCTCATCAAGATAGCGAACATTAAGGTAAGAAATAACTCCAAGTGTTTAATCAACTATTTATTTTTCTAGTTTTCCTAAACATTTTTCTCGATAACGATTTATAAACTGACATTTTGTTGCGTACTTTGTCTGTGCTCGGCAACCGCCAAATGTTTAATTAATTATTCAAAACAAGCCTTTTCTAAATAGACTCGTTTGCGGTTAGAAACTGTCTTTAAATTACAGCAACTGATATCAGGAGGCTGAAAACAACTATTTTACCAGAGAACGACCCACAGGCGAACACTTCAGGGTCGATGTTCGAGATGATAATCGCGGCGTGAAAGTTCAAAATGTCAAGCGATAAGCTCAAGTGTCTGATTACAAGACGCTCAGCCTGTCAAATTTTTGCGTTTTATTTACCCAAGCTAGATTTGCGATAAAAAGTAAGATGAAGTGATACTTTTATCCAGAAAAGTAGTTTTGAGAGGTAAATCCATGTACCAGATTGACTTTTTGGTCCACAAAGTTGACCTAAATTTGGAAGTGATGAGACATCGCCTTGGCGTATAATTTTCAAAAATTGTTAAAAATTTAGGTTCATATTACATGTGGATCTGACAACACGAAATAAGTACTCAAACATTATATTTAAATAATACGGGTTAGCTTTCCCAGCTACGCACAATATCTTGGCTTGCTAGCCTTCGCAAAAAGTGTAATTTTAGAGGCGAGTTTTGCTCTTTCAGGGACAAAATACTAAGGCCGTCTGGAGAAGAAAATAAAAATCCAAACAACCTCAAAGTTACAGTTTTGAAACAAGTTAGTGAAAACCTTCTTCCTGACAAATTTTCAGAAAATCGATTTTTTCCATATTGCATAGGTGTAGGTGACTTTTACAGCAAGTCGCTCTTAAGCCGTTTTCAGGCTATTATACTCCATTTAATTTTATTCAATTATGGTACTGTTCACATCTGCGAAAATTCAAATAAACTAGGCAGGGTAACCTCGCAATCTAAAGTTGAAAACAAAATGGGGCCCTATCGAACAACTGCCATATGCATGATATTCACCGCAACACTTGATTTGGAAGCCTGAAGAAAGGCAAAGGAAGCTTCGAAGGCTAGAAGAAGAAAAATGCGCCGTCTGAAACAGCAACAACGGATGAGACAGTTTTTGGTCAAGGAAGCACTTACCTTTGTTTTGGCCTTCCTGTTGATTGGCCTTCCTGTCGATCTATTGAAACAAATCAAGCAGTTGAATGAAAAACTTCATCAACAGAGGACAGACTTGAGTAAGACCAACTCCGAAGTAAATAACATCAAGAAAGATCTTATGAGCATGGAAGAGCGAATAGCAAATACCTCCTATGAGATTGAGGAAGTTGGTCAATACCTTAGAAGGGATTGTTTGGAAATATCGGGAATCAAGGCGACGAGCGACTGTTCAGCCGAATCCATTGTTCAATCAGTTGGCAAAGCTATTGATGTTTCAGTTAACGAACAAGATATTTCTATTGCGCACCCTATACCGTCTTACAATGCTGCTGCTCCACCAAAAATAATTGTGAAATTTACCCGACGAAGTGTGAGAAATACCTTCTACTCCAATCGGAGGAAACTGGCCAACAAGAAAGCAAGAGACCTTCCTGACCTTGACCTCGAGTCTGACGCTAACATCTTTATCTCTGAATCCCTCACGCCGTATAAAAAAAAATATTTGGTAATGTAAATAAAGAAAAAAAGCGTTTGAAGTGGAAATTTATATGGACTTTCAATGGAAGAATTTTCATTAGGAACAACGAACATTCACCAGTAGTCATGTTTGATACGGAAGACGATCTTAAAAGATTTCAAGATGAACACCCTCGCACCCATTAGTCAGGTCGACTACTTTACTCGGGTAAGAACGGAATTGCTATTAGTAATAATAATAACAATGTTGTTATTGCATCTAGCGACAAATATTAATTTATCATGCATGTATACTTTATTTAGAAATATGTTCTAAACCCTTAAATGGCTACAAGCTTTAATGCCTTACGTGAACTCCCATTTCATGATCTGCATCACCAAGAATTCATTCGAGCTACGGGAGCATGGGTTCATCACACTCCAACTTCTTTATTAAATTCCAAGGATCTTTTCCAGGATACAATTGAAAGTCCAGAAAAAATGATGACCTACAGGGTATCTCTCACGAAAATTACTCAGAGTCAAAATATTACACTATCAAACAATCAGGGACTCTTTTTCAAAAAGCCAAGAGGAAAAATGGATTTTCTATGCTCCATTTAAATATGCGTAGTTTACCTAAAAACCTATCATTACTGGAGGACTTTATTACCACGGTTGAAGAAG
>NC_090869.1:61219260-61229260 GCF_036669935.1 Montipora foliosa | reverse complement strand
AGCATTTGCTTTATATAATTGGCTAGTGAAATTTAACTTGAAAATTTTTACCCATGGTACAGTATTTGTCCACTGTATGCCATTTACATTTTTCATGATTTTCTTTTCACCTTTGTTTTGCCTAGAGAACCCTTTCGCAGCACTGACAGGCACTGCTGATGCAGACACATGTTCTGTCATTATCTCAACTCTCTGCTTGAAGTATCCTCTGATGGTTCATGTTAGTCCAAATAGAAATAATTTGCATTTTGCAATTGTCAGCACAAAAAAAGATGGCATGTTTGCAGAACATGGCATCATTTCATACATTTTCATCCTGATTTAGATAAATTTACATTATTCTCTGCATTGAGGTAGTAACTTACCACAAACGTGAGCAATGAATATGAATGAGCATGAAATGCTCACATAAAATTTAATAAGTAGTTAATATTGTGTCAGAGTTCTATCACAAAGTCTGCTTTGCCTTGAATTTCCCTTTTAAATTTAAAAATTGCACAGAAGACAAGGCCTTATTATGACAAGGCCTTATTATGAATTTTTTAATTGTGCATTTAATGTGGGTGTAGTTTACATCTTCAGATGGTCAAGTGAAATTTTTACCTCCCCAAATAGAACTCATTCACAAAATTTCATTGCAGTACAACCTACAAGTCTGATGGCAGAGACCACATCATTCCCCACTATTGTATAGATTTCCTAACAACATCAACATCACTTTTGAATAATTCGCTGGTAGCATAAATGATGAAAACAATGAATAATTACTATGGCTAGACTTGATGGAGTTACCATAGATCAAGGACAGAATTATCCAATAAAGTAATAAACTGGAACTTCATTATTGACTCATTTTAGCATATATTATCAAGCATGCCTTCATGATCACTTGATGTAACTAAGAGTGTTTGCACATGAGATAAATGCAGTGAACCAAGTTGGCCTGACAAACACATACACAAAATAGAGGTAGCGCGGCTGGTATTAAAGTTCTGTCGGCGTATCTGCTGAGATAAGATGTTCTTTAAAAGGAAAGAAAATCACTGAAAGAAAATGAATGAAAGGACATACTTCCTTCCAGCACTGCATTCAAATCGGATAAATCGAAGCCTGCGAGCTCGAGGGATACATTTCGTAACCACGTTAGATAGTACTCTCTTCCCAACAAATGAATCTGGCCTTTGCTCGGGTCTTTTCGCACTTTGAGCATTTGTTCCGATACAATCACTTACGTGGAGAAATAAAGCTAAAAGGTATAAAAACGGACTCGAAGCAACTTCAGAGGCGGTGCTTCCCGGAGCAAACTAAAAGGACTGCTTACAAACAGTGTAACGAAAGACAAATTCCCGTCGACTAAAATGCCCCTTGCAGAATCTTTCCCTGTCATTTAAAGTTTAAATGACGACCTTCAACTGGCTCAAGCTATATAGAACGAAAACCACCGCTTCGAAAGCCATTTTTGTGTGCATCTCAGCGCGCGGTTGGAAACCTGGATACTACAATTTTCAACAGACAAAAGTCTCTTGGGAGCGAGAGGGGGCGAGACGAAATAAACAATGAGCTGGCTGCAGGCGCTTCCTCCTTCCCCTCTCCCTCGCTCCGCGCGTTTCGCGCGCGCCCAATTTTTCCCTCTCCCTTCCCCTTTCTAGCGCCTGCCACGCAGGCTACGTGCGCCATCATTTTCTCTTTTCACTAAGAACCTGAGAGCGAAGCAAGACTGCATGCGGACGTCTCGGAAGACAGACTTTCCCTAGAACAAAGACTTCCGCTCGTCTAAAAATAACTTTCGTGGACATAACATATCCCGGCCTTGAGCCTCCCTCTCTGTCCCCTCATTTTCTCTTGATAGTTGCCATAGGCGAATCATTAATTTGTCCAAAAGATGATCCGGAAGATTATCACAACAAGAAAGGATTTTACTCCCTTATTTTACAAGGATTTGTGAATAGTCGCTTATGTTTTCGGAATATCAACATTTCTTGGCAAGGAAGTGTCCACGACGCGCGAGTTTTAACGAACTCTGCCCTTTATCTGAATGCCCCAGTAGGTTCCCTTGTCCCTTGTGTGACAAGACAAATATCAGGCGTTGAAATTCCTCCAGTTGTTTTGGGTGATCCTGCATTTCCTGGCCATTTGTCAAGGAAACAACTTCGCTTTAACAACAAACTGAGCCAAACAAGGATGGCAGTGGAAAACAGTTTTGGTAGACTGAAGGGTCGGTGGCGTTGCCTCCTCAAAAGGCTAGATTGCAAGACCAACAGAGCGCCAGTAATAGTGGGTGCATGCTGTGTTCTTCACAACATTTGTTTGTGAAATCAACAATGAAGAATTTAATGAAGACTGGCTAGATAATGAAAATCTGCAGATTGTCGAACTCGCTCCTGCAAGAATGGCAGACGAAAGTCAGGCAGTAGCTATTAGGAATGCCCTCTGCGATAGTTTCTGACTATATCATGTATTTTGTTAAACACTATTTGCTTCGTTTTGTATTAGTTATATGATCGGTTTTATTGCTTCCAAATTGTTTTAGTGGCCACTTTTTTATCCGTCTTTTTTCTATAAGAACCAGGCTGAACTCTAACGTTAAACCAATTTTGTTTTCCATTTAATTAGCTGTTTTGCACAGAATGACTGATGAAATGTATATAACACGCTTGCCCTCAGAGCTTTTGGCGTGACACATTGATTAATCCTTTTGTAAAAATTATACCGATGAAGTTCAAAATTCTTGATCAAAAGAAACGATATGAAGTACAGCCATTAAATATTCTTATAACTAAACACAATGCATTCATTTCTTTATTTTAACCTGATCAGTCAACATTACGGGACCACAGTTCACGTGTCTTTGCTCTAAGCAAATGTCTGTATCATTTGCATAATAAATGCTTCCCTGCGTTGGTCATTTTCTTGCTCAAGCTTCATTCGTTTTTCTTCCAACTCCAATTCTTTTTGGGCTCGTCTTTCCTCCATCTCCATAAATAACTGTTGCTGCTCCCTTTGTACTTCGGCGAATGTTGATAATGCTTCAGAAATCTTATTCCTGTTACAAGGTTTCTTGCGTTTCTTGCTAGTAAATTCCGGATCTTTTGTTGAGGTAGAAGGCTGCGTAGAAACATGTTCTATCCCGCCGTTGCTTGCAATGTTTCGATTCTTCACCAGGCTTATGTCGGTTGGCTTTGCGCATCTACTCTTTTCTCTGGGAGTTGCGGCAACGTATTCATCATCATTGGAGAGGAATGAGAATGAAACATGCAGCCACACTGCCAAAGGTTTTGTCACCATCATCAGGACACGTCACTTTGGAAAACTAACTTTTCGTCCTCTTTAGAACTGCTTGGCATCGAGTCAACGACCACTGTTGGTTTGGAGGTTGGTTGCAGCCAAGAACACGGTCCATTGGTTCAAACATCTCGCATTCTTGTCTTTGGTTTCCAGAAACTGTGTTGCCGTCGCAAATCTTGCGATATTTTTGCTTGAGGTTGTTAATTTTAACACGACACTGTTGCGCACTTCTCGAGTACCCTCGATCGGCAATTCCTTGGCTTATTTTGCCCCATACGAGTTTCTTGTTGTGCATGGTGTTTAACTCTTGTTGCACCGCCTTTTCACTCCATAAAGCGATCAAAAGTTTGGTTTAATTATTTGACAAGAATAAAGAAAAAGGTAGAGCAATTATAGAGCACATTATCCCATGGGTCGACCTTATACAAATGCAACGAGCAAAGGCTGGCCTTCATTAGAATTCACATTTTTGTTAAATAATGATTTGGAACTGAATCAGTGGCAATGCTTTCTACAATCTAGGCAAAGAAATCGATGAGTATGGGAGAGCATAAATTTGGCTATTTCTAAAAAGTTAGATTGGACGTATCCACGTTCCATGGTAACGAAAGGAAGATTGTGATTGCAGGGACATCATACTCCTTAGTCTCGAGTGATAGCTATTTCAATACTACAATTGTAATTTGGATTTTCCCTTGAGACCTCATTTAATCATTCAAGGTACAATATTCTTTTGAATTTTGAGCTTAACAGTTATGCAACATTTAAATAACAACAACGTTAAAAAATCAAAACGGCACCCATTTGACACGTAGTAAGATGTATTATTATTCATTACTGGGTTGCCAGTATGGCAAACCCAGTCGGAATCTGCGTTCCATTTCGTCGTTTTCTAATTTTTTTCCGTGTCGGTAAAAGTGTTGCCTGTCACTCCCCTTTGTTAAGTGTTGTCTTTGTGCATAGAGTCTTCTGTGCGAATTTCCTTAGGATCGAGAGGGTAGTGGGAAATGAATAGATTTCTCTGGTGGACACAGTAGAACGATTAACTTAACCGGCAATGGCGTCGAAAGTCATGTAACGCGAATGGCGTTTTCGTGAATCTTTGAACAAAATATACCCTTCTAAAGCTCAATAATGGCAAGTCAATTGCATACTGAACAAGACAAGCGGTGGAATCTTAAAAGTGACGAGTAATGGACTTCGACAACAATCTGTCGCCTGTCGAGCCGAAATCAAGTGTGCAGTTATGTAGAACACTGAAACCAAATGGAAAATTCTCTGGTAACTTATGGGTTCAACAAAGACAGAGAACGAATCGAACACCTTAAGTGGATCTGTGAAAAACTCTGCACAGTCTTCAGGTAAAAAAACAAATTGGAAATGTGACAGCCAAGAATTATTTGAAAGAAAGCTTGTCCTCTATTTTGGGCTTCATTATTCAAGGAAAAGGTTCTTCATGGAAACGGTTTGATCCTGAAATTTTAGTTGTTGTAATATTGCGCATATTTGACACGATTGAGTTTTTTCTCTTCACGCACGTAATGAAATAGGAAGGGTTTTTGCCTCTAATAGCAAATATGTTATTTGTTTCAAAAAATTGTTTGCTGGAAAAGGTGGCCTGTAAGAATTCATCATGTTTTATGATATGCGACTTTAACTGGATATTTGTTATTCAAGGAGAAGGTTCTTCAGGAAATGCTTTGAGCCTGAAGTACATGGTAATTTGACACGATTGAGTTTCTTGCCTTCACGCACGCAATGAAGTAGGAAGAGGTTCTCGCCTCCAAATATGTTGTTTGTTTCAGAAAATTGTTCGCTGGAAAAGGTGGCCTTTATGAATTCATCATGTTTTATAATATGCGAGCTTAACTGGATAGTTTTTATGGCAATAGTAAAGAATTTTCGTGTCGAAATGAGGTTAGCGTTTTTCTGTTGTGCTAACTTAACTAAATATAAACATACATTCAGCCTCATGAATTGTTATTCTCGTTAAGCAGCAATGGCGTTGAAAGTCATTGCAGCGCGAAAAGGTTTTAGTGCATCTTATGTTGTTTGTTTCAATAAAATGTTTCGCTGGAAAGGGATTCTGTGATATTTTCTGCCTTTGTGAATTACAATATCAAGTTGTGTATTGAATTTTTGAGCTTAAGGTCGAAACGTGATACGGGAGGATATTTTTAGTATTGCTCTGTAGACAGGAAAGGTTTCAGCAAAATAAAGAGGTCTGTTGGAAGTGTGCTTGAGTTTCAACAAAATGAGCCCCAAAATCAGCAAAAAATTGTGATGCCGATGAATAATAAAGTAGCTGCTATTTCCAAAATGATGGAATTACCTGGTGATAAATAACCTCGTCTTGGAGAGTAAATTTTTGACTTTGCAGAAACAAACCTCACTCAGAGTTTGGGAGATTGTGATCTTTGTTTTGAATTCGCTCATTTATTGTCAAACTTTATAACACCTGACAGAAAAATATACTTACGAAAACCCGGTATCTTGCCATCATTTGACACAGATGCTTCACTGTTTGGCGAGTAAACATGCCGCGGTAACTCAATCACGGCGCCCGCTGAATTCCGGCGATGTCACTTTCGATTTTGCGATTTATTTGTGCAACCAAAAGTACAATAACAAAATTGAACGTAGCAAAAACCTCCCAAAATGTTTGTCGCTGATCGTAACTTTTTATACTCTATATTCACGGTTCAAAGTTAATGTTCTTTTCATGTCGTAAATATGTTATTCTCGAGGGACCGTCCTGGAAACTTCCTTCAGCTCTTTCTAAAAACTGTGTATCAATTTACTTTTGCATCAATATTTGTTTTTGCATAAAGCAAGCTAACAAAATCTGTACCTTGCTGAATTCGCATTTGTTAGCGTTAATAGTATTTTCGGTCTAATGCTTCTGTTTTACGAAGGGGTATGGTCACCCATCCAGATACTAACCCCACCGGAGAGGGATTAAGTTTAGTAAAATTTAGTATTACAAAGCTGCTCAGAGGGCACGCTTCAACTTGTGGTGAAAGAAACTGTGAGGGAGCTTGAAAATTATCAACATGTCAGCCCAGAACCCAATGTTTCTCACCTCCTATTTATTTTCTTCAATCTTTCTGGGTTCAGTACTTTGCTAGTAACCACACGTCGTCTCAGGCTATTTACCCAAGACTTCTACCATGGCACTACGTATACAATGATAGACAATACCAAAACAATATCGTGCATTGTTAGAACTACATGTTACGCAACACAGTTCAGTTGACATTTTATATGGAATAAATCGCTGTGTTACGTCACTACCACACGTAAGCAATGCGTGTTTATTGTTTCTAAAGAGGACAGGAATTTCTTCTTTCTGACAAATGATTAATTAATAGGCCGGTAGCCAGGTTTTTAACCTAAGAAAAGGATGTGTTTCGTCGTACGAACGTGTGAGGACCTGTGAGCCAAAGGGCCTCTGCTGGTATGACTTCTGGGTGACCCCTTAAATGGTCTTAATGACCCCCCAACTTGAAAAGCTTTTCTGGACCGGTGCACGTACCACAGGCAACCCAGTGTACCCTCACGGAGGGTCTAGTTCAAAATATTTCCCCGTTTCTGATTGGTTAAAACCACACTTATAATTCACCACAACCAGCTGCTGTTCACCAAATTGGGAAAGAAACTTCGTCATATTGAATCAATGACGTCAAAAGTGCAGCCCGCTGCAGATTATTGAACCGATGACGTCAAAAGTGCAGCCCCCGGCAAATTATTGAACCGTTGACCGAAAAAAGCTGGGGACGAGATTGTGTTATTTTTGTTGAGCAGAAAAATGGCTGCGAGTAGGTTTAGAAGTTTGAGCGAAAAAAATATTTTGAATGAATAATATATAAAGCAATTATTTAATTCGGCTTTCGTAGAATATGAAGAATTCTGCAGATCTCGGAGGATCACAGCATGAAAAGGCAAATTTAAGTTGGCGTAATGTTAGCATAAATCTGCAGTCAAGGTCGGATTTAAGAAGATTTACGCCACATTTACATTTCGTAAATGTAAGTTTTACGCTACCTTTACGCTTAAATGTAAAGCTAGAGTAGTGAGACTCCTTTACCAGGCCTTTAAGCACTGTGTAAAGCGGGTGTAAGGTAGAGATTTACGCCAACTTTACGTATATAAGCACTATGTAAAGCTGGTATAAGGTGGAGATTTACGCCTGCTTTATGTATAAATATACAGATAAATGGATAACTTTAAGCCATGATTATACTTGGCGTAAAGGCACTGTTATTTTTTGTATCCTTGGCTTGCACCTGACGTCATGGCGGCCATGTTTGTGTACTGAACAATAACAAAAAAGTCTTTTGGCAATTTGACTCGATTATCATGCAAAACGCCAGGGACAGGGACAGGTGGGTGAAGAAAACAAGACAGCTGTATCGGAACTACATGCCAAAATTGTACACTCCTTTATAGGGGGAGTCCGGAAAATAAGCAAACAGCTTTGTGATATATAATTTCTATAATTTGAGGGTAACATAAAAGAACGCTGAGAAACCCGTTGCACACCTTTAACCTTAAATTCTTAGGAAGGAATGGATACACTAGTCAATGAATAAATCTACTGTCTACACAATCTTGTTTATTTCGCGAAAAACACGCTCCTATATTATTAATCACCATTTAATGTACAAAAGTTATTTTCTGAACACTTTAATCGCACAATCTCTCGTCTGCAATACGTCAACTGAACATGAAACCTCGTGCAGATAAAGTCAACATTGAAAACAAATCATGACCTTGAAGCATTTGAAAACAGAAACACTGAATATCGAAGCTTTGTTCCTATATTCCTTAGAGAAAATGTGTGTAAGTACAAAAGATAATTTAAAATTTTGCTCCAATATTACTTGAAAATTGTGTTTGCGTCAAGAGAAAAATTGCAAACAGTGTTTTACCAGCAACTTTGAAAAAAAGAAAAGTTAAAGAAAGTAAATGCAACAGAAAATTGAAAACTTTCACTGCTGAAACAGCACAAACCTAGTAAATTTAATAAACTGGTGAAACAGTTAGTCAACGATTAATGTTCTTTTTGGGTTGGATGGAAGGTTGCTGAAGGCAGTGTACTTGGGGATAGTGTTGCTGCTACTGGAGGAAAAATTCTGGTAGATGGGGCACTGAGGGATGGGGTGGCCATTGTTGGATGACTTCTAACAGTAGATGGAGGATGGCTCTGAGTGGAGGGAACTGCTGTTGTTGGACGACTGTTACCAGAAGATTGATGATTGGTTTGACTGGGGAGAGCCACTGATCTTTGATGGGAGCTGCGGGATGGGGTGGCCATTGTCGAATGACTTGAATTAGTAGTAGGATGGGCCCGGGTGGGAGGAGTTACTGTTGTAGGACAGGTTCTGTGTGATGCAGTGGGTACTGGTGGAGGGTGCGTGGATGGAGTTGCAGCTGTCCTGGCAGTAAGAACTGCTTCTTCAGTTCTGACTGCCCATTCCGGTCCATTTGGAGGCAGGTGGCGTGCTGAAAACCTTTGATGTGCGTCTCTCCTCATCAGGTTTACCCTTGCTCTTGGATTAAGGCTCCTTATGTAGTTATCATCAAGGGCTTTTTTCGCTTTCGTCAATGCTGACCTTTCCCAGGGCAACCTTTTTACCAGATACCCAGCAACGCGACTCTCTCCATTTTCATCCTCAGAAAAATCAGATTCGTCAGAGCTTGTGTGGGTAGGGCTTTTTATAACTCCCTCTAACATTACCTTTTTCTCCTCTGACCAAGGCATCTTTCTGAGGGAAGCAAGTCTCCTTTGAATTTTCTAGGGAATCAAAGAAATAACAAAAGGTTTTAAAGCAATTGAAACCTTTTGATTATTTTGGGCAATAAATGATACATTGCTTATGGAAATAACAATAATTTAAGGGCTTGGGGGGATGAGCAGCCTGGGTTGAATTTTAAGCCATTTTTCGTTTTTCCTCAGATTTGCCTAAACTTGTGCATATGACTAGCAATTTCATCAAAGAGCATTAGGTTGGGTTGGTTCAATTTAAAAAATTAGAAGAAGAAATAAAAAGAAAGATGACCCCAGTGAGCTTTGAACCATTGTATGGCTATAAGACTAAGTCTTATTTGAGAGCTTAGATTGTGAGGTTATTGAATCACACCACCACGGCTCATTCATACTTCACAAAAGATGCCATTTGTGTGATAATTTCAGCAGTTTGTTAACTGAAATGTCTAACAAGATATGCAGTGCTGAAACAACAACTTACATCTCTCATTCTTCCTTGTCTCCTACAGAGAGTTCTGTGAGCCTCTAGCTTGCCTTTTTTTGCTCTTGTAGAAGCATTGCAGAGACTCTTGAAATATGTGGCAGCAGCACCTTCCAATGAAATGCATACACCAATCAATACATGTATAAGTACATCACTGGAGGCTTAAAATGATACAGTAAAAGCTTTATTGTATAGTTAGAACTAGACTAAAATGTCCTTTGTCATGTAACCAGGCAACCAGTGAAATCAATAATACAAAGATAAGTGATATTAGTTGATAAAAGTCAGTGCCAATTGACTGTTATTAATTTTTAATTTTGACATAAATGATGCATTATTCACATGATGATGACTTACTAGCTTCATTGTTGTCCATATGGATTGACCTAACTTATGTCACTCAAACTCTTAACCCTTTAAGCCCCAAGGGGCCCCCCATTGATGAGTCAAATCATCTGGCT
>NC_090869.1:61189260-61209260 GCF_036669935.1 Montipora foliosa | reverse complement strand
AAGTAATCTGCGGCTGATTACACTGTGAATGTTAATCGTTGCTTTTAAAATACAGCAATCGCTACTGCAGAAACTGACAAGTCAGAAATGTTAGACCTGAACACAGTTATAAACAGCTTGGTCTCCTCATTTGATGCAACATTCATGAATGAAAATTTATTTTGTTTTTGTTTGAAGGTCGTGTCTTCTGATACCGATAGATCTGAGAGCAAAAGTGAAAGTGATTGGAGTGAGAGTTGTTGTAGTGATGACAAGGATCCTGAAGATTGGCATGAAGAAGCGGATGATTACTAAAACTACTAAAACTATCAATTTGGTGGACGGATACAAATTCACTGACAAAGATGGCCTAGATTTTCGGTCCATGATCGTGGAGATTGACGCTGCGGGATCAGGAATGGATAACACGAGATGAGTCCGAGAGGAACTGGCGCTAAGAATGCAAAATGGCGGCTTGACTACACAGCACGACACGGTGAAACGTCTGGAGTCTTTCTTAATTTGGCCCATTTTTGACTGGAATTTTAGCCTTCCCTCGCGACTGGACGGATCATGTTTCATAAATGTTGATTTAGTGTAAGACAATGAGAACTGCTTGTATTTTATTCGGCACATGTGAAATGCGACGTTTGAAACCACTGCGGAACTTCAGTCGAATATAATTCAATTCTGTCGAGTTTAATTTATTCAAACGTCGCATTTCACATGCAGATAATTCTTGAGTTGTATTCGGCACATGTGAATTGCGACGTTTGAACTGGGCCTAAGAAAAACACATCATGCTATCTGTACTACCCTGCGGGCAGAGTGCATTTGTGCTAGACTATTATGAAAGCTTCGTAGTTTTGCGAAAGATGCGGTTTAAAACCATGACGTAAAACAAAAACAAGCGTAACCTGACTGAACACATTTACCCTAGCTTTACAGCAACTTGCGGTCTAAAGTGCAACTTTACGCAAACTTTATAACGTGCGTAAAGAAAAGTAAATTTGGCTCATCGACTTTAAACCACCTTTACGTAAGCTTTACGTCTTATAGCGTAAACGTACCTTTACAAGACTTTACAAGAGATGTGAAAGTGGCGTAAAGTAGTTGAACCAACTTTACGCAGATTTACGTAACTTCAATTGTCCGTAAATGTCTTTTTTCATGCTGTGGATGTTATCCACCTCGGCCGGATAACACCCGCCTCGACCTGCAGAATTCTTCATATCCTACTCAGCCTCATTCAATAATTGCTAATTATAACATAGCTTGGATAAAACGCGCGTTCTGATTGGCCAATGGGTCATTTACCATTTGCCCACGGGTGCACACTTGCTGACTACAGCTGACGTGCGATTCGTGCGATCTAACTTTCCGAGATTGTGGAAGACTAAAATACCATCACTAGTGCATCAGTCCTAATTTTCCAAGACTTCTTTTCCTCCTCTTAGATTAGGGGTGAACCTCTACAGAGCTCAAAATAGAATGATATAACCCTAAAGATTAATTCAGCAGAGGAAAAGGTGGACTGAAGGCCTTAAAGCGACGAAAGAGCGAATTCGTGTTTGTACTACTTTGATTTCCAAAACAAAATCTAAACTCTGCTCAAATATTGAAGCCGAATCGCGGAATTGAAATGGATTTTATGAGACCAGGGAAGATGCTACAGGAAGGTAAATGGTATTTTGGAATTTTGATTTTCTTTTTTAGATTTATTTCATCGGCCATTTGAGCTGAAATAGCGTAACGTCGCTTTTTTGGCTTGGAAAAGTCGCGCTGTTTGCGATAGGTTGATCGCTTTCAACGGCTTGTCATAAAATACGCAACGCAACGCAACGCAATATGCGCAATATACGCAATATACGCCGATGTCAATCTGTAAAATACGCAATATACTCAATATGTACAAAATGGTTTATTTTATCAGCGGTTCACTTGCAAAACGTCAAACAACGCATGCCCGGCGTTCCCACGAGGTTTCTCCTGTAAACAGCTTCAAAATAAATGTGTTTTGCGGAAAGTGTTTACAACATTAATCGCCTTTCATCTTTGACCATTCTCTGTTATATGCTGCACTGAATTATAATAGACTCGGTTTTAATGTCCTTTTGATAACCGTTTCATTATGACAACCGGATAGCTCTCCAAATCTGGAACAGTCAGGATCGTAAGATTTGGGTCGACATTTTCATAAGTATAGCGTAGAGCAAAATTTAACATTTATATTGCGTCATGTTATCCTACATCTCTTGCCATTTTAACTCCATGGATTTGTCCTGTGCCATGTATAAAGAATCGGTAAGTAGTAAGTCGTCTGCCTGGAGTGGTGGAGAAGATTACTTCCTCCTGCCGCCGGAAAGGATTCCTATAAATTCCCGTAGATCTAACGGTGACGAATTCTCAAATCTATTAGCTAAGCTGAAGTTTTCTGAATTGCTTATTTATGTTGCTCGAAAGGAAGCCCGGACAGTTCCTTACATTGATTTCAACACGAATGTAGGAAAATTAAAGGCAGTGATTCTTTTCTCTGATTTCTGTCTTAGAAAAAAGATGACGCTATTTTGTGAACCAAAATTATCGTAAAATGATAAAATAAATACGCGTGGTTGCTGTCTTCTGGTAAATCAATACTTTAACAGGAACATGTCCATCGAGTTAAAATGGTAAAAAAAAAAAAATTCACGAAAACACTGAACGCAACATCTATGTAAATTTTGCTCTGGGATATAGTCGATATACTTACAAAAAATGTCGACCTCAAATGTAAAAACCATCATGGAAAGATTTGTGTCATTGCTCAGCGGCATATAACAGAGGATGGTCAAAGATTAATGTTGGAAACACTTACGACAAAACACATCCATTTTGCGGGTGTTTGCAGGACAAACCTCGAAGAGACCTTGTTGGAACGGTGAGCATGCGTTGTTTGACGTTTTGCAAGTGAACAGCTGATAAAATAAACCATTTTGCACATATTGAGTATCTTGCGTATTTTACAGATTGACATCGGCATATATTGCGTACATTGCGCATATTGCGTTGCGTTGCGTATTTTACAAGAAGCCCCTCATTATCCGGTATACTTAACAGTAGATCTGGCTTTTATTTAAGGGTGCTCAGTAAACTTTTGACTAAAAGCTCTAGCAATCGCCGTGTAGTATGATGGTGATAATGGATTGGAAAGAGAGATGCCAAGGCTTTGAATACCATGCGGAAGTTTGATTTGTATTGCACAATCACCTCCAAGAAGCATAAAAAATAAGCAATATAGTCTTCATTTTAAGGATTATATGCCAGTTTTATAAAATGAGCCACCGTTATAAGATACTCCTACATCATGTTAATTCGAGGGGCCAGAAACAGCCCCAATAAGGGCCCCTTTCTGAAGCATGTGCATGTCAAATTGAGGTCTCTGGCTTTGGTACAGCAAATGTTGACGCTGGAGTTCTTGTCATTTAAGTGCTCTTCGTCAAGTCACAAATAAAATGTCCTCAGACAGAGAGCAGCTTTCACAGAATATTAGCTGTCCCCCCAAACAGAGGGCCTGTTCCCAGGCTAAGAGTTTCGGGTCATCCATGAACAGTAGATGGTTTATCTTGTACTCACGCCCTCCCCACTCATACCCAGCTTTTGACCTTCTCAGCACTAATGAAAGTGGCACCATACACAGTACAAACAACAACGTCGAGAGGCTATCTCCCTGTCCACCACTCCCACTGTCTGTCCACATGATGTCAGTTCAGTCTTCCACTCATCATCCATACTGCTCGCGAGAAACTGTCTCACATTAGCCGCAACACCAAACATTTCCAGACATTCCATTATCCAACTATGTGGCACTATATCATACGCCTTGTGGTAATCGATCCAGGCCATGGCGAGGTTCGTGCGCCTTCTTTTGCAATCCTTAAGAATCGCCTTATCGATCGGCAGTTGATCTTTAGTCCCCCTGCTTCCTCTCTTACACCCCTTCTGTCCTCCAGGTGCTCATACATCGCCTCAGCAATGACTCCTGTCATGAGCTTCCACATAAGAGGAAGGCAAGAGATAGGTCTATAGTTGTCAACTGCACTGCCCTTACTAGGATCCTTCAGACATAAAATCGTTCTCCCAAAGGTTAACCACTCCGGTAACCTCTCTTCTCCATTTAAGATGTTATTCAGCTGTTCAGAAATTCTTCGATGGAGGGCTCTCAACATTTTTAACCAGAAACCTTGCACACCATCCCTGCCAGGGGCTTTCTAACATGGCATCTTTCTACAATGTGTAGTTGTCATCTCAGATGTTATCTTCAGATCTTTTTGTTGGTTATTCCTAATATCATTTCTGATGTTAGTCAGCCACTCCGCATACCTGTTATGTTCTCTCCCTACACTCCAGATGTCACCCCAAAACTTCTTACTATCGTCCGCATCA
The DNA here is from genome assembly GCF_036669935.1 of Montipora foliosa. Taxonomy (NCBI): domain Eukaryota; kingdom Metazoa; phylum Cnidaria; class Anthozoa; order Scleractinia; family Acroporidae; genus Montipora; species Montipora foliosa. Next base: position 61,204,859 of record NC_090869.1, on the reverse strand, counting down.
GGGACTATATCATCATTCCTGGTCGTACCATTCATTATTATTATTATTATTATTACTCGTCTAGAGTTCTTGAGGTAGAACGGGGCACGTTTACACCATTGGTCTTTACCACTACTGGAGGCATGTCTAACGAATGTCAACGTTACCATAGCCGTCTTGCTGAGCTACTGGCAGTGAAGAAACAGGAGAGTTACGCTTCCACTATCGCATGGATTAGGACTCGAGTCTCATTTGCCATTTTGAGATCTGCATTGGTTTGCCTGCGAGGCTCGCGTTCTAGGAGGAGAACTACCCCAAATATACAGGAGACTGATCTAGAACTAGAAGTCTCGGTCGCATGTAGATAGTTTTTGTTCTTCTGTAAATAGCGTTATCCTCTGACACTGAGTTTATGGCAAAGAGCCTCTTAACATTCTATAATATTGATTTATAATTTTTCTTTCCTTTAGTTTATCAAATCTATAATACTAAGAGTTTTTAATTTTTTTTAATTTTTTTTATTTTTTATTTTAATACACATGTTTATAGGAAACGAGAATTTAAAAAAAAAAAAATATTATTGCGATTATTAGAATTAGTCCTAGTATTTGTATCTCTATAAGCCTAATACTTGTTTTAGAGTTCTTTATTTGGTTTTTTCAGTGTGTGTATTTTTACTGATAATTTGAAATAAATTATTAAAAAAAAAAAATTATTATTATTATTATTATTATTATTATTATTATTAACATTGTACATATATATTTTATTTTATTTCTTTTTATTTCAATTTATTTCATTCTATTTTTATTGTAATATAGTGTATTCACGCTAGAACGTTCAAGACTTAAATGAGCAGCTAGCCGGTATTTCCCACGTTCAATCCACATAGTTGCGTCGCCCGTGCAACGGAAATCTTCACGCAGTAGAAATTTTCAGAAATCGTGCTACGAACATGGAGCTGTACCTTACCACATGAAATTTTCGCGTCACTTAAATTTCGCGAGTTAAAAAAAAAAGTGTCGTGAACATAACATGACGCGAAAAGTTAAAGTGAATACATCAATGCATCAGACAATACATCAATAATAGCTAATAATGAAGAAAGGACGAGTTTATTAACATCAAAAAGTTGGCAAAATCATGTTTTAATCTATTCTGAGGAAATTGCAACGTCTTCATACTAAGATATTTACAATCGAGGATAGAGGCGAAATCATTCGAGTCTTAAGGTGTTCTTCATTTCTTGGTTTTTACCTTAATGATTCATCATTTTTAAATGTTAAGCGATTTTGTACATTCCCTGGATCGGAAGTAATTGATTCATGCATGTATTTTGTTGATCTTTCCTCAGTGTAGTTGTCAGTCATGATTCGTGATTCTTAAAAGATCTTAACCTATGATTCATGATTACGCTTCCCTCCCGAAATTTACCACAAACGACTATGGAGATCATGGTCATCAATTGACTAAAATTAACGAACAATCGTAAAATTCTTGTGGAAATATACTTTTTTCGCTTGTACATTTTATTTTCCCAATACAGATCATGTGATAATACTCAGGAGGCTTGGTCATTTGTTTTGTTCATTAAAAAGAGTGCATGCAGGCACATTCAATGTTTCAGATATTCCAAACTAGTCCAAAGTGAAGAATGTTTTTAGTTCGTCGCTTGTCAAAGCTACCGGCCCTTTGGGTTTATTTCCCTTTCCTCGCTTCTTTAGTTGTTTTTGTTTGGACTAAAGAACCTCTCTGTTCTTCTCAAATACCAGGTCGTTTGTTATGCTCGCGGTATCCCTAGCTTTTCCTTTATTGTTCATGCGATATCAGTTTTTAGCGTAAAATTCACCGTGGAATTCACTAGTTATGCAATGAATTTTTTCTATAGAAGAAAGCAAAGAAAATGATTTAATTATTAAAGCAGCCACCGGAAACATCAAAACGGGGACAATTCGAAACATTTCATTTTCACTAACCATACATGAAGGCAGTAATTAATAATCAGGGAGCTCCGTTTTTAGGCTTGGCTAAATCTATATATTAACCCTCTGAGTCAACCCTGTTCCGTATCTTTCTATTTTTAGAAGCACCTTGCAGGAGCCTTTAGCGGGTGTTTTCACAATAACCAATCATAAGAGACCTATGGTCAGCCATTTATTACGTCACATACGTATGTGATGTATGTGAACCACATCACGTATGTTCTCACTCACATACGTCCCATAATTATGTCAAAATATAGCAGTTCTAAAAATAGAAAGACACGGGTTGACTCAAGGGTACAATACGTATGGAAGCTCCGGGTAATGGTCTCCTGCTTTAAATGAGCAGCTCAGTGGTTCTGGTAAAAGATTAACGGCAAGATCTAGGGAGTCTTGATGCATTAGACATGGTATATGTTATGTTAAATTTGGGCTTATTTAAAGTCTTGTGTTTTCCTGAAAATTATCAACGCTTAGTTGTGTATCGATGGAATAGGACACCACAGAAATAACGGAAATCCCCATGTTTGCCGGAGATAACCGAATCTGCTGATCTCGACATGAGCACTTGAAAACAGAGAGCATTTTGAAAAGAGCTTTTCTATATTCCTTATTTCTGACAGGATAAATGACGATGTTTATTACCGAATTTCCAAACTGGAGCAACTTGATCACATTCACTACAACGAGAGAAATTTTCTGGCATGAAATGCAAAGATTTAAAACCAAGATTAAAACCTGAAAGGGAAGCCAAGAGAGAAGAAACGCTGCTGTTACCAACAGCACGGTCTTTGTCAGTTTTAAATCTTTTGTCTCCTGAAATTGATGGCGCAGTCGTCGAGACCTCCCTTTTTTCCAAAGGACAAAGTAAGCTACACAGGTTACGACAACGGGTACTGATAGGAATGTCGCTAAAAGAGCTACGACGGATTTGTTGAAGAGAAACTGCACAAGATTTCCGATGATAGTCACAACAAACGCCATTATCCACGGAATGGCTATAGCAACGACATAGACTCGAGTCCTGAGAACGCGGTGACGAAATGGCCAACCAATGGCGTACATTCGCTCCAATGCAATCACAGCGAGGGTAAAAATGGAAGCAAACCCAGGAAACATATCGGCCCCCTGGACGACTGCTTTTAAGACTTGACTGGAATTATGTAAGGAACTTCTTGCGATAAAAAGTGGAATTGACAGTAGTCCAACTAGAAGATCTGCTACCGCCAAGCTTATAAGAAGAAAATGAGGCCGTGTGCGTAGTTGCTTCTTATGAAATATCATTAAAGTAACTACATTCCCACCGGCAGCCAAAAATGCGACTACTGCAAAGCACAAGGCCCATACGAAATTCCAGGAGTGGAAATCCATCTCCCTGAAGGTAAAAAAAAAACAAAGATAATCGATGGTTAGGACTGTAATGGATTATGGTTTCTTTGCCATAATAGATGCCCTAAACGAAGTGAGACAGCGGGGTTTGAGGGGCTTGAAGCAATAAAAGGCACGATATGATAGAAAGGTGTAATGCGCCCGTGAGAAGGATAGAATATAAATTGCCTGGTAACGGGCGAAAACATAACTGAAAAGGTCTCTCCACAGACCAGGCCACTTGTTATCGACGACTGTTTACAGTCGTCAACTTAATTAAATCGACAACTGTTAATGTTAGGAAATGCCTTTCCACAGATGAAAAGTTGAGTTGTGATAACCATGCAGTACATTTTGCGGGAGCCTGGGAAAATAGCGTCAAGAAAAGAAGGACCGCTGACTTTAACATTCGTTTGCTTCGTTGCGAAATAGAGTTGCTTACAGACGGGAGAAAGGGAGTTGTCGATATCAAAACGGCCGCGTTTGCTATCGACAACTAAAGTAGTTTTCCCTTTCAAAGGAAAACTACATTTAATTATTTGTCGATGACGAACTTGAACTGAGGCAGGAATGGAACCTAAAACTTCCGCAACCTGTGGACCTTCTGAACAATAAAATAATAATATTATAATGATATATAAGATGTAAAGCTAATCTTAAAATATAAAAGTAATCAGATCATTCGCTCTTTTGGTTCTTATATAAGGGCAGAAAGACTTTTCATGGCCAGATTTAAGATTCTATGGTACATCAATAACTTCATTACTAGTGCGCAATCTCCAGGTGGAGAAAAAATTGCGACTAATATGAAACCGTCTTTTCTCATGACTTTCAAGACCAGAAATGGCCAAAGCTTCAAAATTATAACTACGATCTGGAAGACAATCTTAACTTAGTTGACAAATACTCTGGGATATGTTTGGTGATCTAAGTACTTCGTCCTTCCTTTTGTTTCCTTGCACCTAGTGCGTGTCTACATTTTGGGTCACTTATCGCGCGAAATAAAGAGTTTTACTTCCCTTATGAATACATTATGCCCTCTATTTTCTGTTATGAGCGTGTGTAATAGATCGAATGTGACATACGCCCTCTATTTGCATGCAGTTGAACAGCGCACATAAAGCTACCTTAATTTGACTTTAAGATTGACTTTTGTTATTAAATTAATCAGAAAAACTAACGCGGACAGATTTCGACGTTTCGATGACATCCTGTTATCATTATTAAGAAGATAAAGAAAATTTACATAAGTAAGTAGACAAAACTAAACCGAAAACAATAGTCCATTGGTCTAAGCCAGCATGGCAGTTATCGTGTCATCTACATATCTTCTATATAGGTTGGGTAGCTTGTGCGATGCAGAATACATAGGCCTCACAACTCGACATCTTTTTCAGAGATTGAAGAACACTGACGCAGTTCTTCATCCATTTGCAGACATCTTCAACAAGACCCTGATACCAGCCCGAGATCTCTTGACTTAGCCAAGAATTTCGCAGTTCTGAAGAAATGCCAAGAAAAGATGGACTGTCTGGTATACGAGATGCACCTGAATAAAAAGTACAGACCGAGTCTTAACATTTCATAAGACTCAATACGTGCTTAAGACTTGACTTTGGGTTTTCCTTTGTGTGAGATCACTGGATAATTCACTGGCTTAGACCAACAGACTATTGTTTTCGGTTTAGTTTTGTCTACTTACTTATGTACATTTTCTTCATTTTCTTGATAATGATGATAATGATTTCGAAACGTTGAAATCTGTCTGCGTTAGTTTTTCTGATTAATTTAATTTTACTTTCACAGTTATAATTACACGAGAGTTAGTGCACTTTGCTTTTGACCAAAATTATCTGATATGAATGAAGCAAAAGGTATAGAGCAATTATAGAACACATCTCTTGGGTCGACAAATGTAATGTGCAACGGAGTGCTGTGATAAGAATATAGGCACGACAATGCCTTCTACAATCTACACAAAGAAATTGATGAATATGGGAAAGCATTCGTTCCGTGGCAACCAAAAGAAGTCTGTGATTGCAGAAAAGTGTTTATATTCCTTAGTCTAAAGTGATAGCTATTTCAATACTACAGTTGTGATTTGAATTTTCCCTTGAGGCCCTCATTCAATCATTCAAGGTACAATATTCTTTTGAATTTTGAGTTTAACAGTGATGCAAGAAGAGCTCATTTAAATAACGACATTAGAAATTCAAAACGGCAGCCATTTGACATGTGATAAGAATACCAAGAGATGTGACATAAATCTAGTAAAATAAACTACAGAAAAACAATCAGTATAAGATGTTTGTTTGTCGTAACAATTAGGCTAAAAGCACGTTGTAATTAGAGAAAAGCTTTGCTTTAATTTTGCTTCAAAACTCCTTTGCAAGCTAACCTTTTCACCAAGATGTTGTTAAATTTTAATATGGGCTTTAAATAAACGTCCTCACTTTACCACTTACCAAAGATAAACACCTCTACCCCCTTTGAAATCAACTGATTCTTTAGCAAAAAATCCACCAAGTAACAACAGACAAGAGCACAACACTACTGAAAGACCTGTTTGCAATCAGGTATACGTAAAACAAATTAAAAGTAATTACGTTTGCTCAATACCATCAGAAGTAGCCACTGAGCCAATCACGAGGCGAAGAGGTTGCGAGCAGCCGGCCCCGAGCTGAGCGCGGAAATAGCCCTTGATTAGATGAAACAAAGAGTTTAAATCCAGCTATAGAACGTGGTAATCAAAACTATAGCACTAAAATGTGCTAAAAGGTGATTAAACAACATAAGAAAGAAATTGAATTTAGAGTTAGCGCTTCGAGCGAATATCGAATCGCAAATCTTTGTTACCTTTCTTACGGTACGGCTTACGTCTAATATTTGATCAACTCGTTTGATAAAACCAAATTCGTTTCGTTTCGTTTGACTCCCTACCGCGATGCAGCACCACCGTTTCCTGAGAAACCAACCCCGTTAAAACTAAAGCAGTCACGAAATGTCTAAAATTTTCCAAAACCTCTCTAAAATTCCCGATGAAATGACGAATGGGAAACTACGGTGAGAAACCGCTGCTTAGATGCAGTGTAGGGTCCCTTTTGGCGAATAACCTGTGAAATGTTTTTTCTTTTTTTTTTTTTTTTTGTAATTTGCTTATTTTTATTTGCCAATACCATTTACAAACTTATCTACAACTTACCAAAAGGAGAAAAAAAAAAAGAAAAAAAAGAGGAAGTTACAATTTAAAAAACACTACCCAAAATGACTTACTTAAAAAAAAAAAAAAAAAAAACGAAACAGTACTTTAAGTTAAAAACAAAGAAGACAAAATGTAGGATGTGGCAAGATTGATTTTCTACTAAGTGTTTAAAGCAGCTACTAAGTTTTCCCATTTTTTAAAATGAGTAGCGAGTTTATCCCTCTCCCTCGCAATATGGAGTTCGATATTATAAACCCGTCTTATCCTGGCAATAAAGCATCTCAACGAAGATAAACCTCCAAGGCATTTCCTTACCAAGGCATTTCCTTACATAAATATAGTAATTACCTAAGAGCATAACATGATAACCTGTCAAATGTTGCCAAAATGTCGGGTGAACTTTCAAATTGCTCTAAAACTCGAATTTGCCAATTTTTTTTTCTAAAATTCCAAAGATTTACTTAAATTATTTTTTATATCTACCAGGTTCAGATTCAATGGATGGTCAGACTGGAATGCCGGATCTCAAGGCAAACGTCCTAACCACTAGGTCGCACACATCACGTCTAAAAAGCCAAGACGAATTGATGAAAGAGATAGCAATATCTGTTTGCTGGCCTTTAAATGCGGGTGAATTGCCGAATTGAATGTTTGGTTGACGATTTGAATGGTTGGTTCACGAATTGAATGTTTGAATTGACGACTGGAATGTTTGAACAGTTGCCAAATTGAATGTTTGAATTGCCGAATTGAATGTTTGAATTGACCAATTCAATGTTTGAATTGACAAATTGAACGTTTGACTTGACCAATTAAATGTTTGAATTGACAAATTGAATGTTTCGATTGACCAATTGAATGTTTTAATTGACAAAAATTTAATTGAATGTTTGAATTTAAACATTGCGAGTTTAAATTGCAAGATAGAATGCTTGAACTGCATGAAGGTTTGGTTTCAACAACAAGTTTGAATTTTGGCGGGGTTGGATACCCATACAACTCAACCTGGCTTCTTATATAGATATTTGCGCCTTATAAGCTTTTAAATTAAATTAATTAAATTAGACGAATCATCGAGATTCACACACACAAATCCACAAAATGGTTGTGTTCGCAGTGCGAAAATGAAAACAGTGTCCACTACGTTGTTGCCACCCATCACCGAGCTAGTGAAAGTCTGTTCTTTTCTCTTACTTGTTGAATTTTTCAGTCCTAGTCGTAAATGTTACAATCTTGTAAACATTTAGGGGCCGGGATGTAACTTCCGTTACCCACGATCCCACTCGATTGGGGGTATTTTTAGTGAGGTGTGACTCGTGAAAATAATTATAGTGGTTGGGTTTTGTTGTCCTCTCGTCCTTTTAAGAAATCCAATCAATAGTTTGTAAGTATTAATTTCTGCTCAGCTTTCATTTCATCTAGATTTAATTTGTAACCGCAATTGTGTCTCTTTTTAGTTGAACCAAAAGTAAAACACTACACCGAAATGCTTTTTCTACCTGATACACGGTCAGTGTAAAACGCAGACTGCAGACCGCAGACCGGGGGTAAAATGCAGACTGAGGTTGTAGTTTAATTAAAGTGCTGTTCAGTGTTTGTCGCTGGAAGTCTACACTTGGGATCAGGTGAAGTTATTATTAAAACGTATGGCAACACCTGCCTTTTTGCTGGTGCAGCAGCTGAATAAAGCTTGATTGCCCCATTCGGTACACAAAACATTCTCATTGGCCGAATTCACACTAGAGACGAGTAACCCGTCTTGGACGGGTTTCTCGAAATTTACCCGTCCACTTATCCGTCTGAGTCGACGAGTTTTTAAAGACAAGTTTCCCGACTAGACGAGAAACTCGTCAAAATGCATCACGAATTCACACTTAGACGGGTTTCCAGGTCTAGTTTTAGGAAAAAATGCGCCGATTGGACTGCTGGCTAGGTAACAACGCACAACTCGCACCAGTACCTCGGCATCTTAACCCGTCCTAAAAACTCGTCCTAATGTGAATTCATGTCGGTAAGTCCGATAACTTTTTCATCGCGAATTCACACTAGGACGGGAAACTCGTCAGACGGGTTTATCCGTCTGACGAGTTTCCCGTCCTCTAATGTGAATACTGCTATTGTTTTCTGTACAATGAATTTCTTAAATAAAGTATATTGAATATTGTTTTGCTCGAAGCCAGTCGAAAATTTCTCGCCGCTTGACCTGATCTCCCAAACCTCTAACATTGATTGACCCTATTTTGAAACTAGTATTGACTGTATGTCTTTATCCAAGGAATATTTCCGCAATAAAATACAAACACAACAATTAAAAAAAAAAACATTAGACAAAAGGTTAAATAGAACAGCAGTAAAGTTACGTAAAAACACAGCAAAGTAAACATGGTCAAGCAAATTGTAAATAGAAACAAACAAAACGTTACATGACTAGGGACGAAAGGCGCGTTTTCTTTGGTGCTCTCCTAAGCTTGAACGAGCAAAAAAATAGATATTTGCATTTGGTTGCTGGCTAAGTGACAAACCAAAGGGAAGTTTTTGGCATCATCGGAGCATATCGACCGCAGTTAAGAATTACATTATAGTAAAAGAGCGACCGTATAGCATATTCGTGTCCAAATGATGACATGTAAACATTTAAGGTGAAAAAAGTGCAAAGATCATTCAAATACCCCGTGGAAGATCTATTTTGCCTTTACTTTTGCTGGGGTGATGCATGTAGCAGCTGCATGTCGTAACGTATAATGTGATTGGTTCGTTACCTTAGCCAAAAAATACTAAACAAGTGAAACAATGACTTACACTTCATATTCTTGCTCTTTGGCCATTTTATCTTAATCAAAAACATAAAACAAACAGCTGCTACAAACATAATGATGAAGCGCATTTTACTTCTGAAAATGTATGTTGTAGCATACGAAACGTCAAGTCGAAAGTAAAATGCGCTTTATCATTGTTTGTACCAGCTGTTTGTTTTATGTTTTTGACTTAAAGCCGTGTTCACACTCAACGTTGATTATGATCAACTGAAGTATAATTCAATTATGGTTCTGTTCACGTCTGCGAAAATTCAAATAAACTAGGCCTGGGTAACCTCGCAATCTAAGGTTGAAAACAAAATAGCGCCCTATCGAACAGCTGCCATGATATTCACCGCAATACTTGATTTGGAAGCCAGAAGAAAGGCAAAGGAAGCCTCGAAGGCTAGAAGAAGAAAAATACGCCGTCTGAAACAGCAACAACGATTGAGACATCAAGCGAGCAATTAGCCTTTGTTTTGGCCTTCCTGTTGATAGTCGTCGATCAAACCGTCTTTAGAACAGTTTGGAGTAAGCCAAGGAGCGAGCATTGGTGGATTTTGATTCAGCGAGAGTGGGATGATAAGGATTGGATGGAGCACTTCCGAATGGGGTAAGCTCATTTAACAAGCTGTGTACTGAACTTGAACATTACATAGTAAAACGAGATACGCGCTTTGGGAAGGCAGTACCTTTGCAACAACGTGTGGCTGTGGAAATTGGCCACCAATGTAGAGTACAGAACACTTGCTCAGTTAATGGGAATTGGCCGTTCTACAGCTTGTGAAATTGTTAACAGTGTTTGCGAGGCTATAACCTGTCATCTTTTGTCAAGATACATTAGTATTCCTGTTGATGAGGTACAAGAACAAGAAATTATGGACGAGTTTGAGGGAAAAACGGGGTACCCCCAGGTAATTGCCCAGGGGCAATAGATGGTTGCCATATACCAATTATTCGTCGAAAAGATGATCCGGAAGATTATCACAACAGGAAAGGGTTTTACTCCTTTATTTTACAAGGATTTGTGAATAGTCGCTTATGTTTTCGGAATATCAACGTTTCTTGGCCAGGACGTGTCCACGACGCGCGAGTTTTAACGAACTCTGCCGTTTATCTGAAAGCCCAAGTAGGTTCCCTTGTCCCTTATGTGACAAGACAAATATCAGGCGTTGAAATTCCTGCAGTTGTTTTGGGTGATCCTGCATATCCTCGGGTAATGACACCTTACAAGAACACTGGCCATTTGTCAAGGAAACAACTTCGCTTTAACAACAAACTGAACCAAACAAGGATGGCAGTGGAAAACAGTTTTGGTAGACTGAAGGGTTGGTGGCGTTGCCTCCTCAAAAGGCTAGATTGCGAGACCAACAGAGCGCCAGTAATGGTGGGTGCATGCTGTGTTCTTTATAACATTTGTGAAATCAACAACGAAGAATTTAATGAAGACTGGCTCCAATTCTTTATGGGCCCGTCTTTCCTCCATCTCCATAAATAACTGTTGCTGCTCCCCTTGTACTTCGGCGAATGTTGATGATGCTTCAGAAATTTTATATCCTTGAACAAGGTTTCTTGCGTTTCTTGCTAGTAAATTCCGGATCTTTTGGCGAGAAGGCTGGGTTCTATCCCGCCTTTGCTTGCAATGTTTCGATTCTTCACCAGGCTTATGTCGGTTGTTTTTGCGCATCTGCTCTTTTCTTTGGGAGTTGCGGCAACGTATTCATCTTCATTGAAGAGGAATGAGAATGAAACATCAACCACACTGCCAAAGGCTTCGGCGCCATCTTCAGGACACGTCACTTTGGAAAACTTTTCGTCCTCTTTAGAACTGCTTGGCATCGAGTCAACGACCAGTGTTGGTTTGGAGGTTGGTTGCAGCCAAGAACACGGTCCATTGGACCAAACATCTCGCATTCTTGTCGTTGGTTTCCAGGAATTTTGTTGCCGTCGCGAATCTTGCGATATTTTTGCTTGAGGTTGTTAATTTTAACACGACACTGTTGTGCACTTCTCGAGTACCCTCCATCGGGCATTCCTTGGCTTATTTTGTCCCATAGAGTTTCTTGTTGTGCATGGTGTTTAACTCTTGTTGCACCGCCTCTTCACTCCATTCGCCCTTGTCACACGGCGGCCATATTGTCCCGGGAGAACAAAAAAGCTTTGTTTTACCACGCCAAGCCTCACCCCCATGGTTTCCACTGCGAGGCTTGGCGTCGTAAAACAAAGCTTTTTTGGTCTGCCGGGACAATATGGCTGCCGTGTGACAAGGGCGAATAACGGACGCACTGTAATTACTTCAAACAACCCCAAGGGGGTTATTTGAAGTAATTGTAATCCAATTATAATTAGGGACTGTAATTAGTTGATGTGAACCCATTTCATATTTAGGCGTAATGTGAACACGGCTTAGACTTAAAAGCAATAGAAGCTGCTCACAATACCAAACAAAAGCAGGTTACGAGAGCTGCTACACTACTGTTTTGCTTAAGGGGGTGGCTCTGAACTACCAAACCGTTGCTATAAACATTCTAACACAAAATTTGTAGCGTGGATTTTCAAATTAATTATTTGTCAAAAAAATCATGACGTCATGAGGCCCTCCTTTGATTCACATTTCAAAATATCAGTTCCATTTTCTGTCCAAATAGAAATTCCATGCTACAGTTTATAAAAACAATGATGGGATGGTTCCCATCCGACGAAAAAACCGCCTCTTCCCTTCGTTTCTTAGGAACTTTTTCCCTGTTTTCACTGAAATGCACGGCAGAGGACTGCGACCAGCTGCGCATGCGCCTTTTGATTGAGGTGATATCAAATTTTCATTGAAAAAGTTAATTCATAGAACCTCAGGCTATAAAACTTTTTTATAGGGCTCTTTGACTAAAAAGCTTCCTTAGCAACCATTGTCTTTCTTAAAACTTGAAGAAAATAATCTGCCATTTACCGCTATGAGATAGCAAAGTTTGCGGACGGCCGCTTCGTATGTCCTTAAGACCCGTTTAAACGGTTTCAGCATTTGCTTCAACGTGCATTCAACACTTTGTTGAACTAAATGTTTGGTGCGTCTGAACAGGTCGTCCAGCATTGTTGAAGCGTAAAAAAATGTTGAAAGCTTGTTGAAAGGGTGTTGAATCAAGTTTAAATCGATTAAACGTTCAATTTAAATTGATCTAACTTTGCCTTTGTTCTCGAAAATGTTGAATAGTGTTGAAGCAGTTTGAACACTCTGTTCAGCAATTGTAGGACACACGCATGCTCACATTCAGCCGCAAAAGTCAATATGGCGTAGTTTATGTGGATGAAAGAGACTGATTTCTAGTTCTTACTTCCTGGCGATCAAATGTCGCGAAATTGTTGGTTCTTTTGCTGGTGCAACGCTAGAACTGCTTGAACGGCCTCCGCACTTTGTGTTTGCGTCCAACATTTGTCCAACATTGTTCGACCCATTCATCAGTTGGCGCACTTTGCTTTTGACCAGAATTATTTGACAAGAATAAAGCAAAAGGCAGAGCAATTATAGAACACATGATCCCATGGGTCGACCTTATACAAATGTAATGAGCAAAGGCTGACCTTCATTAGAATTTACATTTTTGTTAAATAATGATTTCGAACTGAATCAGTGGCAGTGCTTTCTACAATCTAGGCAAAGAAATCGATGAGTATGGGAAAGCATAAATTTGGCTATTTCTAAAAAGTTGGATCGGACGTATCCACGTTCCATGGTAACGAAAAGAAGATTGTGATTGCAGGGACGTCATACTCCTTAGTCTCGAGTGATAGCTATTTCAATACCACAATTGTAATTTGGATTTTCCCTTGAGACCTCATTTAATCATTCAAGGTACAATATTCTTTTGAATTTTGAGCTTAACAGTGATGCAACATTTAAATAACAACATTAAAAATGATCAAAACGGCACCCATTTGACATGTAATAAGATGTAATATATATTAGTATAAATACACAGGTGATTATACAAAATCGCGCGCTCTCATTGGCTCGCTATCTCGGATTATCAGCCGATAATCACCTCGACGGACAAAATGGCTGCCAATAGTTGTTTTGCCACTGTAAGTGAAGATGATTTTCGCGTTGAAATGTTTTTTTTTTTCTCTTTTTTGAAATAATCACCTGTGCATTTATACTAAAACAATTATTCGCCTCAGGCTCAGTGATTATCGGTGAACATTCACCGATCGATAATCACTTCGCCTTCGGCGAATAATTGTTAAATAATACCAAGAGGTGTTACAAAAATATAGTAAAATAAAGTTGCGCAAAAATAATCAGTATAAAGATGTTTGCTTGTCTTAACCACCAGGCAAAAAGCACATTAAATAAAGCTTTGCTTTAGTTTTCCTTCAAAAATCCTTAGTGGAAGCTAACTCCTTTTTCTCGACATGTTGTTAAATTTTAAGGGGTTTTTAATTAACGTCGTGATTTTACCACTTACCAAAGATAAACACCTCTACCGCCTTCGCGATCAACAGACTCTTTAGCAAAAAAAATCCGCCAAGTAAAACGACAGACAACAGAACAACACTACTGATAGACCTACCTTATTAAATGAAATTTTCGCGACACGTTAATTTCGCGATTTTACGATGCGATGCGCATATTTCGCGACACTTAAATTTCGCGATTTTGCGAAATTCTTGTACTGTGAATCACTTTAATTTCGCGATCTTTAGTACGTAACACGCTATTTAAAGGTATTCGACTTATCGTTGAAGCAAATAGAACAATAACGTCAATTCCACAACAAGAGATGCAGCGGCGGGTCTATTTGAGAACAGTGATAAGTTCTAACAATTTCCACAAGAATTTTACCCTTGTTCGTTAATTTAGTCAATTGACCATGATCTTCATAGTCGTTTGTGTAAATTTCGGGATGGAAGCGGAATCATGAATCACGAATCACAGTTTAAGATCTTTTAAAAATCACGGATCTTTGTTTTAAAAACTCGGGAATCATGACTGACAACTGCACTGAGGAAAGCTCAACAAAATACAGGCATGAATTAATTACTTCCGATCCAGGGGATGTACAAAATGCTTTTAAAAATTATGAATCATTAAGGTAAAAACCAAGAAATGAAGGAAACCTTAAGACTCGAATGAATTCGCCTCTATCCTCGATATCGATTGTAAATATCTTGGTATGAAGACGTTCCAATTTCCTCAGAAAAGATTAAAACATGATTTTGTCAACTTTTTGATGTTAATAAACTCGTCGTTTCTTCATTGTTAGCTATTATTGATGGTCTGTTATTCACTTTAAATTTTCGCGTCATGTTATGTTCGCGGCAGTACGTTAAATTCGCGAAATTAAAGTGTCTCGAAAATTTCATGTAAGAGGGTCTCAATGGGGTTAAGCGCGTGGAGTAAAACGTCCAAAAAATTAACCGTGTGTCGTGAAAAAGGGAAGAAAATTAACCGTGTGTCGTGAATTTTTTTGTCCAGATAACCGTGTTGTTTGTAGCTTTTCCTAAGCTGTGAACAATTATTTGATGTAAAAATTAAGCGTGCACCGTGAAATCGCGAAATTTTTTACCGTGTACCGTGTTTGCTACACCCCCATTGAGTCCCTCATGTGATAACTAAAGGTAGTTGCAATCAAGTCGGCGTGAACAAAAGTAATTGCTTTTGCTCAATACCATCAGAAGTAGCCAGTGAGCCAATCAAGAGGCAAAGCGGTTGCGAGCAGCCGGCCCCGAGTTCAGCTCGGAAATATCCCTGATTGGATGAAAACCCCGCTATGGAGCGTGGTAATGATCAAAACTAATAGCACTAAAATGAGCTTTAATTTATCAAACGGTTTAATAAAGGTGATTTAACAACGTATTACTAAGAAAGAATTTAGAATTAACGTTTCGAACGAAATATCAATCGAATCGCAAATCTTCCTGTTACGTTGATTAATTATTCGATCAATTTGTTTAATAAAACCGAATTCGTTTCGTTTCTTTCACTCCCTACCGCCACGCAGCATCACCGTTTCCTGAGAAACCAACTTCCTCAAGGTTAATTAAAATTAGTCATGAAATTAATTTTGGCACGGCACTTAGCTACTCAAAGTCCAGCTAACCAGAGGCATGGGTGCCTTGATTTACTGACATTCTTTGACAGGTTTTGAGACAAATTTACTCCAATTTCTTTCGAACGCATCGCTCTGGAAAATTTGCTTATAATAAAACGAGTTGAAGCCTGGTCCTGCCATGTCTTTGACTGAATAACACAATGCATAGAAAGTAAATAATATGATTTAA
>NC_090869.1:61181760-61184260 GCF_036669935.1 Montipora foliosa | reverse complement strand
ATAGTAGTCAGCCCCAATGAGGATGCTAACTGCTAGCACTCCACCACCAGCTCTGTCAGCCATGCAATGGAAGGTTACGGAGATGCTCATAGCTAGACTGAGTTAGTTCAGTGGACTGTTTGGTCAAGGGGCCACTGATTACTGGTACTACATACGCTTGAATGTACACAGTTGCATCGCATAACGTTTTGATGCCAACTTGAACAATCTCACAGGTGCGTAATCTGTCATCTGATTCTCCAAAGGTTTTGATCAGCAGGGAATCTCTACCAACAACGAGTAGCTGCAATTTGTCCCTAACAGTCTCAGTCGCGTAAGATCGCTGAGTGCATGAATCAAAAACAAGACGCAAATTTAGTGGACTACTGTTATTGTCTGGACGCAAGACTTCAGCAGTTGCAGTTTGCAACAACGCGGACCCTCTGTACTGATCCACATACAAACTGGTAGAGACATTAGATACATTCTCAACTTGTTCTGGTCCACTCACAGTGTGTTCAAAACTATCACAGATAGCAACGAGGTGGGTTCCTTGACATTTGAAACATTTTACAGGACTTTTACTGTAACAGTTACGTGACTAATGCCTAGATTTGAGAAAAAGATAAAATCTGCCTTTCTTCCTCAAAACTTGCTTTCTGGTCACTTGTGACCACATTACATTATTTAGAGCTCTGGTGATTTTGATTGCAAACGAGCATCACACACGAGAAAAATGTTTGTTCTTAGCACTGTAAGAGTACAAAGCAGAAGTTGAATGAAGCCGCGACTCACCTCTCTAAAGCAATTCAAGTTTGACGGTCTGAGGTCCTTAGGGTTCACAAGACATTCAGGATTTCTTTGAAATCTCATGTATCTGATTCCAAATTCCGTGAGATTGCAATTCTAAATTCCTTCGGGAATTTCTGCATGATAATCGGTGTTAAAAAACAACCATACATTTCAGAGGGAGATTTCCATACTTTATTAATCCACGAACTAATGATGTGACTCAACAGTGTCGTACAAACGTCGAAGCCGCTTAACTTCGCTTGTAGATGCAACCTTGGGAATTTTTGTGAGCGCCTCCATGTGGCTCGAGATCACAACCTGTCGGTTTCCAAATCTGCGTTTGAGTACTGCTTTTTCGTAGTTAGCGCTTGTCAGGGCGAGACCAGCGACAACGCTTTGGGCGATGCCTGTTAGAAGCGACTGAAGATAGTTGAATTTATTATCCACTCCAGACAGGTTTGAATTCTTAATTCTTTTAAACTGTGTGACCTGTGTGCAGGTGACCTTGAGCAGTTCCCGCGCTTTCCAAAGAATTCGATTGCTGATTTTTTCCTTGTGATTCCTGCGCTGTCAGTACATATTCTAAATCCACCATACACTCCTGAATAACACTTATTAGCTCACAGCTCTCAGAAACATCAGAATCGATCTTTGAGACATCCTCCAGCCGCTTAACAATCTCACGATCTAAAACTTGAAGCTCCGAATACTTTGTTTGAAGAGAGGTACGAAGAAGTTTCAGCTTTCTCGTTTCGATGGGATTTCCTCCAGATATTAAATCTTTAGCTTCAGCGATTGTTTTTCGCACAAAATTTCGATGACTGTCACGAAACTTTATCAGATTCTTCAATTTCTTCTTCTCGGCCATACCTGGATTCCCATGAGCACTAAAACAAACTGAAGACACGCAACACAATTTCGAAGATGATTTGAGTCTAGATTTTCTGAGTTTCCTAGCGGAATCCTTCCCGCTTCTCGGCTCCAAATGTACAAGAACCGTAGCGTACAAGACAACTTCGTATGTAGAAAAAAATAAATCAACTTTCCTTCAAGACTACTTTCAAGATCAAATCGAACAACAAAGCAAGAGTTCATTTTAGTTCGTTGGGGGTCAAAAATGTGCGACCACGTGATGTAGTCAGATCCAGTTTTCCACAGGAGCTTTTCAGGGCCAATGAGACAATCAACGAAACGACAGAACACAATATTATTAAAAACTGTTGGGAATCCCAACTGGCCGGAGGCAAACCAGATGGCCCAGGGAATGCCAGGAACAATTTCAACGACTGGTTAGAATGAGTCGTAAACCCGGGAAGTCCAGATCTCAAGGCAAGGGCCCTAACCACTGGAACCCTGTAGCCCTGGAGCCCTGCCTTTTTTGTCCGGAGCCTTGGAGCCCTAAACTCCTGTGTTACCCTGACTACAGTAATAAAAACTTGCCACAGATATTTTATAACGATCGAGTAATTCAAGTTCAGTTAAGGGTCCGGCGTTGATTTCTCTTTCTGCCGCTCATTTCTTCGAAACTTTAAGACAAAATTTGCACCTTTTTCTAGAATTTTCATTTTCGCTGGCAGTTTTTGATTGGTTTATCAGCTCTTCGTCAACGCGAATCTGAGTCCGTTTTGTTGACAAATTCATCAGATTTTAAAACCATAACCAACAACGAACTGCCGTAACATTATTGTGGGGATGGGTTGTCTAGAGTGAAAGTGCACTTATAGCTATC
>NC_090869.1:61171760-61176760 GCF_036669935.1 Montipora foliosa | reverse complement strand
AAAGCACAATGCTTTCCGGTACCTGCAGAAAGACCCTAGCTTTTTTTCTTTGTGTTTGTTTGTGTCAATTTTCCATGATCCAAGAAATCTCTTAATCACCCAAAATAATCTCAAATATTTCCAACGGTTGTTCTTTGTACATGTGTCTGTTACAACATCAGACTTAGGTTAAATTCTTCCGTTTCCGTTGCCATTCAGGGATAGCCGTGACATAGCAATGAACATGACGGTCGTGAACGGCTAAGCTTGTCACCAGTTCATATTTAAGAATAGTCCTCAATTTAGTGGTCCGGAATGACCTGCAGATAGACTTTTTTCCTCGGAAACAAGCGTTAAAAGATATGCAAAAGTGGTTGGTTGTCACCGCTCATTTTGATGAGCTTTACAATAATTATTTTAAGTGCACTGACAAATTACTTAATAGGATGTAAATTATCATTCCTCGAAATTTAACCTTACTTATTTTGTAAATGTGCAAAACAATTTAAATTTTGTTGTTGTTGTTGTTGTTGTTGTTGTTGCTGTTAATTATGCGCTTCGCAAAAAGGTCATTGGATTGGCTTAAGCCTGGTTCTCACTAGCGACGCAAGTACAAGCGCAAGCAATAGAGCGCTCATTTCACCATGAAAACGGGGCAGCGTCCGCAAGTACCGGAGCAGAAATTAGGTAAAACAAAAGAAATAAAAGACAGAAAACAAAACAACTCCAAATAAAGACTAATCCCAAGGGACCAAAAACACAATGCTTTCCGGTACCTGCAGAATGACCCGAAAACGGGGTTGACGGAGGATCAAGGATCAAATATTTTCCTTTTCCTTGTGCATGTATGATTACGTAATTAAAGTACAATAGTACAACAAAGAAAAAATTATCACACAGGTTTGGCCCAGGCAGTACTACTCGTGCAAACCTTTATTTTATTCCCCATAGTCTCGAGTTGAACTTTAACATTCCAAAACAGGGATATAGACCGTATTGATAAATAGCGTGCAATTTTGTCTTCGTGCTAATACGACCAACTAGCCTCGCTCTAAAGCAGCATTTCTTTTGTATTTTGTCCATTCAAATGAAGCTAGTAAGTCTTATTGGCACAAGGACAAAGGAATAATTTATTGGCCCGCCATTTATGAATACGGTCTATCCTTTGTTGCAATCTATAGAGGAATTTCACGTGACGTCCGGGCGGCCATGTTGGAGTACCCAACTAATCCTCTGAGAATTGAGCTCCATTATCATGGAAAATTTTCCTTTGCTTCGATGGAAAAACAAGGTTACTGATCACGTGAGTGAAAACTTTTTCGTGCTTTCGTGCTGTTGCGCGTGCTTCTGAACGAGGAACCGTTTTGTGACGACTGAATGCGCGAGAGAGAGGCAAGAGTGATGCTACTAGTTTGATTTTCAGGAGCAGGTAGAACAATAATTCGATTCCTTTCATGACCGAATCGGCAACTGAGAAAGAAAGAAAGGAGAGTTCTTCTGTAAATTGGAAGCCTGTAACAATAAATGAAGAAATTTACAAATGAATTGCTAAAGTGTAAAAGTTTGAAACCGAGAGTAACGGATGCAGAAACGTTCCTGCACGACAAACACTTGATCAGAACAATCACTAGTACTTGAAAAGGCATCCATGTCAGGAAAAACGTCCCTGTTATCAAAAGGACTGTTTTGGAGAATTGTGCCTCTCTCTTTTGTCGGAAGTTGTTTACGAATCGGCCTCTATTGGCTTTCCAAATAAGGCAATATGCCACGCACGATATCAGCAATGGAGTTGACAAACTTACGATGACAATGCCCAAGAACTGTTGAATCGTTAGCAAAGCGAATTCAAGCAACGCCCGAGTTGACGCCACGGACAAAGAAAGGACCCAAGGTGTAACTATAGCAACCAAGTAACTCCTTAGGCCGAGCTGCCGATGACGAAGAGGTCGAACAATAGCGTTGACTCTTTCGATTGAAATGACGGCCAGAGTAAAAATAGAAGCAAACCCAGTGGACATATCCACAAGATCAAAAGCAAATTTTGAAGTGAGTTTCTGTCCTGACATAATGGTTGTCATATAAACTGGTATCGCGCATAATCCAACCAGCAAATCCGCGACCGCCAAACTGATTAGCAAGAAATGCGGGCGTTTGCGAAGACTTCTCTTCAAAAGAATTAGGATGGAGAGAGTGTTTCCGGTGATGATCACTAGGGCTACTATTCCAAAGCTTGCAGTCCAAAAGATGTTCCATTTGTTGAAGTCCATTTTGAACCTGAAGCCAAATTTGATTGTAAATTTGATTTTAATGAAAATATTAATGACATTTTTTTACTTATTCATAGTTTTCCAATGTTTCAGTTAAAGGCCACCACATAGGATTGGGCCCGTATTAAATTAAGCTGCCTGAACGAAATACCCAAATATGCAGGAAACAATTCGTTTCATCTCCGATGTAGCACCGAAAAAGATAAATTCGCCGCTATCAAATAAAATACATTAGAAATACCAAGCAGTTCTAAACTTCGACCCTTTTTAGTACCATTGAATTTCTTTAAAATGCAAAATTGTAAGATTTTACTCGCCAGCAGAATTGATCGAAAAAGGCAAAGAAACGGTTTCTTTCAAACGCCAAGTGTTCTGGAATTAGAATTACGGTAACCATAGGTCTTCACGCCAGAACTAGAAATTCTCGAGCCTCGCAATCAAAGCGAGAGTATGCTTTTGTTGTATATATCATATATCAAAAACTCAGCTACATTTTCGCCTTTCAAGTAACAGGCTTGGATGAGCACCTGGCCTCGCGGATCGCTTTTATCATGAATAAGAGGGTAGATATAAAAAGGAGTTGTCTAGTCCAGTTTCCAATTCAATGTGGTTCAAGGTCTCATTTTCTGAAAATCAGTTTCATTCATGTGCAAAATTTAAAGTTATTCCTCAAGGTGATTTTACCACGGACATACACTATTTGTTAATGAACTATTTGCAAAGTAAAATTCTATATAAAAGGGTTTGGGTTAATGGTAGGATTCATCACGGATGTTGTCGAGGTTGCTTATGGTAACTTTGAACAGACTTTAAGGGATTACTAGATAACACTTTTTAAGGGCAAATGCAAAAAAAACCGTTCCTTTATAATTTCACGTTCAGTGTTTTTCTCTCTATGTGATTAATGTGATGCTTCCAGGTCAAACCCAAATACATGTCTTTGTCTGTTGATAAATTTACGTTCACCGCTTTTTTTTTTTTTCTGCCAATGCAATTTGCAGGCCAATGCCAAAACATGTCTCTGTTGTAGAATGCCTAACAGAAATATCAATTGCGAGATTAAGATGACCTTAATGTTTTCTACAAGTATTCTCAGCTTTGAGTTCCCTGAGCCGCTCAAACACTTTTATGCATGGCCAATTGGGCATGAAGACCTTTTTAATTTGACTCTGGCTAAGGAAGTAAATCGACTCAAACATTAAAAAAATAACTTACACAGTGCCTCTCTGATCAGAATTCAAGGTAAATCTGTTGTCTATGGTGCACTTAAATTTCTTACGGGAAAATCCAGTTACCTTTTCTTATTTAGAGACTTGCTTCAACGTCGAGCAGACGGATTTCGTTGTCTGATGCACACAGGGGCCTACAGATGTTTCACAACCAATAGCGATCATTCACCAAGGTGCTGAAAATTGGCTGTTTGCTTTGCTGTACAAATACAGCAAAATATTTGCCAACCATATTGGCATAAATAGTGAGATGTTTGATAGAGACGAAAGTGGATCTTTTTTTTATCTGTTTTCAATTGGAAAAAGATTATTTGCCTGTTAGTTCGAGTTTTCCTAGTCAATCTATACTAATTCATGTTCAATCTTAATTGATCTTTATCGTAATAAATATAGGTATATTTTTATAATTCCAAGCCTTTTAGTTAACTTGATCCCTTTTTAGCAAAGCGAATGTTGTTATAGAGGTGTCTTTTCCTCAAGTTATGCATTGTGCAATGACAAATTACAGCTGTCAGAGTTCCTTATTTATCTTGGAAAACAGCAGACATCGACTACAGAGGGCAGCAAATTGTGTTTATATTGGACACAAATATTTGTGTTGTACGCAGAAAGGTAAGACGAGCTTTGTTTCGGTTTGGTGATCCCTCCATTAAGTTAAGGGAGGAAACTTCTAAATGGTGACTTTGCGTTATTTTATGAAATTTAGCTTTAACAACAAGAGCAGCCAATTGTGCACCTATTGGTGTCCTATCACTGCTTACAGTATCCCTCACGTTTTGCTATCCACAGTAATATAATGTTGGTTAATTAAGCAAAAAATATGGTGCCACGTTTGTGGGACTTTTCGAGGCTTCTAAAATTAATTGGATTGATGAGGGTGTGAGTAGAAATTTTCTATCAGAGAGGCATACAGTACAAATTCCCTTTTACTCGTGGATATATCCTCAAGTTTTGGTGAGAATCGTTATGCAAATTTCCTTCGTAACCGGCGGTTCGATCTAATTAGCCAATCAGGATAGATAATCACAACACAGCTTAGAAAGCTGTGACTTCCTGTTGGCTACGTTGTGCGCCGCCATTGCTGTTTGTGACTTTTATACCTAAAGGGGTACTCTGACGGAAAAAAAAAACGATTTTTCAAAAAGTCTCAAATCCTCGTACCCTGGGTACCAGAGGTTTTTCTCGCGTTGTTCGGCCGAAGACACGAGCGGCAAAGCCGCGAGAAAAACCTCTGGCGCAGAGCGCTTTGATTTACTGTGCTAAATGGAACTTGACCTCGTCTCTGATCTGTCAATCAAACCGGCGGCTTCATACGATGATCACATGCACAAGCACGTGAATGAAAGGGCAGATCTGGATTATGTTACAATAGAAGCTCTAAGTTCGCATCTTCCAAAATGGCGGGAGTCAAAACAACTCCCGTCAAAAAGGTTTCCTGTTCGAATTTTCTGTATCTTTATGTAGAGTATGTGGCTCGCACGTTTGCGTGAATGGAGGTTTTTATAGTTTAGTGGCTGGAAAGTTG
>NC_090869.1:61166760-61169260 GCF_036669935.1 Montipora foliosa | reverse complement strand
CTCGTATATCCCATCGTATTGAGCGCACGGCATATGCCAGGTAGTAACTGGAACAGCAGTGACTTTCCATAGCCGGTCGACAAGACCGACAATATGTCTTTCCTTTGCATATAATTCGCGATACCCTCTCTCTCTTTGTTGCGCAGTTACTTCCTCCACACCATCGAACGATCCAATGACTTCTGCTATTGCCTTGTCTATATCTTCAATTCGTACAGCCATTTCAGATTTCGAATCTTCCAAAGTCAAAAGCGAAAAACCTAAGTAGCATATGCTTGGATTGCTTGCAATCGATCTTTGTCACCTTCAAACCACCTGCGTCCCTGATCACCCGCCTATTGTCATCGTTATCCAATCAGAGCGTTTGAAACATTCGACATCTCCAAAGAGCCAACCAGCAAAACATCCAGATTCTGGTCCAGAGGCTTTTCGCGCGGGTCACTTTGAAGACTCGAAACCGGAAACCGCGCATGAAAAGCCTCTGGTACCCAGGGTAAAATCCTCGACGAAACGCCGCCAAAATGTTGTATACGCTTTTCACATCTGATTTTTCGCTTTTCACATCTGATTTTGTCTCTTTACTATTGTTCCTTTCAATAATTGTAAAAATTCAAATTTCTCGTTATTTTTCCTAGGTGCAAATGTACGTGTTGTTCTTAGGACGCGGCAACAACTTGAAGGCCAATGAAAGACTAAGGAATGTTGCATATCAGCTTAATTGTTATCTTGCTGAACATGATCTTCATTATTTTTTTGAGTCGGCGTATAAAGCTATGCACAGCACTGAAACGGCTTTGGTACGTATCTACAACGACATCCTTCAATCTGTTGATACTGGCAACTGTGTCATTTTGATTTTCCTTGATATGTCAGCTGCGTTTGATACAGTTGTTCGTGATGTCTTACTTGATAGACTTGCTAGTCGTTTTGGTGTCAGGGATGTTGTTCTAAGCGGGTTGTATTTGCCGTTTAAGGGTAACCAACAGCTTGTACAATCAAGACAGTTATTGGAGCAAGGTCTCACTGACATTTCATCGTGGATGCTTGCTAATGGTTTGAGGCTAAATCATGAAAAGACAGAGCTGATTTGTATCCACTCTAGGTACTTTCTTAGTCGCCCTCCATTAGATGAGATCGTAGTTTGTGGTGAAACTATTGTCCCTTGTATTTCTGCTGTCAATTCGGGAGTAGTTTTCGCTAAATGCATGACTGGGGAACTTCAAGTCAGCAAGATTTGCAATTCGTCTTACTTTCACTTAAGAAATCTGTCTTCTATTAGGAAATATCTTACTACTAATGCTGCTCACACTATTATTCACGCTTTCATTTCTTCCAGACTCGATTACTGTAATGCTCTTCTTTATGGGCTCCCTAAATATCTTGTTGACAGGCTACAGCAGGGTCAGAATTCTGCTGCTCGTGTTTTTACTTTTACAGGGACGTTTGATCACATCACCCCTGTGTTGATTGATCTTCATTGGCTTCCGGTATACTATAGGGTTATCTTCAAGTTGCTTCTACTCACTTATAAGGCCTTAAATGGTCGGGCTCCTTGCTATCTGTCTGATCTTCTTTCCTATCGTTCCTCTTGCTACTCTCTTCGCTCTGTTACAAATAAACTTCTTGTTGCACGTAGAGCTAAGCTCACCACGTATGGTTTTCGGTCCTTTTCATTCGCTGCTCCGAGACTTTGGAATAGGTTACCTTTGAATATTCGTTCTTGCTCTTCAGTTGCTAGTTTTAAAAGCAGACTCAAAGCGTTTCTTTTTACATTATTTCTTGATAATAGGAAAAGTTAGTTAATTAGTTGCTTTTTTTCTTTTTAATCATTGTCATTTTTTATCGACTGATTTGATATTTCTTTCATCATTTGATTTTATCATTATCATTTCAATAATTGTTGTTTGAAATAATAATAATAATATTTTAAAGATCGTTTATAGAATTAATAATATTTATTGTATAATAACATTCCGTAGAATTTGTAAATTGTAAATTACTGTAAATTGTAAATTGTAAAGTTCCAGGGGACAGCGATACATAGATATGAGCGCTATATAAATAAAGTTGTTATTATTATTATTATTATTATTATTATTATTATTATTATTATTATTATTATTATTATTATTATTATTATTATTATTATCTCATGGCGTTTACGCTCTGGCAGATGTTATACCGCCTTAAAACCAAAGGAGCGAGCCTTAGCCAATGGCCTAAGGTCCTTTGGGTCATTCCCTCTTGTTTAGTTTTCCAGAACCTTTCTTAGGATCTTTGCTGTTCCTAACAAGGCTGTTTTCTGCAAGAGTCCTTTCTTGATAGCAATCCCTAGCTACGTAAGCCATCCATCTAACCATTTGCTTACTCCTCCAAGTGCACCAACAACTATCGGTACGACTTCTACATGTCTGATCCCCCATATATTCTGCCCCTCCTTATTATTATTATTATTATTATTATTATTATTATTATTATTATTATTATTATTATTATCATT
>NC_090869.1:61146760-61164260 GCF_036669935.1 Montipora foliosa | reverse complement strand
TTTTCTCCCCAGTCCTCCGAATTACGTCACCAGATAACCTGGTTGTATACAGGTATCTAGCAGCCTAACTTACATTACAGGATATTCTCCCTCCCAGTTCAGAGAGTAGAGCTCAGAAAAAACGACTACCAACAAATCGCTTTCCGAGTCACCTCTCTTTACCCTACATCAAACGAGGCGCTACAATAAACACGCTATGGTTTATTTAGGAGAAAAATACATCACTCTGTAAGAAAGGCGACTCCACCTAGAAAATACCAGGCCCAAGCTGTCAAGTCGTTTCCGTATAATACCCTAAAATCTTTACACCTTGCGATTGGGACAATCTGGCGCAAAATGACCCGGGCGACCCAACGTATAACAATTTCCGGAAAGAACTAGCCATGCGACGTCCATGGGTAGGGTAAGATGAGAGACACGCCCTACCGCTCTGCCAAGGCTGGAGGGCTTGGATGCCCCGGGAGGACAGTGGGGGCTTCAACCCTTTCTTGAGTGCTTTGGTGATCACCTCGACAACGTCTGCCTCCCCCTTTCTGCCACCAACCTAACCAGGATCTCTTGTCTGCCAACCGGAGAACGGCATTGACGAAATACAACATTAAGCTTCTCGGATCTGGGCACCTTTTTCTCTGACGTCACTGACGCAGCGTGTTCCCAGGCTGGCAATACTGCCTACGAGTCGAATATCCCAGCTGGTCCTGACACACTCCGCGTCAAGGCGATCACTGCCGGGTTCACTGTGTTCTTATCGGCCAAACTCTTTAGCTCCTCAATTTGGCCCTGCAAGGCCTTCACCAACACGGGATTCAAAGAAAACGCGGAAGGGTCCGAAAGAATAACCGAAAAAAACAACACACACACACACATGTTTTGAGATACCCTCATGGATAGGTTGGCGCAGGACTACTCTTATCGGTAGATTCGACCCCCCCGAAAAACCACTCAACTGGTCCAGGAATAACGTCCTCGCTAGATTTAACCCCTTGAAAACCACTTAACTGCTCCAGGACTTTGTTCTTCGGTAGATTTAACGCTCTGAAAAAACCACTCAGCTGGTACAGGACTACATTCACTACGCCACACCGGATTAGGGAGTGGTAGGGCGCGTACGTAGGATCAGTGGACATTACTACTTCTTCTTCCGTTGCCGACTTTGGCCAACTAACACATGCGGTCTTATGTAATAGCTAATGACGCCATGCGAGGGTGATGAATATTCAATGAACTATGAATAACTGCAAAATGGCCCGGCTATTTACGGATATGGCAACGCGGTTTCACTTGCGCTCATGCCTGACAAGTTTGAACGCCGTGGGTTCTCCAGAACAAGTGAGATCTCAAAGAAACTGCCAGTGTACAGAAACACATCCCGCACACACAAGGCTTTCACATGACACTTGGGTCGATAGTGAATCAAAGTAGCTTTCCGGTTCAGTTCGAGTTATTCCCCCAGGGAAATGGCACGCCACACCGTGCAGTCTTTCTCAACCGGCCGGATTGCGAAAGATGTGAGAGGGAAATAGAAGCAATTTAAAACATTGAAGCACGTTCTCAGGGTTAACACAAAATTTGGATATTCCTTCGACTCTTCCCTAATTACTAGACGATTTGCGAAGGGTTAAATCAGGCAAAGTAAGCAAATACATAGACATTTCATGGACCTTTTCCGCATTGTATGAAATGGCAAAAGGCTCATGTTCACCCGAGAGACAGTGCGCGCTTGTGTTGTTGTTTTGAAGTATTTCCAGCGTTTTGGTTGGGTGCTTGCCGGAGATTTTAGGATTTTGCGTTTCAACGCGGCCCCAATAGAGCCGTTTATACAAGAGAAAATAGGCCGCGGCTTACTCTGGCCGCGGCGTACATAATACGCGAAAGGAACTATTTATACGAGTATAAATTCCCAGGCCAGGATAAGCCACGGCTTGAGATAGCCGTGAACGTAGATTTTGTACCATTTATACGGGGTGTTTGCGTCTTATGAAAGCCGCGGCTAGCTTTCTCTCGTATAAACGGCCCTATTGGCCTTACGGAAATTAAGCAGGGAACTGGGGCGAGTTTCAAGTTTTAACTAATCGATAAACTGACACTACCACATGAAAGATCATGTTGAGATTGGTCATTTGGCCAAGTATGGTGCTTTTAGGGTGAACAGAGACCAAGTTATGGACCTTGAAACATGGTTCAAAATCCATACAAACGTCTCTAATTTTGACAAAGCGTCCCCCAAAAACATATAAACTCTAATTTTTTTTTATCAGTTTAGTGACAAGTGTAAAATCCCGTCATGTACCTACAATTTGAAAGAAGCTGCGATCAAAATCGCTATGTTTGCCCATTTTAAAGAGTATCAAGGAAATCATAAAGCCTTCAAAAAGAGTTTATATGGTTTTGGGGGACGCTGTATCAAAATTAGAGACGCCTGTATGGATTTTGAACCTTGTTTCAAGGTCCATAACTTGGTCTCTGTTCTCCCTAAAAGCACCATACTTGGCCATATGACCAATCTCAACATGATCTTTTATGTGGTAGTGTCAGTTTATCGATTAGTTAAAACTTGAAACTCGCCCCAGTTCCCTGCTGAACATCGGACAAATAAAAATATCACGTGACGAAATCCTGCGCGTGACGAATGATACAGCAGGAAAAAATGAGGCTTGTTCGCCCGAGTATGCAAAGTTGCTATCTTTTAGTATTCTTGGTTGTTTCCGTCGTGTCTTTTTGTGCCTTTGGATCGCAATTTGATAGGAAATCCCGGAGATCAGAAAAATGTCTGGTGTATACACCTTCTTTTCCATCGGCTGGTGGTCCGGGTTGTCGTCCAAAGTGTGTCGCACGCAAAAGTGATGCCACGAGTAGCTACGGAGCTGCTTTTTACCAGAAATACAGTTCTTGGCCGCCTGAACTTACGGAAAATATGAAACTTGCAGCATCGATTTTGAAAAGGTTCGGCCAACCACAACGTTCGAACACGGAGTTAGGAGATCTGCATGTGACCTTCGACTATTACTGTTGCTACACAGTAGAAGAGGCCATAAAAATCGGGAAGTTTCTGAATAATTATCCTTGGACACCTCACGAAATATGGTTTGATAAGATAGAATGTGTAATTTATGGCTATGGCGACGCGGTTGCACTTGTGCTCATGGCTGACAAGAAATCACAACGGGAATTGTCTCAGTGGGTTCTGCAAAATGAGCGAGATCTTGAAGAAACTGCTGGTGTAAAGAAACATATCCCGCACACACAACTGGAAGACTTCCACATGACACTTGCATTAGTGAATCAAAGTAGCTTTCCAGTTCAGTCCGCAGTCGAAGAGATAAATAGAGTTATTCCCCAAGGGAAATGGCACGCCACTCCGCTCGTTGTCAGCCGACCGGTTTGCGAAGGATGTGAGAGGGAAATAGAAGCAAGAAAAAACAATGAAGCACGTTCTCAGGATTAACACAAAAGGTGAAAATCTTTTCTCTAATAACCGACCGATTTGCGTGGGTTTAATAAAGCAAAGGAAGCAAGAACATAGAATATGTAGACCTTGTTGTGTGAATAAATCATTTGTAGTTTCCTGGCGTGACTAAAAACATCATGTGACGAAATGTGCGTGACCATTGATTCAGCAATAAATGCTGCGTGTACGCCCGAGTCCTTTTAGTTTATTATTATTGCTTATTTTTGTTGTGTCGTTTTGTGCCTTTAGATGGCAGCTGGTTTGATGGATAATCCCAGAAAATAAGGAAATTGTCAGGTGTGCAGTCAACTGAGCTTTTCTATCGGCTGGTAATGCTCCACAGAAAGATAAAAGACATAGAAGTCACGCGTAGTAGTAGTGGTAGTGGTAGTGGTAGTAGTAGACTTTATTTGATGAGCAGGTTAAAAAAAAATGCTAAAAAAGTCCTGATGTGGACCTGCTATCTAAGTTACATCTTAAATTAAATGACTAATAGCAAGTTGCTGTACTTACATAAATAAATAAAATAATAAAATGTGTATTTATGAGTATAAAATTGAATCAACAAAAGAGAATGAAAACAATCACTAAGAATGTACAAATTAAGATTATGTAGAGATCAGGTTAATATTTAAAAAGTAATTAAATTCCCTATTTGTGTTAGACACTATTAGGGAACCCTTCACAAAGGATAGTATCATTAGATAGCCTTTCAAGTTCTTCATTTTTTTCTTAAAGGTGTACAAATCATGACAAGACTTTATGTGCTCCGGGAGGATATTTCAAATAAGTGCAGCTCAGTGTCTGAGAAAACACTTCCCAAGTTCAGTATGTGGTCTGTTAATTCAGACTCTTTCTTAAATTATAGACTGTATACTAGCTTTAACATAAAGGTTGTTTTAGATTGCTATTGTTTAAAGCATAAAATGTTTTATGTCTCTGTAAATAAAAATAGATGGTTTTCAATCACGTGACGGCCATGTTGGTACATAAAACAATAGCAAATTGTGGCTCATGTTGTGCATTAACCATTTATAGAATAGTGGTGTCCAATGCCTCTGCTTTGCAAAACGATCGTGGGTTGTACCTCTGTGAAGTTTGAGTATTATATTTGTAGCCCTCAAGTGGATGCATTCAATATCTTCTAATAAGGATAGGGGAACAAGAACCCCAAATTATGATGCCATAAAGAACACTTAAATTTTTAGTGCTGTCTGGTTGAAAAAATAGGCCTTTTTACGAAAGCCTATAAGTACAGTTTCAACGTCTCAAAGTCTTAAGAGTTTGTGTTGATGTGTCTGTTTACCGGTTCATGAGTGAAAAGAACGCGCTTTTATAGCAAAGCGAATTCCAATTATTTTCGTTAATTTCCAGCGGCCATTTTCGAGTACCATATTGGAACATCAAGATGGCTCCCTCCATACATACATAGCTCTTAATAGTTGCGTGAGACGTTTAGGCCAATTAATGAAAAATGGTTTACTACACACCACACAGACCTGAGACTTTGAGAAGTTTATGCAGTTGCCTTTCATAACGTTTCGTTTTCTTGGTTTAGAATTAATTTAGAATTAATTGTTTTGTTGCGTACGTGACAGTAAAAACGACGTATAATGCTAATTTAACATCTTCGTTTTTTTTTTTTTTTTTTGACAATGTGGGGATCCCAAATTTACGTTCCAGATTATCGAATTTGTTGTCAAACTTACGCGAACTGCTAATGAAAATTTTGCAATTATTCTACTCTATAGTTAACAATAAAATTTCGCAGCAAAGGCACTCAATGTATAATACAGAATGAATAATTCGCTGTTATTCAAATGTCATTAACGGCGAAGTAGTCAATCACAATAATATTCTAGCGAAGATATTTCGCAGTTAATGAAATTTCCTTAACGGCGAAGTAGCCAATCAGATCAATACAATAGAGGGGATATTTCGCAGTTATCGAAATTTCGTTAACGGCGAAGTAGCCAATCACAATAACAGAATTGAGAGAATATTTCGCAGTTATTTAAATTTCATTAACCGGGAAGCAGCCATTAACGATAATAGAATAAAGGGAATATTTCGCAGTTATTGCAATTTTATTAACTGCGAAGTAAACAATCAACATATAAGAGTAGAGAACTTTTATTAATTAACTGTAGATAAATATAACTGCAAAATTTTCATTTATATATATACCCACGTAAGATCTACAAGAAACTTGATAATCTGAAACGTACAATGGAAAATGGTTCTTTTGTCAAAATTCTAAGCACATCGCCGTGCTAAGAAACGCAATCGAACTTTACATTAGGTAAGCAATCGTTTGTAGTTTTCTCGCGTAACCCTGAAGAACTTGTGAAAACTTCACTTGACGACATGTGCTGAGATTGCGTGACCACCGATTAAGAATGTGGCAAAAACGTCTGAGTTTTTTATAAGATGTTTAGCTGTTTTTATCATACAATGCTTTGCTTTCAGATGACTGTTAAATATAATAAAATATAATATAATATATGATGTACAGTTCTGTTCACTTTTTATCTGTGATCATAACCTCTCATAATACCCTTCGTCCACTTTGCACTTCCGTGCAAAACTTGAAAGAAAACCTGATCACATGCATGTTAGCTTTTCCATCGGCAGGTTTCCCGAAGTGTGTAGCGGAAGCTTCATTTTTCAAGAAATACCAATGTATTTGTGTTACGGAATCAGGAGCAAGCAGGGTAAGGCTGGCTCAGGTTGCTGAGTAACAGATCTACAATCACAGTCATGAGTCGTTGGAACTCCCACCCTCTTTCCCCCGTGCAATGTTGGATAGCGCAATGCACCCAAACTAACTGTTCAGTGCGTTTTAGTTTCTAAACAACATTGAAAGGTGGGAGAGGGAGGGATGCTCGATTAATACCATCAGTGTACCAACAATTTGTCACTGATTGTAGATACGCAATGCGTACATGTGTGGACTTTGCTGCTTCCCCAAAACCTAACCACACTTGCATTGCATCCCGTCAGCCTTTCCCTTACACTCCTCCTACTTTGTGCATTGTACTCTTCACCTATCCATCAAAATGTTTTTTTTTTTTAGATTGTGAACCCCTCTAACTCTAATATTGACCAGTTTGTTTCCAGGGAAATCTGCCAAGAACTCCGATCAACATAGCTTCATTACAAAATTCACAAAATTTAAATGGTTTAAATATACAATTCTGATTGTGAACCCAGTATTTTAAAATAGAATTGTCTTAAAAAGTTACCCTGAATCGGATAAAAATAATTCCGAGGCAAAAAGTATAAACTAAGCCACCTCATCCCCAAAGCTGCACTGCTCAAGAATGGCTAACGACCCATAGACATGACCAGGAGCTGCAATGTTATTACAAGTGGGTTATGCTAAAACAACTAGGCTGCTCGCGCTCAGTTAGTTTCTATTATCTTTGATAGTTGGCTTTGGGGTTTTACACCTCCCCATCAGCTGATGCAAACACTTCGAGTGCCCTTACGGACAAAATATCGAATGTACTTATAGGACTTCTATCAATGTTATGTTGCATATACGAATGTTATGTGCAATAAATCTGTAAGCAAAGATGTCCGATATAAATAAAAGACACCCAATACAACTAAAGGATGTTTGGTATAACTAAAAGATGTTCGATATAACCAAAAGATGATCGACATAAAAGATGAGGAAGCGGAAACATCTTGTTAGTGTCATTACGTACCCAGGCCCCTCGAAAATGCAAGGGCTTTGCGCTGAATACAAAAGGGCGTCTGCTGAATCTACATGTACGATTTCGCTTCCACACCCAGAAAGGATTTTCATGAAATTAACTGCAATAATTACCACCGCAACAACGAAATGCCACAGCCAATTGGTTCAATTCTTTGGAGTTCTTTGCGCGAAGCGGTTGAGCACCGGGCTGCCATC
This sequence comes from Montipora foliosa, assembly GCF_036669935.1. Classification (NCBI taxonomy): domain Eukaryota; kingdom Metazoa; phylum Cnidaria; class Anthozoa; order Scleractinia; family Acroporidae; genus Montipora; species Montipora foliosa. Next base: position 61,156,893 of record NC_090869.1, on the reverse strand, counting down.
ACTCGGGGTCTTTTCAAACTGAGGAGAAAGTGCTGCCTTTGTTAGATATACCGGATCCGGAATATAACAATTCACGTCCATAAAACAAAATAACAAAGGGAACATAATAATTCCTTATCAACAAGGCATAATCAGAATAACAATGCTTCTTTTGCCATCCACCATTTTGGTCCGGTATATGGAAGTCTACCCGTTTGTGATGACATCTGCAGTATGCAGTTGCTTTGATGAGTATGAAAGCATCATTTTGATCAGACAAGGCGCTAGAACTAAAATATTACCAGTGCCAATCACGCTAGCTTTATCCCACACGCGGATTAAGCTGGCGTCAACACTTTGCTCCAGAGTCTAATCCGACATAGCCTCCGGTAGCACTTTCAGCACTTTAAACGAAATTAAAACAGCCAGGACTCTTATACGTAGATGACCGAAATCCTCTGTCCTCGTGTTGCCATAGGCGCGTTTCAGTTTGTCCTGGAATATTCTTCTGAGCCAGGCACGATGAACTTAGTATTTCCATGCCGAGAGGATATCAAAATCATGCATGTTAAAATGCAAATGATGGTAATGAAAATATGTGAACTTGTGCATTTTAACTTCGCTAGAAATAATTTCACCTGAAGGTCGTGCCTATTTTCATATTTAATTCCGTGGGAACATTGCCACGTTCGAAGCTGTCTAAAAAAATCAATTTCCTTTATTTTGGTGTTCTAAGGGACACAAATTTGATAACGATGCTTAATTAAACATTTCTGAAAAAAACATGAAAAATACATATATTTGTACATCATCGAATAGACCAGGATCATGGCTCGGCAATTCTTTTAAAACCTAAAAGTCCAAGAGTAAATTTTTGAAAACGGCCAAATGATTTCCCGTCAGTAAAAATTCAGTTTTCGTTGCTTCTCCTTTAGCAATTGAGTGGATCTGATCTTTTTTTCTTGGAGACGGAAACAAGTTGTTTGGCCCGTTGAGACATTTATACCTTCTCTGCGTCAGAAGAAACCACAATATCTTAACCAACAAATCAGGAGTTAATATGAAGTGCTTTTGCTACGGTCCTCTTCAGCATTTTCTTGTGTGGGTCAACCATCCAAAAGACAACAACAATAATAGAGCAAAAACAAAAACAAAAATCGGCCAAACATAAAGCTAGTATACTGATGCCTATCTACGTGGGTTTTAAGAGAAAGAAAGATAAAGTGTTCTTTTCCGGAAACCAAGATATGATTCGCCTCCAATACGCGCATGGCAATGAGATGTTTGTGGAATAAATGGAGAGACAAGGGTTAAAAAATACAGTAACCAGCGATATTGTCACCAAAACCATTAAATGTGAATTTGAAGTGACCGTAGGCTAATGTTGTCAGGCGTCTTATTGCAAAATGACGGAGATAATCTGAAGGAAGATTTGGAATTCATTTAGGGATCGGAAAAGGACAGGGAAGCTGAAGAGCAGAAACCAACCGACCAACATCTTTTTGCGTTTCCAATCACAAATGAACAAGTAAGTTTTTTTTTTTTTTAAATGCTTGCTGATCTCTTAGTATTATTTTTTTCTAGTTCCCATTTAAAGAATACACTAAAGCCACCTCCATCCTTAAGGAAAGAACCAACCAATCTGAATCCCAACCTGATTCTTAAGTGTCTCTGAAAAATAATTTGATTTGCCCAATAATTTTAGGTAAGGTAAGGGTAAAGTCTGCTACGAGACTAGAAGGCCCATCAGGCACCAATAATTTTAGTGCTGTAGAAAAAACTGGATAAAACTATATTCTTCTTGATTCGGTCGAAAGCGAGATAAAACGCTCTGTTGAGGAAATATCATTTTCAGTAACGCGTTGTTCATTCGTTCGCCAGAAAAATACAACCGTTCGATCATAAAAGAGTGGTTTGTTTTGGCTCTTCCTTTAAAAAAAGCTCACCCTATATTTACAAGCGTCCATAAACTTTCGATAAATTTTGTTACTTGGAATTCAATTAATCTTTCTGTATCTAAAATTTCATTTACAGTGCGTGGGGGTTTTCTCGCCCAACTTGACAATCAGCTTTTAAAATTCCAGCCATGTTTACTTACACTAATTGTATACTCTTATTATTTGAAAATCTTTGAAAGGAAATTTCTAAGATTGCCTCTCTTCGACCCTCCAGTTGCCCAAAAGCGTGAAAAGTAACTATTGCATAAAAAAAATGGCATTGAAAGGAAAAAAAAGAGAACGAAACTGATAAGCCGTGAAATTTTTTTCCTTGTCTCACGCATATTTTTTTTAATTTTGTTAGACGCAACCACCAATATGGATGTATTGAAGCAAAGACGTCCTTCTTCTAAAATTTAATCGCGGAAATCTGTCGTATTTTATCACGTTTTGTTATAGGTGACAGTATAAAACCGAATACAAATAAAAAAGAACAGCTGCTTTTGAGAAAAATAAGACAACACTCCCTCTCGCCGTGGGTAGAGTTTTAGGGTCTTGAGTTAGCTGTGTCTAAGATGTAGTTTCCATTTGAAAAGTGCAACCTATCGATCTGCTTTGAATTTTTAAAAACAAATGCATTCATTTTTAATATTTACAGTCTCACTAACAATATGCCAGGATCGGGAAACTCGCCTCTCTCGAGGGCGGAGTCCATGGCCTTCACTATCGCGTATTGCGTTGTGGCTTTTATCATTATCCTGGGAAATTCCTTGACGATCGCTGCGTTTACAAAAACGAAGCTTCTTCGCAAACCAACCCACTATTTCCTTATTTCGTTGGCTGTGGCAGATTTGATCGTGGGATCTCTAGCAATGCCACTTTACATCAGTCATTTCGTTGATCCTGTCTTTTGGAATAAAAGTCAATTGATTCAAACTCTTTACTACACCATCGATATCGTATCAGGCATGGGATCTGTTTTTACCCTGGCAGTCGTATCCGTTGAAAGACTGTACGCATTTGGCTGGCCTTGGAGATATCGAAACGCTTCATCCCTACGATGCTACATACTTGGCGTGGCGTTTTCGTGGCTCTCAGCTGCTGCAATATCTTGTCTGTATTTAGGGCTTCGCTTCAAACTCCTCTCCAGAGTTGTGCACACAATTACAGTGGTCGCCCTGTCAGTTTCCCTGGGCGTCGCCTTCACCTCATACTCTGCCCTATGGCTAAGAATCAGGTTTCGCAAAAGACGACGCCGAGGTCTGGAATGGCATAAGAGATTGTCTTTAACATTGTTTGCAATCACAGGAATCTTTATCTTCACCTGGGCCCCCTTCGAAGTCATCATCGTTATCTCCCACGTCTGCAAGGCGTGCAATCATCTCCCGCCTAGAGTTGTGTACGTAATAAAATTACTTCAATACAGTAATTCTTTTATGAATACATTAGTGTACTCAATGAGAATGCAAGAATTCCGTCGGGAAATAGTTCACTTTCTTCGGCGTGGTTCATTGAGTCCTAAAACCAACATTCAAGTGCGAAATGTTGGGGTTACCGTGTCCAATCTCATAAACTCTTGTTCCGCCATAACTGTTAATGCTGTATTTACTGGCAGCCAGTTACCAGGTACAATTGAGACTAGAGGTCATGCGCGTTTGGCCAAAAGGAGATACGAATTGTTTTCAATGCACAGAAGAGCAAAGTATTCACCCAGTAAAGCGGAAGTCAAGGAAAATGCTTCAAGAGTTGATGAGCCAATGATAAACCCCAAGGCATAAACGCAGGCGGCTAATTTGGTATTTACTGACGAATACTCTTTTCAGAAAGTCATGCCGTGCCAGGCCTGCAAGCGGGTGGCATGTGCAAAATGGTGTCTCTGAGAGATGGACCACTACCAATGCGCATGCCTGCGTCGTGAGAGCCCCCTTTATTAACCTCGTACAAAGCTATAAATCTGTAACCTGTTTCTCTGGAAATCAAATTTACTAGACGTTGTGCTTTAACTACTAAAAGAACGACAGCACCATGTAATCGCTTTTTATGACAAAGAATCGTTCCCCGAAACATCTTAAAACAATTACGCAATATCTAATAGAGTCCGTTAGGCTAACCTAACAGTTTGCTTTGACGTTACTACTGGTATATTTCATTCGTAGTTATGGGGTAAAAATAAATGTTATGATATTGACAACTACGAAACGTTATTAAGACAATTAAGAATGTTTTGTCTCAACTAAGACCGCAATTTAATGGCGAAGTACTTAAAGTATATAGGACTCTAAATGCGAATTAAATTGAATGTTTTGGTTTTTTCGGCTTGTTTGAACAGTTTTTGTTTTATTGTTAACCAACGGATGTTTACATGGCTGAACGCCTTGTTCAAACGTTTTCAGTTCATGAATTAATAGATTTGCGGTTGATGTAAGAGGTAATATACTTACTTGCAAAATTTTCAGAACGGAGTCAACAAGTTTTTTCTTTTATTTCGCGTAGGTTGTTGCCTTTGAAAAATCGACGGGCCTCTCAAACTGTTTATAGAAAAGTTAAAGGCTTGAAAGCGCCCAGTAAATGTAACACAATATTAATATTTGCTGACGCTACCTCGCTCTTCAAGCCACACACAAACAGGAGACATATTTGCATAAAGAGGCCAGAGGTGCATATTCAGTTCACATGATGTTGAATTACTTCCGACCAATAAATATTGTGTTTCCTTTTAAGCAAATTCGTTTGCTCAGGAAGTTTTTCTAACAAATTGCTTCTTCAAACGTTCGTTTTAGGGCGTCGAATCCCTCAACAACAAGAAACGCCACATTTAGATGTTAATTTCGTCCAAAGGATCGAAAGAAGAAGGAAAAAATCATATTTGTTTTTCCTAAAAAATTCATGTTTGACAAGGTTCGCTATTATTCAACAATTGATTGAAATATGATGCATTCAGCACATCACTTCAATTATGCTTTAATATTAAACTCGCTTCTAAATTGCGCACTTAACGGTTGGGCTAGTATATTATTAACTGCGTGAAATACAATAATATTACGCTGTGCCAAGAAGTTCAAAAAACAATAAATAACCTAAATCTCAACCATGGCCGGAAATGAAGGAATAAGGAAAAGTTCTTGTGATTATTTTACTGTGGTTTTTTGCTCTGGCAGAAGGAAATGATAAAGCTAAAAACGCAACGCATTAATTTACAATGACATATGATTATGCAGGATGAAAGAGCACGACGTTTTATGCGGCTCAACTGTGGACTAATGACGATGTCTTCATAACGTTTAGAAAGGGAAGGAATAAGGAATATTGTCACGGTCATCTGTTGATTTTCTGTGTATTGGTTGGTTGTTATCAGGAATGAAATGAGGATTATATCGCTTATCATATCCGTAACTCAACGTTGCTCGTGAGAGCTGTCAAGTGGAAAGATTTCCCAACTCGGGCATTATCGAGCAACAAATCCTAGTGAACCCCTGTTGGAGCTTTGGTTAAATTTTGAGCTATGGAGGCCTCTCCTGCTTTCTTGCTCGAAGAGAACATTACATCAGTGAAATGCTTTTATTTTACTGCGCCAATTTTCATGAGCGCTGCCACTCTGGCTGTGAACGTTATCGCCTGTGTTTTAAACGTTGTTTTTGCCTTATGTTCCTCTGTTGGCAACATTGTCATCGTCATTGCGTTGTGGAAGACGTTACCCCAGACACCGGAGAACATTTTGCTTGGTTGGTTCGCCTTCTGCGACTTCCTCTTAGGATTTTTTTCCGGACCATCGTTTGTGGCCTTCAAATCAGCAGAAATAACGAAGAATTTTACGGTTTATTGTGCTGCCCGATTTGCTTACGAATTTTCTTCGCAAACTGCGCTAACTGCATCGTTTGCAGTGTTGACGTTTATGTCCATCGACAGATACCTCTCACTGCATCTTCATCTACGTTACAAGGAAGTTGTTACAAAGAAACTCATATTCGTTACAATTTTGATAGCGTTGGTTGTCTCACTCTTAATAACAGTCACAAGATTCTGGGTAAATAGCCGTGATTTTTTGTTCATCATCAAATCCATCAACTTTGCCTACCTCTGCATCATATCAGGAGTTTATTTAAAAATCCTCCTACTGATTCGACGTCATCAAAGTCAAATAACAAGACAGAAGGCAAACACTTCAACGCGAATGCGCTCTTTTGAAAGAAGGTTTTTCGCCGAGTTGGCTCGATATAAGAAGTACACGTGTACGGTTGCTTACATAATTCTTCTCATCGTGGCCTGTTACGTACCAGCCACCATTGTTAAATTTTGTAAGGAGTACGTCTGCACTAAACGAACTTGAAAATGCCAAAATTCTGTACACGCTAGTCGTGACATTTATTTTTTTCACGACTGCCTTGCATCCTCTTGTGTTTATATGGCGTTCGAAGGAATTGAGAAAAGCAATCAGGAAAATATGGTAGAACTACCACGCTTAGAGCTCAGTGAAGTTTATAGTACAGTTTCCTTTTAATTTTTTTTCTTTTTAATGGGTGGGTCGTGTGTCATAAGTCGAGTGTCGTGGGTCGTGGGTCGTGGATCGTGGGTCCCTAACCCTAACCCTAACCCTAACCCTAACCTTTTTTTTTATCAACGACTGGAAATTCTCGAAACAGACAAGACCTAAGACCTAAGACCTAAGACAAATTTGTACCGAGCACCGAGGGAGCTAATATTTATCTTTTTTTTATCTTCAAACAAACACAAACCACGACCCACCCACGCAATTTAGCCTCACCCCGTGCACCACTTTGATATTTGAGTGCATGACGATATGAACTATTTCGAAGCCAATAAAGTCACTGTATTGCGCTTCAGTTTAAAGTTATTTTATTCTATTCTCCTATTTTTTGATATTATTTATTCCTAAGTTATGTAAACTGAAAAACAGAGGTTGCCATGATAATAATTTGCCTTTAATTCGTTTGGGTGTTCATGTATGTTGTCAATGGCCACAGAGAGTCAGTTCTTGTCTTTAAAACGCTGATTATTTTGTCAGTTTGTTTTGTATTAGTAATATAACTTCTGTAAGTCATGGGCTACCCGGTTAGCAGGGTTGTAACGCATTAAAGTTATGGACTCCGAGTTTAAGCAACGACGAAAACTACAACAACACAAACGCCACCATCCAATAACTTTACCGCTTCAATAAACAAAAACATTGCATTAGAGATTTTAAGAAATGTGACGACGGCGACATCGACGAAAACGTCACCTTTAAATCCTAAACATTTCTTGATCATTCCATCTCGTTCGTGTCCTACAATGTGGGCGAAGTACTAGTATTCTAAAAACAAAATTGATACTAATGGTTTCAGACTGAAAGTAGAGAATGAAAGATTCTCTGTTGCATGCTCACGTCGCCCAAAACCTCACATTTGGTGATTTTAAGTCGCCCAGTTACGCAGAGGAATGCATGCGCATGCAGCACGATTATTCATGCTCTTTTAACCAGATATCATTGTTTTGTGGCGTTGTTGTTGCCGTTGCCGTTGCCATCGCTCGCTTATTTCCCTTTTTGTATTCGGTCAGCTTTCAATAAATTGTTAGGGTTGGCTTGATTTAAATACTTTAAAATTGCAAAATTTTTGCAGTTGTTTTGGTAGTGTAGAGGTAAAGTGCATTTGCTCTTAATTCATTGATCTAATTTCGACGTCGTTCGATCCTTTTTTTCTATTTTTTTTCTGATTTTTTTCTAAGGTTTTTTCTACTTTTTTTTTAATTCTAAGTGACACTCGCTGCTAACCTAGTCCTAGATTAAGTAAATGGCATCGCTTGTTTACAAAAGGGAAAATAGCCCCGCCGTCGTCGTTTCTTAAGTTTCCCTGATAATCGTACTGCACCGTGCCAGCACGTGCGACACTCATTTTACCGCATTTCTTTGCCGCACCCTGCAAAACGTCAACGTCAAATAAGCAACTTTAAGATTTAAGGGCCTGGCCAAACAGGAAATCTTTGGCAACCAAACAACATCAAACATCGTTTGGTGACCAAACATTTTACCATTTGGCCCCTCCGTTTGGAGCTGTTTGATCGTGTTTGGTCGTGTTTGCTAAAATTTGAAGTCCATCAAACAACTTAAACATTTCTTGATGGGCGAAGTTTTGTTCGTTTGGACAGCCGTATCAAACGTGTTAGGCGCGCACATGCGTACCAGGTTTGCTCAGCCACTTGTATCTACGTCATTTCAATCTCGTTTCCAGAGCCCACATATCTTTTGGTCAGCGCCTAGAAGCGGAGCTCTGGAATAATCAATTTCCGGAACTCCAACATTTCAGGAGTTCCGGTTTCACCGAAAAGTGAAACAAGGCGGTCATTAGAACCAAGGGTTTACAACAACAGCGACAAATCTTCGTGTTTGCAAGTTTAGTTTGAGATTTTTACACCATATTCGTAAATTGCAAGCCATTTTATATTGGGTAATTTACGCATGAGCAGTTTGATAAATCAATTAGCCAATCAACACACTTCTGAAAATTGATTATTCTAGAGCTCCGTGTCTTGGCGCTGACCAAAAGACACATGGGCTCTAGGGGAAGAGATTGCGTGTTTTTTTTACTTATTTTTGAACAGTAGTTCTTTGCTTGTGGAGTTTGATCTGAGTTAGATCAAACATGTTTTAACCGTTTGGCCACTCACTTCAATATCAGCATGTTTGGTCTCCAAACAATGTTTGATGTTGTTTAAACGCCAAATGTTTCCCGTTCGGCCAGGTCCTAAGGACAACGTAACATACAATAGATCAATTTCGATGTATTACAATTCAGCCCAAAACAAAAGGCATTATCTCGAGGCTCTGGTTAATAAACTCTTACAAATCCTTATATTTTATTCCCCAGAGCCTCGAGATGATGTCTTTTGTGTAGGACTGAATCTTAATATATCGAAATTGGTCTATTGCAACTCTAAATCTAATTTCATGCTTAGTCGTTCCTCTGAGGCCTTTTTCATTTGCATCACTCCAATAGGCCATCTCAGAAACGTGATAGGACTGGGACGAGTTTGGTTGTTTTCCGTTTGTTTAAAAAACTAAGACATTCAAATGAAAGATCAACCAAGTTTGAGAGTCTTTACCAAGAATAGATGTATTTAGAGGAGGAAAATGGTGAAATAATATATCTTCAAATATCACCTAAAATAGAGAGTTTGTATGGAATGGGTAGACAGGCCACAAAATTATAAGGGTTTGTATGGGATTTTGCAACTTTTGCAAGTCTCCCATTTGGCCAATTTTCCGTAGAAAACTCTCAAGCATGGCTGGATAGCTTTTCATTTGGTAACATTTCAGTTGAAGAGTTTAGATTTTCAATCCAAGCAAGTATGAGAAACTCGTCCCAGTCCTCTCACGTTTATGAAATGGCCTATACTGGGATGTTTCGCTTATATTGCAACAAGTGAAGGAGAAATCACGAAAGCCTGACCTAAAATGAAGTGACGTTTTTGTTGACGTTGCCAGTGCTTAATTATATTAGCTATGTTTTCTTTGCTCGCGTATTAATGGATGTTTTGTTTCGGCTATGTCAGCCGTGAGTTCAGTTGTAAGCCGACAAGGTAGAAAGGAGCACAGAAATTGATAAAAGGACAATAGAGAATAAAGAGCTTAAGCTTCACGCGTTTTTGAAACGCGGACGGCAACCAGAAGTGAGCTGTTTTCCGTTTTAGGTTGCCTTCGCACAACAACATTTATATTGCTAAGTATCTTTTCTCCCTTAGAGATGATTAGTATAAAAATCTGAGTGACACCAATGTCCTGGCACGCGAAATCGTCTCATCCGTTTGCCGTACGCGTCCACTTCTCAAAAACGCGAGTGCTTAAGGTTTTTCAAAGAAAACTATCAATATTTCGAATCTGTGAAATTAAAGCATGCAACAGGATGTCTCTCGTGCAGTGTTAGTCACTACAATTGATGTAAAATGTAATTTTACCCAACAAATAAATGCAAACCAGGGGATAATGCTAATTAGTATATACTAAAACAGTGGATAGCGTTGAACGCGGGCGCTGATTGGCTCGTCAAACTCCGAATATCCTGTGCTATTTACCTCCGAGCAACTCGGGAAAAAATGGCGTCCGATTTGCATCCGTGACAAGTGAAGAAAACATCCAATTTAATTTTTTTGGGCTGTATATTATCTCACTGTCTTAGTATATACTAAAACAACTATTCACCTCAGTGTCGGTGACTAGCGTTG
>NC_090869.1:61131760-61136760 GCF_036669935.1 Montipora foliosa | reverse complement strand
AAACCGCTCGTACCAAATGAATATATTTTTACGATACTTCGCTAACATTGTACGACGTAAACGAGATGGAAAAATCGCGAAAAGCTTAAGATAGTGCGAAGTTACAATTTGAAGTGACGTTTCCCTACTAAAAAAAACGGATTGTCTGCGGTCTACCGTACCTTCTCCTGTAACAAGTTCTGCATCGTTAAAGCTGTGTTTGGGAGCCAGTTTAGACTTTAGAACCATTTTAAACTCGTCAACTCCACGAAAGAATGATTCGTTAATTTCCTCGTGTACTTCATCCCGGTTGAGGTTTGCTACCACATCAGGGTTGGCTGACGGAGGTGGCAACTTGAAGGCGTCAAAACCAGGAAAGTATCTTAGAATGCTCTCTGCAACGTCCTTAGCGGTATTGCTACTCCGAGGTGATGGACTGGCCTTGAAGACCTGAGAGTTCAAATTAAACTTCTTTTCATAACAATATTTGTCAGTCTTACTATCCACCTCAGACTGTTGAACCAATTTGTTCCAACAATGCCAGCAGCGTTTTGTCATGAGGAGTGCCACTGACATATAGACCACTTGGAAAATTCATTTTGACTTGGCCACGTACTTGGCATGGTCAAAAAAATCAGTGGTTTCCATCAAGATAGGTAACTATTTAAAACACCCCATTTTGCTGATGTTTTCGCAACACTTGCCTTGTGCATGGCTTTTGAAAGACGGAAAAAGCGCCGTGGTGTAGCTTGCGGCCGAGCAATGAATGGGAATCATTGAATGTGGGGTTAATGTCACAAACGACATCACATCGCTGTTACCAAAGCAACGTTCCTAAGGAGTTAGATACTTTTACTGAATGAATAGCTGCGATATCTTTTAACTCTGCCAGAAAGTGTTAGACAACTTTATTCGTGAATAAAGGAATAAAGGAAGGTTTTATTTGGAAAAGTCATACGCGACAGTTAGAGTAAAATCTGTTAAGTCTCACCCCCGGGTGTCAATGGGATAAATAAATTCATGCAAGACGAAAGCTGAAGAACTGTTATTTCGTCATATTTTAGTTTTTCCCGAATCATTAAGTTTGGAAGTCATCAACATAGAAATAATCTTTAAATTACAAGAGTATGTCGATTTAAAACGCAAACAGTTACGTTAATTTGTGCCAAAAGTGCATTAATTTGCTGGTTTGTTACACTGTATGTGAGTGATTTGTTTTGGAAGAGCAATTAAGAAATAGCAATATTCTTGTTTACAAAAATTGATGTCCTATTTCTTTTGATATTCAATTTTGCTAACCACGGAACAAAAGAAGTCATTGTTTCAACAGCCAATTAGGTTCAGGTTAGCATATTTATAACAATGGGTGACGTCACGAGAAACATCGCAATTGAAGTGTTGTAGGTGCAAGTTCAGTGTACGAGAAAAGCACGGTGGAAAATTCTTGTATGTTGCTGCTTTGGTTGCAGCAGTACTAATTTTAGCACGTAATAACTCTCTACTGATCTTACCCTTGTAAGGAAATAATCCTTGATGGTGTGGCAGCCTTTCGGAAGGGTTAACACCACATCCCTCAACAACCAGATAAAGTAGGGAAACGTCTTGTGGAAGACCTTTACGTTTTCCAATGAACTTTCGACTTCACTAGCCGTTTGATCGCCGGAGCACATTTGAATTCGCTGTGAGAGCTTGACAATATAACTTTTAGCATTTAAAGAATCTATAAACAATTGATAATTTGAGTAAGAGAGGATGGAACCTTCAGGGAATTTTCGTTTTCTAACTGTTAAAAGTCAAACCAAGCTCAAGGCTCACAAAAAAAGTGGCTAATAGGAGAGAGCGAGAGAGAAACGACGAGGAAAAAAATCATAGTTGTTAGTGGAAAAGGATACTCCAGTCCATCAAGATCAGTCCTGGTGGGGACTCCAGCCGAATTGTAAATCAGAACTGAAGCGAGAAGGATGGTCAAAGTAAATATGCAATGATCGTCTAAGCTTTCACCAGTCACAGCGTCGATTCCTTCGGAATCCAGTAGCACCACAGTGAATTCCTGGCCATTGGCATCCTAGAAAATTACACTTGTTTCTAATTTTTGTTTGGTTGCCGAGATTAATTTGTGTTCTTGTTTTTATTCTCAAGTGCGATTAGTGTATAGCAAGGTGTTCTCATTTAGAGAATTGCTGACTGATTTAAAACAGAGAAAACAAAAGGTATTCAACCACCAACTATCCGAAAAGATGGCTTCTATAAAGGTTGCTCAAACCAGTTTCAACACTTGAAAGAAACGTTCTTATATAGAAAGATTGACACTACAACACTTCATCCCTTAACAGCAAGGTCATGGTACCATGTTAAACACCAATTATTCCTGAAAAAGAGTCGGTTATTTTTGTGACGTAAAACGTTACCATGGCAACAGGAAAGCCCTGAAAAAGCACCCCATATCTTGGTTTAGCTGCTCATATCTCAATTTCTGTAATGTAATCAACATGCCAGAATGAAACTTTCTGCAAAGTTCAAAAAAAATTCTCTGGGCAGATTCAGAGCCACCTTAAATAATTGGAAATTTGAGATAGCTCTAAATCCACACCACGGAATTTTTTTGAAAATGGCAGAGAGTTCCATCTTGGCCTGCTGATCACTTTTGTGCAATAAAAAATTGGGGTCACCTCCTTCATTTTTGAGATATGAGCAGCTAAAGCCAAAATATAGGATGTTTTTGCAAGGCTTTCCTATTACCATGGTAACTGGTTACGTCACAAAAATGACTGCATCTTGTTCAGCGATAATTGTTGTTTTACATGGTACTATAACATTGCTGTTACGTGATAAAGTGTTGTAGTGTCAATCCTTCTGATAACAAGGTCTCTTAAAAGTGTTGAGACTGGTCTGAGCCACCTTAAATGTAATTTTATTCTACAGAATGTTTGATTGCTTAATTGATTGTGATTGATCGATCTGTTGATTGACTCTTGAGTAGATTCAATTCGGTACATGGACGGATAAATAGACGGTTGATTATGGATTGATAGATTGATGGATTGATTGATTGATTGATTGATCGACGTTGGTACTTAGTGAGTATATCACATACACCCGAGAGACTGGTAAATAACATGCTTATTTTTCTCTCGGTAAGTTTTCCTCGTGCAAAAAAGATTTAATCTAGTTCTCTAGAGATACCAGTGTGGCATTGTACAATAGACTTCCCTTTATGGTACTGGTGAAAATTACCCATTAACTGTCTAGTTAGTTGCCAAGAGCCTCGAGTAGAATTAGAAGTCTTGTTAGGAAGAGATGGGTGTCTCGGAGAAAGAGAGATCCTCAATAAACACAGATCAGTTTTGATGGCTTTCTTTTATGTCAGTCGTCTGACAAATCACATTGCAAACCAAGATGTCCCATATTGGACGTTAGAGATGTTGTGTCAAGTTTGTTTGAAAGTGTACCGCGACTCGGCTGGGACGAATTTCAAGTTTGAAGGACATTTCGCTATCCAACTTTTCAAACTGTTAATAATAATCAAGTGTTATGTAATATATTCCCCTGAAAAGAACAAAGGGAAAACGGAGCCAAGGGATCCATGCATTATCCTGAAGATTGTTCTCTCGATTTGTACGCGTCTGTGGTTGAAAATGAGTAAAATTAATAATTGGTTTTACTGCTACGCAAACAAGCCCACAATGAACTCTCGCAGCAGCCTATGCAAAGTTCCTGGAGAAGGAAATTAGGAAACCATTGAATGCCGCTACTAACCTGGAATTTCTTCGGTACAATCCACATCCAAATTCCCATGGTCTCGGGATCAAGTTCATGTCCGAGAGGAAAAACCTCTCCCTGATCAAACACTTTACCTAAGATGTACGATTTCCCTTTTCTACAAGGACCGGCAATGGACACTACACACACGGGACCTGCAATCAAATGAGGAGTTCATGAATGGAGCCCAGAAATCCGTTGTTGCAAACTACATCCGAACAAGGAAAAAACTTATTTGGTGGCATTTGTTGACTCAAAGATAGATGTGATGGACCTTCGTGATATTTAACGAAAACGATAACAATTAGCCCACCACATGTCCGGAGCTTTATGCTATATGTTGTTCTTCATTATCTTTGTCATTTAATCGGTTTTCGCCATAATTAGGGTAAGTAACCAATTTCTGGAAAGTGATTAATTAACATTGACGGCTGTTGTTTAAATATGACTTTAAGCCAGCAGTTGTAAGATATGTCTTAAGAAAGAAAGAAAAAAAACGAAACCTTGTTCATTTTTAATACAATGAAAGGGAGAGATACCAGAGGTTATCCCTTTCGAGTGTATCCCCCCCGGATCTTATTAACTGAGAGTCTATCTTGATGAGGGAGGAAAATCGAACTACCCGGAGAAAATCCCCGGAGTCCAGATTGATATCGACTGAAACTCAGCTCACATACTAGCTTGAGGCCAGGATTGAACCCGGGTCGCAGAGGTGGAAGGCACGGTTGATAACCGCTAAGCCACCCTAAATATTACTGGGTTGCCGTATGGCAATCCCAGTGGGAAAATGTGTAGATTTTTCCGTTTTATTTTCCGTGTCAGTAAAAGTCTTGCCTGTCACTCCCCTGGTAAGTGGTGTCTTTGTGCATAGAACCTTCTGCGCGTATTTTCTTAGGATCCGCGAGAGGGTAGTGGAAATGCGTAGATTTCTCTGATGGACACAGTAGAATCATTAACTTAGCCTGCAATGACGTTGAAAGTCATGTAACGCGAATGGCGTTTTAGTGGATCCTTAAACAAAATATACCCTTATGGAGCTCAATAATGGAAAGTCAGTTGGATAAACTAGGCAGGCGGTGAAATACAAACACCTGGAATCTTAAAAGCGACGAGTAATGGACTTCGACAACAATCTATCGCCCGTCGAGCCGAAATCAAAGGGAGCTGTATTTCTAATATTTTACCAAGTGTGCTGTTATGTAGAACACTGAAACCAAATGGAACCTTCTCTGGTAACTTATGGGTTCAACAAAGACAGAGAA
>NC_090869.1:61119260-61129260 GCF_036669935.1 Montipora foliosa | reverse complement strand
ATGAATATATGTCTTAAAAATGCTGTAATCCATTACGAGGAAATCAGAGACGTTCATCTAAGGCTTAGAGCGATTTACAGTCGAGTGTCGTAAAACCAAAACCGAGATAATTACTTTGGCCAATCAAAAAGGACGTAGAAAATCCAGTAAACCAATCAAAACTCGAAGTAATTACACGTAACCGACACAAAACGCGGGCAAATGTGCACCCTCTCGCTCCATGATAGGTTTTGGTTTCGCTTCTCATTGGTTGAAAAAGTGGCGCGTGAACTTCGAACCAATTACTGAGTGAAGTAGCCATAAACCAAAGTAATTATCTACTTTCGACACTCAATTGAGAACCACTCTAATTAATTATATCAATTATAAAATTGAAATTCGTCTTTGGATGCCCCGTGATTTGATGTCAGCAGAGATGCCATCGCTCTTCGGCCTTTCAGGGCTGAAAGATACCCGTCTCGTAAAACATACCTTTGATAGTTTTCAGTAGCTCAAGTGCTGTATCAGTCACATAAAGGCTGGAACGTTCCTCATCTTCGTTTTTGCTGTACTCGCCATTCTGCTCATCCCACTTGCAGTAGTTGGGAAGACACAACGGAACTGCACAGCTGTTCTCGGACATTTTGCAAATGACTGAAATGAAATTTTCAGAGGTCACTCGTTGTAGTTCCTGGAACTAAATAATAAACTTGAACAGAAACTAAAACAGCGGATAGCTTTGAACACGCGTGCTGATTGGCTACTCAAATTCCGGATATCCTTTGCTATTCACCTCCGAGCACTTTTCGCGGAATTTGCGCCCACAAATGTTGTAATCTTTGCAGGAATAAATGAGTTAAAATCATATGTCTGTGCTATATTATCTCACTATATTAATCCTACAACAATTGCAGCATTCAGGTCTACATTGGAAACTATTGATAGGTCTCTAATCTAGAACTCTGACTCTACTAATGATTCCTATGATACATTCTCTAGCCTTCTTATGTCAGCATACCACAAGTCATGTCCACTTAAACCTTTATAGCATGAGTGCCGCCGTCCTTCTAAACTCTGGTTTCTAAAAGGTCTCTTTGTATCCTGTAACAGGAAGAAGTTTCTCTATAAACAATTCCAAACAAACCCTACTGAATCTAACAAATCTAGATATAACAAGTATCGAAATAAATACAATTTCCTATTAAAAGTTGCCATGAAAAAACATTTTCATGATAAACTAGTCTCTGTCAGCTCTGACCTGAGGAAAACTTGGTCAGTTATTAAGCAGATTATATCTAAAAAGAAGTCTGAACAACATTTCAAAAACATGAAAGACAGTTCAGGTATCTGTTCAGACCCTTCACACATAGCAACTAAATTTAATAATTCTTTGCTAACATAGATCCATCTTTGGCCAGTAAATTTACCTCTACCCAATTTTCTCATAAAGATTTTCTTGTTGGTCACTATGCCAATTATTTCTTTCTCAATCCTACTACTCCTTATAAGGTTCCTTCTATTGTCCATTCTCTGAAAACTTGCAAATGTGAGGGTGTTGATGGTCTTTCTATGCAAATCAAAGAAACAATCGATTTACTAGCTGCCCCTTTGTCTCATATCTGTAATATATCTGTAATCTGTCATTTGAGCATGATGTTTTCCCGATAAACTCAAAATTGCAAAGATTCTTCCTGTTTTTAAAAGCGATGACACTTCTCTGTTCTCAAACTATCACCCTATTTCTATTCTCCCCTGTCTCGCTTAGGTCCTCGAGAAACTTTTTTACCTCAGGCGATCAGGATTTCTCACAAAGTTCAATACCGTTAATCATCACAAGTACGGCTTTAAACCTCATCACTCTACTGCTATGGCTATCATAGAGCTTGTCAATAATATTTTTGAAGGTTTTGAATACAAGCCGTACACTGTCGGAGTCTTCATACATCTTAAGAAAGCTTTTGATACAGTTAACCGTGAAATACTTTTGGATAAACAATTTTTTTATGGAATTAGAGGAATCCCGTTAACCTGGCTTGTTAGCTACTTATCTCACAGACAGCAGTGTGTCATGGTACATGACCATACCTCTACATATAATACGGTTGTATGTGGGGTTCCCCAAGGTTCAGTCCTTGGGCCTTTACTTTTTCTTTTATACATCTATGATCTTTTTCATGTCTCAAACCTCCTGTCAATCATTCTCTTTGCTGATGATACAAATAGCGTTTTTCGTCATAATAACCTGGCTACTTTAGCAACCATCCTTAATGTAGAACTCTTTCGTGTTTCTTCTTAGTTTAATGCTAACAAACTCACTGTCGAACCTGCCAAGTCTAAATTCATCATTTTTCACCCATGTCGTAAACAGATTAACTTCTCAGATATTAACATATCAATAAATAATTCCCCCATCACACGTGTGCAGGAAGACAAATTTCTTGGAATTATCATTCATGAAAATTTATCCTGGAAGCCGCATATCCCTGCTGTCTGTGATGAAGTCTCTTAGGTAATAATAGCTTTATGCAAGACAAGGCGAACGGATACTTACTTTTGAATACTCTGAAAATTTTATATAATGCTCTTTTCTTGCCTTACATCAATTGTTGTACGCTAATTTGGGCTTCTATATATGCTTCTTACGTACCTTGAACCACTTTATGTACTTTTAAAAAAAGCCATCCGTATAATTACTTTTTCTCCTCCACGTACACCTACTAAACCCATTTTCTCTAGGAATAATTGTCTTTCACTCCATTCTATCTTTAAAGGGGCTAGGTCACGATATTTTAGATAATCTTGTTCAATTTTGTTAATTATGAGCTCTAAACGTCAAATTGGCAGAGCAAGAGTCTTTCATTTGCAAAATCAAGGCCACATAACTACTGAGAATGATTTTCCAGCTGTGTAAATGACATTTTGATACAAACTGATATAAATTTGAAAAAAAGGTGGACCGACGTTTTTCAAATTTACCGAAATCAATCCATTACAATCCTCTCCAATTTTGTCCATCCGTACCCCTTCTTGGCTTCCCGGTGTTTTGTTAGAGTTCTTCTATAGTTTTGAACAGTTATTTTGATATTTTAGTTAATTCTACGACCATTCGATTAGTGCTGAAATTGCCTAAAATTGCGTGTCCTAGTCCCTTTAAATTCCATGTTGCTGCTTTTATTTTCGCTCATATTAACAATATTCTACCTACTCCTGTTTCCTCAATCTCTTCATTTTAATTATGAATATCACGATTATTTGATTCGTTCACGTTTTAATATTCATAAAAATAGTCACAAGGATCAATTTGCTATCACTTGGCAGGATCCACCTGTTATTTGGAATGATATTCCATTAACAGTGCGCAACAGCCTCACATCAAGTAATTTTCTAAATACTTGAGTTAGTCTATTCAAAAATTGGTTATGGAACTTATATCACTTAATCTGGTCTCCTCTCCCCAATTTTGCACTTTGGTTGAAAACGTGGCACGAGAAATTTCAACCAATCACTGAGTGAAGTAGTGCAAAACCAAAGCAATTCGCTAATTACTTTCGACACTCAATTGAAAAACGCACAATTATAATGGGAAATGTGAGCCAAAAAGGTCACCGCCGGTGAGTATAAGGCTTCTGACAATTTGATTGATTTGATTGATAGATGACTTCATTTAAAGAGTTATTCATATACATTCCTTCATGTAAACTTGAAATCGGCAAAGTTCCACTTCCGTAGGACTTCCGCTAAATCGGAAAACCCTATTTAAGCCCCTGGCTTTGGCTTTGGCTAGTGGCAGCTATTCACCTCCACGTCTGTGAATAGTTGCTAAATGGTTCATTTGCGAGCAGCTTTTCTGGGGTCTGACAGGAGTTGGCTTGATTGCTTTAAACATGACGTAAATTCGAAGTCAGCACCGCTTGTGGTCTACTCAATGAAAAAACGACAAAAAATGCTAACCTCAGTTTTTTCAGGGGACAGGGAATCTCTTTTCCTGGAATTTAAAACTGACTGACGGTAGGGCAGTTCTTAGATGAGTGAGTCCTGACGCATATTTTAGAGTGTCGATTGCCGTTGTAATTTCACACCACGATGGCTTCCAAAACGTTGACAACAAAGTCAAGATTATTAAGTACAAGATTCTTGGATGGCTTTCGTTAAATTAAGTTCTTGCCAAACATTTCGCTCACCGGCGGAGGACACAAGCCCGGGGACACAAGCAATTCGAAATTTGTAAACTTGTCACGGTCACGCTAATCAAGCAACAAGTGAAAACTGAAACAGCCGAACTTCCATGTATCCATGGCTGTTGTCTAATGAACACCACAGAGGGCAAAATTTCTTAGATTAATGGCTTTTTTTTTTCTGGAAATCTTCTGTTTTCCAAAATTATGAGACAAATAATTTACGAAAACGAAAGCAATCAAGCAACAAGTAGAAAATGAAACAGCCCAACCTCCATGTATCCATGGCTGTTGTCTAATGAACACCACAGAGGGCAAAATTCCTTAGATGAATGGCTTTCTTTTTCTGCAAATCTTCTGTTTTCCAAATTCATGACACAAATAATCTACGAAAACGAAAGCAATCCATTCGGTTTCTCTCACCGTGACATCCACTTCCGCCCTCAGTTCGCATTTCAATTAGACCATAGTTACTAACCATGATTAAACAGGAGTGCTTCACAATTCATAAAACTGTAGGAATGGATTTCTCATATTTTTTCATTAATTTAGGCCGAACTTAGAACAAAGCAAGCATTTAAATCATGTGCGAACCGACCTAAATGTATAAACAGCAAACATTTATTTCAGTTGAATGTAACATTCTCTGTGCTTTACAAAGTAAGGTATGATGTTAACTGGATCCGCAGTACGTTTTTAAGTAGGCTTTAGCACATTATGTTAGCATTCTTTTGAGCATAATAGCAAGGCAAAAGCATCGAGCATAATGCCAGCACTTTAGCAAAATTTTTGTATCATGAAAAAGGGAAATTTGTCTGAAGTGATGAAATTCAACGAGAAACAGCCAAAGATATATATTTCAGAGGTTTCTAGCCAAAACTAGACAATTTTTTTAAAAATTATAAAAAAATTATTATTATTATTTTAATCAAAAAAGTGTGTATCATTGTGTTATGTATTGAGGGAATTTTCGAGCATTTTAGCAAGGCAATAAGAGCATAATAGCAAAATTTTTGAGGATTAAGCATTAGCATAATAGCAGAAAATAAAAGCATAATGTGCCAAAGTTTATTTTTAAGTCTGTATTCATGGTTAATTAAAAGAGCTACAGAAAGGAAATGTTATTCCAAGTACACAATTTAAACATTTTTCCCCAAAAGGTTACTTCTGTGTTCCATACTACTTACGATTGGTCTCTGACAATAGAAACGCTCCGTAATACGTTCAGTTCTTACTGCTGTGGCTGATGAAAAGTTAAACCTATTGTTGAGAACGGGGAATGTCCCAGCCTGGACTTCCGGGAATGTCACGTCATGTGCGGAAGCGAAAGTTCCTGTGTTTTCTCAGTAACTTCGAAATAACGAAATTAAGATATGAACCTTCAGTTGACTTTTATGGTGAATTATTTATCACTCGTGTGATCCATCTCTTTTGCTTTTTGTTTGCCGCAAAGCTAATCTGTACACTATTTTTGTGCGTGATGCGAGCAAATGAAATCGACCCCTTGCCCCTGCCTAAAAATTAACAGAGGCCACGTGACTACGGAGCATGCGAAATAGGAAATTGAAACATCCTGAAAGTGGTAATTCCCAGAAAAGGGGAAAGTCCCGTTGGTGAAAGAGAGTCATCTTGCCCAGTCGATCGATTTTTGTTTCATTTCGTCTCCAGGTCGTTGATCAGCTAAGTCGAGGTGAGTTCTCTTATGTTGTCAGTTTTTTACAGACTAGTTTTTAAACGTATTCCCAGTCAATATGGTTTTGATCAAGATGCATAAGGGAGTAAAATGAAATAATAGTTGCGAAGCAATTCGAATGTTAATCGAATGAAAAGTTTACTCGGTTCGAAGGATAAAACAGGGAGGCAACGAAGTGTGACTAACCACGAAGTTTAAGTGTATGAATGCTTCGTTTAATTAGTAGTCTTTTAGTAGTGGAATGAATACCCAAAAAGAATATATAAGCTACTCTTTACAATGTCTGTGAAAGCCTAGCCTCAGTAGACCATTTGTTAGTTAGCGCTTGCAAGACAAACGATCGGATAACAGGCTCATAGAGAGCAAACGCCTCCTTATCTTAGGAAGGAAAATCAATCAGTTGCTTAACAGTTAATGTAACGACGGGGAAAACTGAAAGAAAAAGCAGCTAATTTCATTCTAATCCTTCTCGAAGTTACTTCCGCTGCTTCCGGGAGAAGAAGTTGTAAACACTTCCACTTTCGTTTTACCTTTGAGCCAAACAATACAACGCGTGATCCTCAAACGATTCGGTTACGCATGCCCTTTGATTCCTATGCCTGCTTATTTCTCAGAAACCGAGTGAGAGATGGCGACAAACTGAAATGTACACAAACCAAAAACTCCAAACCGGAAGTAAATCGGTTTCTTCCCTTCTTTCGATATTCTACTCTGGAAGGGTAGCAGCGCTGTCGATTAAGTAAAGTGGAAGGCAGCGGATAAATGCTATGAAGCAAATTGTCATTATTTATTAGATCGTGCCATTCACCCTTAACTGGAGATACCTCATCATCAACATCAGCATCATCTATCGACCGCGGTCGAGATGGATTGAACAAGAGAATGCCAGAGTTTTTTTTCTGTATGCCTAGAAATACCGAATAACGAGATACACATTCTGTATGAGAAACAACGGCATGAGCGTTACCTTTTACAGGGCTTCTCATATTTCGCGTGGTCACGGAGTCGAGAAATCCCGCGAAATTCACAAAAACACGTGAAATACCTCGAAATTTGCTAGAAATCTTACCAAATACATGTCGGTAAAACATATTTGAAACTTTTCTTGCTTGTTGGGGCTATTTACTGGCCGTATACTTGCAAATTTATCTTGAAACTTTCGTAACAACTCCCCAAAACTACCAGGCGTTCTTAGAATATATTAATGTTGAAAGAGTAAATGATGATTTCTCTTAAATAGAACCTCGTGCAGCGCTGAAAATTTCCGGGAAAATCATCAGTCCTCATCGATAAGCAGTCGGTTGTTATGACTGTTATTGCATAGGCTAATGCTTACCATTTCCACAAAAAAGTTGGCAAAATCGCCGTCTTTTTCATTAAAACGTTTGTCAAATCAGCGCAAACCAATCCCTTTCCAGCGAAATTTGTTTCTCTGAAAATCACACGAAATTTGAATATTTCTCCGCTCCCTTACAGAAGCTATGCTGAAACGACCTGTTTCAAACATAGTGCCGAAATGCAAACAAGAATGAAGTTCGAGTGAAGCACGGCGCTGGCGTTAGAGTGGCGTTGGAAAAAAGTGTTTTCAGTTTTGTTTGCCGGTTTGTTTCTTACAGACTGAGAGGAAAGTTGACTAAACCCCAGCTACTATGTCCACTAGTACAAACTGTGCAGTTCCTCTGTGTCTTCCAAATAACTGCAAATGGGATGCACAGACCGGCGAATACAGCCGTGATAAAGAGAAGAGGGAAAGCCTTAAAGTGATTGACGAAGCACTTGACCAATTACGGAAAATTAAAGGTATGTGTCCTTAAAGAGCAATCCAACAATAACCTCACAAAATAGTGATGGGATCACTGAACAAGCGCAATATAGCCGAGGCTTTACTGGATTGGTCAGGGAACACTTTTTTTGCAGGAGGCCGCTGGGTCCATTTAGTAAACAGACCAACGCTCGGGGTCTCAAAATAAGTTATTCTAACTTAAGTTGCTAGATTTGTTACGACATCTGGAAATGCATTATACTTTCAAGTCTTGTAGGATAGGAACTACAACCTGAAGGCTTCATGTGCATCTAAAAACAATACATAGAATAAGGACTGTACCGCCTCCGAAAGTCTAACCTTAATGTGGTATGACCAATAATTCACTCGTTTGTATATAATTTCTTCAACGCCCGGGGCTGAACCATAAAAGGGAGTGGAATGTTTGCCGAAAGATACCATTCTTTTCACACACGTGATTGATTGATTGATTGATTGATTGATTGATTGACGTTGTTGTTAATGCGGCGTTGCTTTCAACAAAGGTAAAGGTACACCTTATTTAACGTCGGAAGTTCCATTACTCTCTAGAAAGTACTCTCCCAGGAAACCTACGGTGCGCTCATATTACCCCGCTCTTTCCATCAGTGCTCCGTTTTAAGGGTATGTAAAGCTATACTTAGGCTACACTGAAAGGAAAGAAGTCGAAACAAGGATGTGAGATCCGGGGATCGAACTCGGGACCTCTTGCACCAAGGCCGCGCACTAACCAACTGTGCTACCCTTCCCTGAGCCCGAGTTTCCTTCCTCAAACTAACCTGTGATCACGCGTTCTTTTGTTCAGAGAAAAGAAAGCCTGATCGCAGGTTAAGATTTCTGTGCACCTTGCTATAACAGCTCTGTTGAAATAAATATTTCTGCAGCAACTAAAGAGTATTAGTCACGCTATATGCTTTTCCCTCTAATTATGTAAAATACTACTGAAAGATGTCGTTGAATCTTGGAGGTCCACAAAAATAAGAACGCCTAGCGCAATTCGAGACATCAGACATCGTTACTGCACTGACATTATTAACTGTCTTTATTATAATGCAGATAGAAAGGGAGGAAATGGATTGTAATTTGACAAAAAATGGTGCACCTATATTATTTTCAAGTTTCCATGCACTGAAGGTCTGAAAAATGGCTAAAGAAGGCATTGTGGATTACTTTCCCAGCAGAACTTGAAATAATTCTAAATTTTCAGCTTAATTTGTAGTAAGCGCTTTAACCACGAGTGGGCGGATGGAATCACGAGTTGGGAAGGGGGAATAAGAAAAAGGAACTCGCGTAAGAAATTATTGCTGATAGTTACTATATTGAGCCATAGCACTTCAACACTGCCGCTTGGTGAAGACCATGCCTCGGTTCTTTCAAGTAAATCAGATAAGCCCTATGGAACCCAATTGAGATGGATCATACAATGGAAAAGGATTCTTCTAGCGTAAATCACTCACTACCTATACTTCAGACAATTGCATGCGGCCAGCAGTATAGTGGTCGAGGCGTCGCGATCCACGATCCCGCTGTGACACAGCCAGTAATTACAACTCAACAAGAGGGGGGTGAATAGGGGTCAGCAAGTCCGTCAATCCGTGCTAACGTTTCGAAAAATCACCAATCTGCAGATATTTTTACAAAAATCTGAATCCGCAGTACTGTAAGAGAAGTGAGCACCTAAGAGTATTCAGTAACTTAAGTGACGTTAAAGAAATACCTGTCATGAAATTACCCTATTGTTCATCCGCACTTAGCGCCCAAATCGCGTAGTCGTTCCTAACAAGAACGTGGGCCCTCTATCGAGTTCTGAAACGTCAGTTTCCGTCTCCTCCTCGTCAGAGCTGCTGTCATATTTAGTCACATCATCGTCAGTGTTCATTCAAGTTCTATGTTCGTTATAGGAATGATCCGTTTTAAGATGTAGGTGATCAGGGTTCTGTTTTGTAGACTCGGTAGTGTTGTGATCGCTAAAATTGCGCGATTACTGTTTGTAGTCAAATCAGGTGAGCGTATATAAATCTCTGTCACAATCGGGCATCTCATCTAAACGTTCCGCCCAACTTGCCGTACTTGCAGGACTTTCAGCTAGTCCGGACATATTCACTCTCTCTGAAATATGTAGATGTCTCTGGTAGATAATCTCCGGCATAGTTCCATGTCGTGCCATCGTTGTTTCTTGAGAGATTTGTTCTCTTTCTGACTGCAGCTCCATGTGCACGTGAGTAGTTGCGCATTTCCTCAACTTCCTTTTCCGACAGCTTTACGTTTGAAAGTGGAAGAATGGATGGTGGACAAGGAAGAGGGATGTCATGCTCTGGTTTCACTTGTAAAGTAATAAAAAGTAGAGGAGGA
>NC_090869.1:61099260-61114260 GCF_036669935.1 Montipora foliosa | reverse complement strand
CAACGGGACTCCACTCAGCCTTGCAAGTTTGCCTCTTATTTTGCTATTTTCTTTCGTAGGTTTTCCAATCGTCATCAGAGTCAAAGGGTGACAATGCGGATAAAATTGCTGAAAGTATCTTAAACTTCTTCTCTGGTTTTGACGCTTTCAAGCTTCCTCCGCCATCGTCCGAGCCGGAAGTGGTGTTGAACTTAAACCGCGAAGAAGTTCAAGACGACATCAACAAATCGTTTAAACGCGGGGTGCAAGAATTTAAAGAGTTACTGCGAGCCAAGCTTGCTCCTAAGAGGAGTTACCATGATGGAGAATATGTTACTGGTGAAGGTAATTCAAGTTGACTTTTCAGCTTTGCCATCGCATAAAAGTGCGTCCTCCCGAGACTCACTTAGTGAGATAGTTAGTATGGACGCAGGCGTCTTGTACTCGTCTTGTGCCGTGTGTGTTACACCAGACGGAGTAAACAGACGCATTAGGGAGTTTAAGCAAAGACGACGGCTACGGCTATGGCTACAGCTACGGGCAACGCCACGAAGCAAGAACATTATTGGTTAAAAAAAAGAAAAATACTCGTGCTGCACGTGCAACACACATTTCTCTGGCGTACTCCACAAAAAAACAACGTGAAATCCCCATATTTTAGGTGTTGACGACAACGTGAGCATATAACAATGAAACAGTCATTTTCTGTTGTGACTTTAAAACCGCTCGTACCCATTCGGTTACAGGATAGTTCGCCTGTGTTGTACAAGGTGAACAAGACGGAATAATCGGGAAATACTTGCGATAGCGCTAAGTTATATTTTGGACTGACGTTTTCGATGCCGTAGCCGTCGTATTTGCTTAAACTCCCAATTAATTAGGAATGTACGCCAAGGATCTATGCGTCTGGCGTTCCGTCTGTACACATGATAGATGCATGCACATTTCTGCTAGATAAATTATGCCTCTCTGGCACGGTATAAAAACGACCATTATGCTCAAACGTTTGATACCAAACATGGCAAATCTTGAAAAAAAATTGACGGAAAGGTGTGCTCCGAACTTCTGCTAATATGCAACGTCAACAAAACAGTTAAAACCGTACATATACAATACATTAGCTTACAATTTATCAAAGCTATATTTGAGGTGGGAAATGGGAAGGTAATGCATATGTTACAAGGTTCAAAGAAGAAACAAAAATGAACAAGGAACAAAAATAAAAAAAGTATATAGAGAGAAATTTAAGAATTGTAAAAACTCTCCAAAGCTCTCAGTTAATCCTTATTACAGTAACTTTTAAACGGCATCAACTGCTAAGTTTTGAAAGAAAGGCTTACCAGAATGCAGTTGTTCGGAACATTATGTCGTTGACAAGTGGACTGTATTTTCCTTTCTTTACCTAAAGCTCTTGCCTCTCTGGTTAACATTTACGTTGCGGCATTGAATACACCTGGGGTAGTTCCCAGTGTACAGAGCGCATGGGAGACGTTCGTTCACACCAAGTGTTCCGAAGCAAAAATGGCAGCCATACAGATTTATGAAAAAGCAATGTCGACTCAACTGAAGGATTGCAAATTACCGTGTGACAGTGACGACATTCGGGAAATGCACAAAAAAGCTATTGAAGAAGGCTTGGCGGTGTTTCAGGCAGAAACTGCTGGAGTGTCCGCTAAAAGCAGTGAAAAATACCTGAACGAGTTGATGGTAGGTAAAAACAACAGATAGTTATTGATTTTAGGGATCCAAAATACTTCTACTCTTAATTCACATTTATGGTTCCAACGGCAACCTCGGAAACCTTATTTCTGCTTCCTTGAATTACACTAGGTGTCCCGGGGAAGAAGTAATTTTGAGGATTTTC
This sequence comes from Montipora foliosa, assembly GCF_036669935.1. NCBI lineage: Eukaryota > Metazoa > Cnidaria > Anthozoa > Scleractinia > Acroporidae > Montipora > Montipora foliosa. The sequence goes on along the minus strand of NC_090869.1, from coordinate 61,112,417 downwards.
AAGAACATTTACTCTTCCTCAGAGTGAATCGGGGAACTTTGGGTTTTGAAATTTGACACAAGTTGAAGTCGGAGCATTACGCCTAGTGCATCTTTTTTTGTGTGTGTGCGGAAGCACCGAACGGAGAATTCAATATCGTAGTGAACTCCTAGTGAAAGCGGTTTAGTTGGATCACAAGTTCGGGTTCAGTTTCTGAGTGTGACTGGATAGCTAAGGGGGCTCGAGCATCTTTTTTTTCTAAGGACGTAATGCCGGCCTTCTTCCAGGCGCGGTGTATCACTCAATAGATAAATTTGCCTGTGATATTAATCAATGGATTTGCAAGTGCTGACATGTGAAAAGTAAAAATATTGGTTAAATACAAAGCGCTCGTTTATGCCTCCAGGATTGAGGAGTTTAATTTGTATTTTGTGGGTTATTTTTGTCTTGCTTTAGGAGAACATGGAGAATAACTTGGTAACATTGCAGAAACGAAACAATGACCTCACCAGAGAAGAGTGCGTTGCTCTTTTGAGACGTTTGAAGAAAGAAAATTTGGATCCCATTCTTGGCTTACTGACCGGCGAAGGAGGAGCTTCAGTCAGCTTTGCTGAGATCATTGGTGGTTATTCGGCCATTGAAAAAGGCTTCAAAAGTCAGTCTAGAGGAGCCAAGGATGTGTGTGCTCAGGTTTTCTACGAGTTCCATCCAGTAAGTATTGATGGCCAGACTGCAGTCTGCAGTCTGATTTCCACTTGGGAATATGAAGTTTTCGCATTGTAATGGCAACCATCCTGCTTTTGTAAACTGCTTTTTGCAGCATTTACTACTTTTTTTAGAAAAAACGGGCACGAACCATGAATTTTCATTTAGCACCGGCAATCCCTCGCGCGCCGGCTACAGTGTACTTAGCTGCGGACCAATCAGGAGAGTTACGTTCATCAGGCCCAATCTGATTGGCCATTATTTGGAAGGACCTGGCCCCGGTTGTTCGAAAACCGATTAACTTAATCCACGAGTAGCGTAAACTTTTGTTTCATGTTTTCAACTTTTTGGTGAAAGTTTCTTTTGCTTATTTTTGTTTTTCCAGATTGACTTCTCCTAATGTAAAGTTTTGCCAAACATCAGCGGTGAAAAGCTCTTGGGAGTAGAGAAATAAACTCCTTGGTTAATTTTTAATCTGGGATTTGCGTTAATCGACACCTTCTGCCTCTGTTGATCAAATGTCAAAATTGTGACACCAACAAGACTAATTATTTTTTTAACTAAGTTATGACGTATGAACTTAACAAAGCCATTTAATCATTATCATTACATAACTCTTACTAACCAAGTTCGAAGTCTTTTTTCCGTTGTTTATATATCTATGGCCCAAGTGCGAGGCGCGCGGACCATAAATTAACACTGAGACAAAACAAGGTTCTGTAACTTACAGTACGGACCGGGAAAACGAAGTTAGTAAGATATTTATTGTATCTCTGAGGTAACAAGGCAAGCGAGGAAGGAAACCAGTGGAAGTCAAGCGGAGGGTTTAATTGCCACAAATAAGCAGCGTGCCTAAATCTAAAAAACGAATAAATCTTATTGGCTTTTTGAAATCGTTGCCTGCAAGATTTCACAAGTTTATTTCACATAAATATGAAAAGCTCGCTGGAAAATATTGCATCAAAGTTTCAAATTTTGCAGGCCATACAGCCGAGGGGACCGTACTGTAGAATACGCCCCGCTAAAATAGCCATTCGTAGCGCCCGTACTATCATACCATTTATGAAACACGATGAACTGGAGCGAGTCCCCAGCCATAACTAACCTTGTACATTCGTACCGAACACGTTTGTTTGCTAATTGCCTCGATTTTGTCTCCTTTTTTGTCTGATAGTTTTCATTTTGTTCAACCACAGGAACTCCAGGAAGAAATGAAGAAACATATGGCTCATTTGCAGCAACTTAAGGATTATGACGAAAGCTTAGCTGAAGAGAAGGAACAACGTGCCAGGCAGGAACAGGAAAGAATAAGGATGGAGGTAATGTGAAATATTTTGCCATAAAAATTACTATAGTAACCAAAGAGAACGGATCATATCGTACTCCTGGCCAGAGTTAATGTTTTTCAAAGGTCGGGAGCAAATACCCCAATAATGCGTCTCTCAGCCTTGATGAAGGTTGTTCTATGTACATATAAAGCTGTCAATATCATCATCATTATCGTCATTATCTCCCTTTGAGGGAGGGAGGGGGGGAGGGAGGGGGTGCGCACCACTTGCACCCTCTCCCTAGCCCCTAGATTCGCCCCTGCAATTGGTTTTGCTAGTGTTTATCCGCTGGATAGTGATTTATCCGGTGGATAGCGTTATCCACCTTTTGAACAACCGAGGCCCGTAGTCTAATTCGAAGACCTACTTAGGGACGTTTTCCGACATTAATAATGCGTAGTTTTCAGGCTCAAATCGCAAGAAAAATGACACTGAACGTTTATCCTCAGCGCTCAAATTAGACGTTCTTATAAAAAAAAAGGAGTGTATTCAATTTTAGATTAATATTCTGGTGAGTTAGAGCACTTTTTTTACGAGAAACCGTGCGTGGAAGCATAGTTACAATTCGAAAAAAAGGCTAAATTATGCGATCTATTGAAACTTTCATGGGAGATTTCGATACCGTCCTCTTACATACCAATTTTTAGATTCTTATTCTTTCGATTTCTTCTTTCAGGAGGAATTTAAACGCTTGGAAGAAGAACGAAACGCCAAAGAGCGAGAGGTTGGAAATTCTTCGAACTGCGATTTGGAATGTTTTTAAATTAAATGGCTTTTACAATAAGAAGTAAAATGCAAATTCTCTATTTTCCAGATGAAGCTACTGCAGGAAAAACAGGAGGAAGACAGAAAACGGTTAGAAGAGCAGTTTAGGGCCGACATGGAAACTCAAAGACAGCAAATGAGTGATATGATGGCAGCCAACATGAATGAGCTTCGAGCAGATCGACAAGCGATTCTTGATCAGAATAAAACACTGCAAGACACAATCAGTAGCATGGAAGAGGCCATGAATAGCAGGAATGAGCAGATGCAAGAACTTCAGCAGCAAATGATTGAGATTGCTAACCGCCCACCTCCTTCTCCACCAAGCGGGGGATGCTTGATCCTCTAAAGCTGGTGAACAAAGCTTCAGTAAAAAACCCAAGAAGTGTGATCACTTTTAATAAATTCACATTTTTTCATGCGTTTAGACCATCAGAACAGAAACCGAAGATAGCTTTTCTCGTTGTCTGGTCGCGTAGTATGTGGACAGGAATTAATGCGAACAAATCAAACGTGGTCACACTGTTAAGGTCCTTGCCTAAAACTAAATGAAAGTACATTGATTAGTTTTTAAAATAGTACGACCTTGTAATGCTTGAAAAATCATGCCTAAAGTAATGCAATTTCATGTTGGTTACTTTATGATTGTCCCTTTCGACTTATTATAATTACGTTGTCATTCATTTAAATTTTTTTTTTCGGAACTTCAAATAAATAAAGTTTAAATTTAGCGAGGATTAATTGGGGTATAGAAAGTAAAATTTGGACAGAATTTTTTAAAATTGATTCAGTAAAATGTCTGAACCAATGAGAATGATTGAAGAAAGTGTATGCCCGCTCGCGCCTTTTTTATTTCTTGTACGTTATATGTCATTGTGGAAAGGGCGAGCTGGCGGAAATAATTCGGAGTTATGCAGACCTGCAAAAAGAAAGACACCACTCCAATCCCGCTACATGAACAACTTGTTCCCATTCACGTACCAACTTCGAGTGGATAGAAAGCTGGGTGAACTCCGGAGCTCTCATGCTGAGATTCAAACCCAGACGACTGGGATGCGGTCCGCGAGGGATAATCCACTACAATATTTCACTAGCTTCCGGCAATATTCTTGATTTTCACATGATTTCACGGCCGCCATGTTGGTGTTCTTAAAACAAAGAAACGTCGGCCATGTTGCTGTCCCGACCCAGTCCTCCGGTAATTGAACTCTAAGTTATGCAAACGTTTTCTTTTGATGGCTGTTGATTGCGTGAGTGAAAAGCAAAAATCATGTGATGATTCCGAGTTTAATCTATTTCGAGTTGATTGTGGTATACATTGTGTATCAAGTAACCAGGAATTAAAACAAGTATAAACGATGCAGGACTGAGGTATATCGTCGGGTGCTAACTTCCTCCTTTTGAAATATATAACCGTAGTTTGAGTAGCTTATGAGGTAATATCAGAAACCCATAAGGGTTGAAACGTGTAACGCGCGTTCACAGCTTCCGAATATTCAGTGCAAACTGATTGGTTGAATGTTTCAGTGCTAAGTACCATATTTGGAAACCCCTCGCTGTTGTTGTTCCAAATATGGTACTTAGCAAATTGAATATTCGGAAGCTTGTTTCTCAGCACACAAGGGGCCGTTACACGTTTCAACCCTTATGAGTTTCTGGTAATAATGATATATAGTAACAGAAGGAGGTAATACACTTTCGAGTGGATGGTCGGTGCTCGATCCCCGGCTGGAGGGTCTTAAAATAACTTTGAATTATTTCCATCCGTTCGTTAAAATATGAATTTTCGGAAAACAGAGTAAAACCCAACACACAAAAAACCCCTGGTTATGTCTTTTATTCGATGACCCATCATGTTACATTTAAGACAACCTAATACAATCAACTATTAATCATCTTAACCAATCTTAACAAGATTCTCGTTGGGTGCCCCTGTATTTTCGCCATTAAGGTTTTGGCACTGAAAAAGGTCAGCTACAACGTAGCATTTTCGGGAAGCAAACAGTTCGTAGGGAAGTTCGTGGAAGGTAACTTCTGAAAGGAATATTTTATTCCTCAAAATATTTGAGCACTTCAGTTTTCGGCTAGGAAGGCCGAACAGATCAAAGTTTTTTAGCTGATGAATATATGTCTTAAAAATACTGTCATCCATTACGAGTTAATCAGAGACGTTCATCTAAGGCTTAGAGCGATTTTCAGTCGAGTGTCGTAAAACCAAAACCGAAGTAATTACTTTGGCCAATCAAAAAGGACGTAGAAAATCCAGTAAACCAATCAAAACTCGAAGTAATTACACGTAACCGACACAAAACGCGGGCAAATGCGCACCCTCTCGATCCATGATTGGTTTTGGTTTCACTTCTGATTGGTTGAAAAGGTGGCGCGAGAACTTCGAACCAATTACTGAGTGAAGTAGCCATAAACCAAAGTAATTATCTACTTACTTTCGACACTCAATTGAAAACCACTTTAATTAATTATATCAATTATAAAATTGAAATCCGTCTTTGGGTGCCCCGTGATTTGATGTCAGCAGAGATGCCATCGCTCTTCGGCCTTTCAGGGCTGAAAGATACCCGTCTCGTAAAACATACCTTTTATAGTTTTCAGTCGCTCAAGCGCTGTATCAGTCACATAAAGGCTGGAACGTTCCTCATCTTCGTTTTTGCTGTACTCGCCATTCTGCTCATCCCACTTGCAGTTGTTGGGAAGACACAACGGAACTGCACAGCTGTTCTCGGACATTTTGCAAATGACTGAAATGAAATTTTCAGAGGTCACTCGTTGTAGTTCCTGGAACTAAATAATAAACTTGAACAGAAACTAAAACAGCGGATAGCTTTGAACACGCGTGCTGATTGGCTACTCAAATTCCGGATATCCTTTGCTATTCACCTCCGAGCAATTCGCGCGGAATTTGCGCCCACAAATGTTGTAATCTTTGCAGGAATAAATGAGTTAAAATCATATGTCTGTGCTATATTATCTCACTATATTAATCCTACAACAATTGCAGCATTCAGGTCTACATTGGAAACCATTGATAGGTCTCTAATCTAGAACTCTGACTCTACTAATGATTCCTATGATACATTCTCTAGCCTTCTTATGTCAGCATACCACAAGTCATGTCCACTTAAACCTTTATACCCTGAGTGCCGCCGTCCTTCTAAACTCTGGTTTCTAAAAGGTCTCTTTGTATCCTGTAACAGGAAGAAGTTTCTCTATAAACAATTCCAAACAAACCCTACTGAATCTAACAAATCTAGATATAACAAGTATCGAAATAAGTACAATTTCCTATTAAAAGTTGCCATGAAAAAACATTTTCATGATAAACTAGTCTCTGTCAGCTCTGACCTGAGGAAGACTTGGTCGGTTATTAAGCAGATTATATCTAAAAAGAAGTCTGAACAACATTTTAAAAACATGAAAGACAGTTCAGGTATCTGTTCAGACCCTTCACACATAGCAACTAAATTTATAATTCTTTGCTAACATAGGTCCATCTTTGGCCAGTAAAGTTACCTCTACTCAATTTTCTCATAAAGATTTTCTTGTTGGTCACTATGCCAATTATTTCTTTCTCAATCCCACTACTCCTTATAAGGTTTCTTCTATTGTCCATTCTCTGAAAAATTGCGAATGTGAGGGTGTTGATGGTCTTTCTATGCAAATCAAAGAAACAATCGATTTACTAGCTGCCCCTTTGTCTCATATCTGTAATATATCTGTAATCTGTCATTTGAGCATGATGTTTTTCCCGATAAACTCAAAATTGCAAAGATTCTTCCTGTTTTTAAAAGCGATGACACTTCTCTGTTCTCAAACTATCACCCTATTTCTATTCTCCCCTGTCTCGCTAAGGTCCTCGAGAAACTTTTTTACCGAAGGCGATCAGGATTTCTCACAAAGTTCAATATCGTTAATCATCACAAGTACGGCTTTAAACCTCATCACTCTACTGCTATGGCTATCTTAGAGCTTGTCAATAATATTTATGAAGGTTTTGAATACAAGCAGTACACTGTCGGAGTCTTCATAGATCTTAAGAAAGCTTTTGATACAGTTAACCATGAAATACTTTTGGATAAACAATTTTTTTTATGGAATTAGAGGAATCCCGTTAACCTGGCTTGCTAGCTACTTATCTCACAGACAGCAGTGTGTCATGGTACATGACCATACCTCTACAAATAATACGGTTGTATGTGGGGTTCCCCAAGGTTCAGTCCTTGGGCCTTTACTTTTTCTTTTATACATCTATGATCTTTTTCATGTCTCAAACCTCCTGTCAATCATTCTCTTTGCTGATGATACAAATAGCTTTTTTCGTCATAATAACCTGGCTACTTTAGCAACCATCCTTAATGTAGAACTCTCTCGTGTTTCTCCTTGGTTTAATGCTAACAAACTCACTGTCCATCCTGCCAAGTCTAAATTCATCATTTTTCACCCACGTCGTAAACAGATTAATTTCTCAGATATTAACATATCAATAAATAATTCCCCCATCACACGTGTACAGGAAGACAAATTTCTTGGAATTATCATTCATGAAAATCTATCCTGGAAACCGCATACCCCTGCTGTCTGTGATGAAGTCTCTTAGGTAATAGGAGTTTTATGCAAGACAAGGCGAACGGATACTTACCTTTGAATACCCTGAAAACTTTATATAATGCTCTTTTCTTGCCTTACATCAATTGTTGTACGCTAATTTGGGCTTCTATAAATGCTTCTTACGTACCTTGAACCACTTTATGTACTTTTAAAAAAAGCCATCCGTATAATTACTTTTTCTCCTCCACGTACACCTACTAAACCCATTTTCTCTAAGAATAATTTTCTTTCACTCCATTCTATCTTTAAAGGGGCTAGGTCACGATATTTTAGGTAATTTTGTTCAATTTTGTTAATTATGAGTTCTAAACGTCAAATTGGCAGAGCAAGAGTCTTTCATTTGCAAAATCAAGGCCACATAACTACTGAGAATGATTTTCCAGCTGTGTAAATGCCATTTTGATAACTGAAAACACTCACTCATCCTAATTAAACGCTTGTATTAACATAGATTTAGACACTGTTTCCTTCGAGAGATTGAATAACCAGTTACAGTACTTAATTATTAATAAAGAAATGTGCATGGTTATTAATGCTACCTCCTGATCAGCAATAAGAGACTCCATAAATTCTCTCTCTTGTTGTTCTTTCAACAATCTGTTGTTTTCTGATATTTTCCTATGATAAAAAGAATCTTCATCTTCATATGAATGTTATTTTTCACCTACTGTATCTTAATGTATTGGTTTCATCAACGAGAATGAGTCACATCATTGCATTGATAATATACATCATTTAGCCTGGTTTTCACATGCGACGCAAGTATAAGAGGACAAGTCATAATAATTTCACCATGAAAACGGGGTTGAGGCAGAAGCACAAGGATCAAAAAGTTTCATTGTCCACACAGCATAATAAGCACAAGGAAATTTGCTGCATCTGACCAATTTTAAAAGCACTTGGTCCAGATTCCAGGCATATGACAATTTGAACAAGGTAAAAAAATTAAAAAAAAAAAGGTTTGAATTCTTTCCGATAGAAACAGTGATCGCTAGTGATGTAACATATATCAGGTACACAATGTATTGAACTTGCCAGTTTGCATGTCTGATGGAAAATTCCTCCAAAGCACTTTTAAACTGATCAACGACAGCTGTATCATTTAAATTATCTGTGAAGGAACAATAAATTATACATAAAAATAGTCATACTCGTCAAATTCAGGAATTAGGGAAGTGGGTTTGAGCTGCCCCTTTTTTTATTTGACAATAACATATGCGAATGACTGGACATAAATAAATGCCTTGCATTACACGGTAAGTTAATCTTCTAGATTACAATGTGCATGGGAGATACATCATATGAAACAATTTGAGGTGGACTACGCATCCGAAGTTAATATACCGGTAGTTTCCAATACTGTTTTCCATTGGATTCCAACGGCCCAAGGCAAACCAGTGGTGGAATATCACAACTCTGAACTCAAAAGTAAAAGGAAAAAACCAACACTAGTTTAAAAAGCCAGTATCGGTCACATTTGTAAGCTAAATATTGAATCTTTTAACCCATTTACTCCTAGGTGCTACACCACTATAAATGCGCTCAAACGCAAGTAACATAGTAGTGAACAATAAAATCTTATTACATAATTACTTTGTTGTTACCTAAAGTTGTTACAAGTGCTTATCAAACCTCATGTAGTTACATTTTAGTGTTACTGAACCCTACTCTTCATTAGTTTTATTGAGCTGGTGTAGCTTCACTTACCTCTTGTTGTCAGATTGAAAAGCACTTTAAACATGCTGCCCACTTTGGTGATTAATAGAGCAAGAGAAGATTCAGTGCTCTGCCTCAACACAAGTGCATTTTCCACTATAAGTATAATGTAAGAACCACATGAATTCTTTAGAAGTACAACGTACAAGTACAACCCATTCCAGTGGAATAAACAAGCCTAAGCAGGTGTAACACTCAAAAGATGATCGATGGCTTACAAAATTCATTGTCTTTGCTCTTTCTCCTTACAGGCCATATAGCAGTCTTGCTATTAGCTAGCTCACAGAGCTCTAAGATTTCCTCAAACATCCTAAATACAGAAAAAGAAATGCAATCAGCCCAATTCACAGTGTTGTATGAGCATATTACATTTGCTGATTTCAATAGTATAAATTACATGATGGACAATTGAAAGTACGGTATTGATCCTTGTGAACGATCATCCCAAAATAAAACCAACAATGGCCTTCCATTACCTATCATAGCAACCTGGTTCAAATAAGATTTGTAAATCAAATTAAATTAATAAGTATAACTCCTCAAAAGTCATCGCACAATGATTCAGTAGAATTTGCTGAAGTTTAATTCTAACCACAAGCCCACTGTAGTGATGAAGCTGCAAGGAACATGGTGCCGAGAATGCCTGTAGGAGTGCCTCATAGTCATCAGAGATGTCATCTACGTGTACCCCTGCAGTAAATTTACAGTGTTGTTTCAATGAAAGCAGAGTGGGATTGCTGTGCTGTAGGTTTTGCCATATCATATACTAGGTTGATAGTGCAAATTAAGAGCAATTAACTTCACAAAATATTGAAAAATAGCAAAATGGTATTGAAGGAAAGCCGACCAGAGTAACATAAATAAATGTTTACATGTAAGTTATCATTGATACTGTCATCTTACCACCAAGACAAACTGGATTTGAATCTGATGCAGGAACAATGGTACCTTGATGAAAAAATAAAATAACCGATGTATTATTTAAAAGTTCTCTTATGCTCCTCCAGAAACTTTTGAAATCTACAAGCTTGGAAATGCAATTTCCAGCATAATTTTCAACATGTATTTCTCTCTTAAAGGGAATGAAAATTAGGCATGACAACACTACAAGCATAGTCATTTTTAACATAAATGGTTAGCTAGTAAGGGAAGTAAAGCAATTTCATTTTCATGGTAGAGAAGGGTGGAAAAACATTTACACAGCAAAACTTTCAAATAGTCGTGCAAAGTAGGTGGCGGGACAGAGCAAAGTACCCGCCTTTTATTGAAACCTCTGAATATATGAAATAAACCTTTTTTTGGTGGTGTTCATTTCACCCTCAAATACAAAAACAAAATACAACAACAACTTCAAAAAATTAATGTAAACTATATCAGCTACACATACCACAGACCGGAGAAGAATCCATGTCTAAGTCAGCTATACTTAGTGTAACGACTTCAAGCTTGTCTCTCCCACATGTCCTCGAGGCACTGTCATTTCCTGAAAGTATAACCAAGATCATTAACAGCTTTTTTACTGCAAACATGTAGATGTTAACAAAAACACTGTAACTTAAAAGTTTTCTAAAAATCATGGTTAGGGAAACAAACCTGCATCTTGTACAGTATTGAGTACCCTGCTTGTAATTTCCACATCATCATAATTCCCAGCATCAATCTGTGTTGTGTCACTATGTCCTCCTCCATCATCAGGACTAACAACACTTATATCTGTAACAATGGGAACCCTACTGGTTCCCTCGGGTCTGTTTATACCGCGTGTCATATCAGTGCCATCATCACCACCAGTTGGACTTACAATACCACTAACATCAGCAATGGCCCTATTGCTCTCTTCTGTGTTTTCTGTGTAAATGAATGCGGAAGAAGAACTCGTATTTCCGCCAAATTAAACCTGCTACCAAAATTACTTTGGTCACCAAAGCCGAGAGCTGCCTCTGCACCACCAAAACTGCTATGATCACCAGCATTATCACCTCTAGTTAAAACTGCTCTACTAGTTATGTCATTAGCATCCAGAGCAGCAGTGGTAACTGTTGAGGGCCCAGAAGCATCTGCAAAATATTTTGTTTTCATGGTCATTTCACTCAATCCTTTTTTTGGCAGAATGAGTCATTCACAGTACATTTCATTGGCCTTAAATATGATCATTATGGTGCCAGAACATGAAAAACTTAGGGTAGATTGTTCAAAATGTAACCAACTTCCATCCTTGCCCTTCCCACGTTGCTTTCAGTACACGAAGTTAATTCTTACATGTATATTTGAATTCTTATTGATGTAAAGATATTTACTCTAGTGACTTATTACATAGTTAATGCATACTTTACAATAATCAAACAAAAACAAAAGGCATGCATTGCGTACGTGTGGTAGTTTTGGTATCGTAAATCATTACAATGCCATGGTAAATGTCTCACTAGGTAGATACATGTAGCCTCCTGAGAAGACATGTGGGTTGATAGTAAGATACTAACCCCAGAAAGATTGAAGAAAATAAAAGAGAATCAAGAAACACTAGTCTGGCTACGAGGTTGACATGATCATTTTCAAGTTCCCTCAGAACTTCTTTTTCACCAAAAGGGTAAGCATGCACTCTGAGCTTCTGACAGGTTACTAAGGTCGTGTTCTATTGGGATCCACCGTTTCAACTGCAACCGACTTCGGTTGAAGTGGTTGAGGTTTCCCAATAGAACACTTTTCCAATCGTTTTCGGTTGAAACACGGTAACTCCTGGGAATAGTTATTACCAGACTTCTCAGCGTTTACAAGTTGAGGCCTGAAAGCAACACGGCAGGAGCCCGCGGCCGACTTTAAGTGGCCCGCGTAAACGACAGCGGTTGCTGCCAATGCTTTTTCAAACGGTTCCACCTAGTTTGATGCCGGTTGAAAAAGTTGATCAACCAAACACGAAAAAACCCAACCAACCCAACCAACTAAAAACGGTTGATCCCAATAGAACACAACCTAATACATTAACCCCTGTCTGGCAGGGATAGTATCTGGATGGGAGACCTCAAAAATAACAGAATATTTGAAACATAGGACCAAAATTATTTATTCTGACTATTTTATCACTCAAAAAGGCAAACTGTGCAAGGTACAGATGTTGTTAGCCTGCTTTATGCAAAAGAAATATTGATGCCAAAGTAAATAAATATTGATACAAAGTTTAAAGGAAGAGCACAAGGAAGTTTTACAGGACAAATACCATGATGGTCACTAAGCCCTGCGAGATCAGGTGATGCTTCCTCATCATCAGAACTTGTGTTCATGTCCACCAGATTGTTTTCTAAATAATAAAAGATATATAAAAATGGATGTGCAATCACAGCATGAGTGGTCATACAGTTGGCTTTAAAAAAATTGTTTAATTGAATCTTTGCAACAATTTCATACTAGTAACCTGTAAGTTGCTGACGCCAAAACCTTCCTCTGGTGCTGGAGCGCACATTTGGATTTTGTGCATGCACTATATTCAAACAAAATATAACAAGCCATACTTTGAGAAAGAACACCATACATTGCTTTGTATGTTAAAGATTTTTAGGAACATTATTCATCAATTATCTTTGAAAATTGCATGGTAACCCCTAATTTTCTTTTTGGATTTCAATAACACTTATTAAGATCTACATTTGCTGCATAATCATAAACCGGGGCAAAAATTACATATACCTTTGAATTAGAAGGCACCATGCTCAATGCTGAATTTGTGATGTGAAAGCGAATCCATTTATAGTTAAAACCTATGGGGTTTATTAACTTGGGTCACAATTTTTACCTTAAAACAATTTTTCTTTTCATATACCATTAACAAGAAGTACATCTAATTCCTGTACATAAAGTGCTTTTAAAATCAAATGCTAAGCCAAAACAATTTGTTTTCTATTCATATCCCATTAACAAGAAGTAACTAAAACAAGACCTTGAACAATTGGTTCAGTTTGATGAGGCTGTGCACTGGAGGATGTATAATGGTGCCCTACCAAAAAGAAAAGTCAATGATAAAGTAATAATGAAAAATAATTTTATCAT
>NC_090869.1:61074260-61096760 GCF_036669935.1 Montipora foliosa | reverse complement strand
AAATGACCTAAAATGATATAGGTCATGTTAGGTCATTCTCAATCCTCAGTTCAAATTTCAAATCTATACTGGTCACGCGTGGCATGGGTGTTGCCGGTAAGTTCAAGCATTTAGGCTTGCACAGCACACTTCTACCTTTTATAATTTGCCACTCCAAGTACTTCCTGAAATAGAACTGAACTTCACCAAGCCCGGAGTTACGTAAATGCAGAATACCCGGCCTCCAATTTGTTCTTGTAGCGCATAGCGGCATCGTTTGACGAACAAGGCATATGAGCTTAACAATACAAGCAATTCATGTGCAGCTAAGTGGTCTATCACTCTATTTAACTACTTTGACTTGACCTCTAGCCAATTGCTCAACAGATCTAGAGTGTGACTTTCCAGCTCGTCACAACGAGTGCGAAATGAGTAAGGATCAATTAAAATTAAGCGTACTTACCACGGCCGAATCTGAAGCATTACTGATGTCATTCCCGCCAATGATAACGTTCAAATCGCTATTCGAATCCTGACAATTTCCAAAACAAAACAAAGAACAAATGTTTGTTGATTGAATCTGTAAACGGAAAAAAACTTTAAACTTCTTACCATGGAATGACGATTACTTGCGACGTCCAGATTCAAGGCTTGCCTGCAAACATCGTGGATGTCTGATTGGATATAGAAAGAAATGCCCGACACTCCTCTGTGTTACCTGATCACTCTCGGACTCCCGGTACTTTCTGCACAAATCACGGAGTACTGATTGGATATGAGGTGACATTTGCTGACATCCACGACAGACGATGACCAGATACGACCAGATTACCATCCATCTCGGCTGTTGCAGTTGACGAAAGCGCACGAACGATTTATGGCTGAGGAACTTGGTTATCCTCTGGAACTCTTTGTCCATGCTGTTGACCAGAATTATGTATGCCCTAGAGGATGTTGATTATTCCTATGTTGTTATTTTACCTTCAGCCTAGCAGTACTGCGTGCTCCAGTAGTGTGCAAAGATGGGCATACATTATGTAGCAAGTGCCTAAACCGTGCGATAGGCACTGGAAACAGGACCTGCCCTGTAGATAGGAGTTATTTGGGAATCCGGGAACCATCGCGTAACCGAGCAGTGCATGCCATGATACAAAAATTGATAATCAAGTGTCCCAATTCCTTTGAAGCAGAAGGGATAGGATGTGACTGGACAGGGCCATTGGAGACTGCTGAAAGCCACTCAAGGGACTGTGGTATGAAGATGGTGAAATGCCCAAATCGGGGTTGCACTGTCCAAGTTTACAAATATGAAGTAATAGTCCATGAAGAGAAGTGTCCCCACAGACAAACAAGATGTGAACAATGCCACAAGGATTTTAAAGTGGTATTCAGAGGGGCACACCAAAGGAGATGCCCAAAACTTGTGGTTGAATGCCCAAACAACTGTGGAGAGCAAATACACTCATGCAACTGTACAGTAAAGAGGTTTCTTATTCACCTAAATTAAACAGTTTGATTTTATATATGCTCAAAGTCGTAACAATCATAAGATAGAGATATGTGAAAACGGGAAAAAAAATAGTCTGACTTCAAAACACACGTGGATGAACACCAGATTTAAAAATCAAAATTGTGTGAACCAGGCTAAATAAGCGCACAGAAGTAATTTAAACTCAACCGGTCAATTTTTCTTCATGTAGTTATTCATCGATTCCTCAACACTAATTAGATAAACACTTTTGCTATATAGGGACCAAGTCAATGTCCATTTTCACAATTGTAAGGCAGAGCCCTTTGCTTGTCCACTAAACTGTGGTGAGATAATATGGGCAAACCAAGAGGAGGCACTGAAGAAACATTTTCAGAGAAAGACCGCTGAACATCTTGATAAAACTCTTTCTCTCCTGATGAGGATGCGGCAAACAAAGGTACAATAGTCACGCAAGGAGGTAGAAATACGGAGTGGAAGCTATTGCAGTATACTACTAACATTGACCACAGCATCTGCTTTTTACAGTCAATATCCCGAAATTGTAACCAAGTTTATAAGGACTTTAAAAGACAGTTCGACGATAAGGTAGTAGTGATGAGTGTCCCTAAGAACTGTCTAATTTACATCTGGCCCTTCATTAATTGGGATCAACACACTAAACGCTT
Source organism: Montipora foliosa (assembly GCF_036669935.1). Classification (NCBI taxonomy): domain Eukaryota; kingdom Metazoa; phylum Cnidaria; class Anthozoa; order Scleractinia; family Acroporidae; genus Montipora; species Montipora foliosa. Next base: position 61,094,624 of record NC_090869.1, on the reverse strand, counting down.
CATGGAAACAATTTTCAGAGCTATAAAAAATGTTACAAATGAAATTCTTTTCACAGGTGTCAACTTAATATAATCGAATTGTTTATTTGTACATTTTAGGGAAATGAGCCTGCACCTAAGACGGTCGACCGAATAGCATTTGTGTGGAATACAAACCGCAATGACCTTGCGAACAGTCAAACTGTTATTAGCCCGGTAGTTTCAAGCCGCCTCGTCTCATTTCAGTGTGGGCTAAAAAAGCATGACCACTTTATTGATGTTTTTGTCAGCCCAAAAACCACAATGGAAATCTCTTCCATGCTAACATCAGGAATGTAAGTCAAAGGAAAGCTTACTATGAATACCACTTGAATGATAAATAACAAAATCTGTGCCTTGCTTAGTTCGCATTTTTGAGCGTAAAGATATAATTTTTGGTCCTATGTTTCTGGCACAAAGTAGTATATTTAGCGATCGCCCATCCAGATACTAACCCCGCTGGACAAGGGGTAACTTCAGTGGAGATTTGTCTTAGAAAGCGGTCAGAAGCTCAGAGTGCACGCTTAACGTTGTGGTAAAGGAAGGGTTGGAAAGGAACTTGAAATTGATCAACATGTCAGCCATGTCAGAATTTCCTACATCGACAAGGGAGTGGCTAGGGGAGGGGAGGGGGGGGTGCCCGTGCCCGTGACCCCCCCTTTGTAAGCCGTTTTTTACTCAAATAACCTACAATATTCAGGTAACGTTGCGAAAACGCGAGTACCCTCGGTTTGAAAAATCCTGGCTACGCCCATGATCGATCAAACGCGCTATAGGAGTGGTGTCGAAAGTGCATGAGACAATCGCAGCGCATAAATTTTATTGGTTTTTGCAATCAGTATATTACTTTTTATCCCTTAGGGTGGCAGTAAAGACAGACTCATGCCATGCCGTTAGCAACAGATGGAGTAAACAAGTGCTACAAACCGGCGAAGCCCTTTTAATAAGAAATTTTGTAAAAGAAGATGACCTTCCAAGAAACATTCTGATCTCATTTCATGTTAAATTTATGATATAAAGCAATGAAACGTGAAGTAATTTGAAAACAGCCTTTTTATCTATTATAGATTTCCGGTTGCGAAAGTTGCAGTTTCGTTGTGAATTTTTTTATTTTTATTTTTATCAAATTAAATTGAGAACATTTGAGCAAACGAACATATTTTAAAGAAAAAATTATGCAAAAATATATATATATCGGTAGACTTTTGTATGACAATGATTAATTATGCGTGCTGAATATTAATAAATATTAAATATTAACAAGAGATTCAAGATTGTAGTTGTTCTGGTTACATAAAGGAAGCATCATGCCAAAATGCATATTCAATATTTATAACTCAGATTACTTGAAAGCATTCTCTTCCCCAAAGGCTGTGAGATGCACCTGCAAAGTTCGACTAAAGTCCGATCATTTCCAGCGCTTAAGGTGGCTTACTACAGTTTTCTGAAGGAAAATATCAAGATTTTGAACTCTGTGAAATGTAAGCCAATAAGATGTCTCTTCTGAAGTGTTAAATATAGTGATCGAGCTCTTGGAAGGGGACTGGAATGTAGACATTTCAATGCTTTTTTTTCAAACTAGCTTTACCACCCCACCCCACGATTTCCTTAGCGAGAAAAATAATCACGTGTAGCAATAAATCGTTCAGTCTGTCAGAAAGGATTTTCGCATGCACAGCAACTTCACTTTTTTCTTACCTTCCTTTAGCAAATTATTCTTAGTTACTCGCTACTCCGGCCCTCTCATCTGCCCCCTTGAATCTCAAGCTCTGTACAAGTGCAGTTAACATCTTTCTCAACATGGCAATCCAACTGTATCGGGAGTTGTTCACTCTCCTAAACAATCTCACTCCCCGCCTCCCTTGTGAGAGACTTGCTTGCAGAGCTCAAGGAAAGTAGCATAAACTACATTCATACATGTCCTTAATGTGTTCTCTCACTTCCAAGGCCAAAAACAAATTTTCTCAAGCGTAGTTTTAAGTATAATGGTACAACGCTAGGGAACAATCATCCCCACCACTTGTCTTGTCTCATTTTCGGGTCACGCAGATCCCTCTAATTCAGTGCTAATTTTTACGTGAACTAATTTTGTATAAAAACACTACTACTGTCAAGTATTGACAAAGTATTTACCAATTGACAAGTATCGACGAATTCTGGTTGGTTCTCTGAGCTTCCCAAATTTTTCAGTAGAGGTCCCGGGTTGCTCGCCAGAAGCAAGGTTAGCGCTAACCAGTGTTAAATACCATGGGAACCTATAAGTTTTGATACCTCTTCACCAACGGTTAACGCTACCCAGGCTTCGAGCAACCGGCCTTGGACCGCTAAGATGGAGCACTCACGACGCAGCGCATATACCAAACTGTTTCCATTTTCTGTTTCCATTCTCGGACGTAAAAAGAAAAATGCGAGAAAGTTTTTTTAGCCATTAAAACTTGTTTAGCCATGTTGGAGTTCTCCAATGGAGGAAAGATACTTGGCAATGTAAATGTGGTTGTGTGAAGACAAGTTGAAAGGGAAAACAGCTCACTTCTGGTTGCCGTCTGCGGCTCAGAAACGTCGCGTGCTTAAAGTCCCTAATATTCCTACCCGGGTAGTTCACATTGAGAGGCGTATGAAAATGGGTGGGAGGTTGGGCAACACATGGAAAAGCACAGATGTCAAAACGAGGCAGCCTCTCTCGATCTGAAACGCTGTTTTCTGAGACCAAATTTCACGAACTGATGGACCACGATTCACTCAACAAATATTTACAACAACGTTGTAATCAATGATCAACACATTGAAGCCATTTTCTTGCCTGTGCGCTAAACGTTGTGATAGCAACGTACCTTCGAGATTCCCCTATGAGGAGCTTTTTTTCTATATCGCCACGCTGCGTTTCTCGTGAGCTGTAGAAGAGCCCAGTGTAATACCTGTGTAGACAACTCATAACCCACTCCTCAAAGAGCTTGCAGTGGTATTTTAATCGACTTCAAACATAATAAAACAGACAAAATTATGGTCTTTGTTATCACAGTTCGTGTTTAGAATAAAATGCATTGTCGTAACGGGAAGACATTTGGGAGCAGTCCTCTCTTCCGTCGGCCCGATTTGCGCCAAACTGGACAAAAGCAATATCCGTGATTCTCTCTGAAACACTAGTTACATTAGAAGAAAACGTCCTTTTGATTCCCCACTAATTTTTCTTTATGAGACACTCCACCCATGTGGTCTGAACATCGAGTTCCACACCGTTTGAACTTTCCTTGCCCTCAGACTCACCGTGCACGTGGTTTTAGTTTGCTTTTCATTGAAAAGGAATTCACAAGCATTGGCCACTCAAGAAGAGATTGCAGCCACTGGCATTTTCAGCAATTTACGGAGCATATCCTGAATAAATCCATTTTGGGAGCTTTCAGTTATACAAATTTGTGAACTTGTAGGCATGAGATTTTTCTCTAAAGTTTCCCCGATATCAAAGAAGGTATAAGCCGGTGGTAAAAAAAAAAATTAGTATACTCCAAAATACGGAAAACACCACCATCACTTCATTATTTTAAAGAAAACTTGCTGTAAATGAAGTCTCCAAAACTTTAGCTTACAATTATCAGTCCTTGTGAATGAATATGGAGTCACAATTAGAAAATCCAAACGGAAACGAGGTTGAAATCGATGACAATTTGGAATGGCCACAAGCCTGACACTTCTTCTAGCAGAAAATTAACTTAAGCGTAATTTGTATAGCGTCAAGGTATTTTGGAAAGTCACGTTGTAATTTTGGGATGCTAACATACCATTTGTATTATCACATTAGATTCTGTGATGCCTCAAACAAACCAAAATTATTAAATTTAATATTTATTGATTACTAGTGATATTATTTAAAAAAGATCTGGAAAGAAGCAGACTAACAACAATTTTTATAAAAGTGACGACACATTTGAAATTAAAGACATGTTTCGGTCGTGCAACGACCATCTTCAGTTGAAAGTAGAATTAATTTGAAGTTACATTTGAATTTATAATATGCTAAACAAAGATAAATAACAACGTGAAATAAATTGGGAATCTAACAAAATAGCCAAAGGTAACAAAAAAGAGTGTACAATGGAACATGTTGATTAGAACGAGAGAGTTAAATTAACGTGATATAATTGCTTATTTAAAGAAGGTTGCTCCCAGGAAATATGTAAGGCCTCTTTTATCTTGACCTGGAATTTTGTGTTCGTTGCACGACCGAAACATGTCTTTAATTTCAAATGTGTCGTCACTTTTATAAAAATTGATATTATTTAACTAACAATAATTTTAATAATTATTAAATAGATAATTGTTAATTATTAAATAGCAAATGATTTTCCTTGGGAGGCGCGGTGGCCTCATAGTTAGTGCGCTCGATCCCGGATCGAGTAGTCCGGTTTCGGGTCCTGGCCGGGGACATTGTGTTGTGTTCTTGGGCAAGCCAATTTACATGTACTCTCACGGTGCCTCTTTCCACCTAGGGGCCGGTTGCTCGAAGCCTGGTTAGCGCTAACCGTTGGTTAAGAGGTGTCAAAACCTATAGGTTTCCATGATATTTAACGCTGGTTAGCGCTAACCATGCTTCGAGCAACCGGGGCCAGGTGTATAAATGGGTACCGGCGAATTTAATGCTGGGGGTAACCCTGCGATGGACTAGCATCCCATCTAGGGGGGAGTAGAAATACTCCTAGTCGCTTCATGCTACAGTAATCAGAGATGAGCGCCGACCTGATGGGCCCTCTAGGCTCGTAGCAGACTTTACCTTAAATGATTTTTCTAATATGGTTTTAATATTGCAACTGATCGTCTTGTCTCAAGCATCATGCCTTTTGTTAAGTGGAGTTCATTGTGAAGAGGACGGGGCATGGTATTTTGCCAACGTTCTTGGGAAGTGGGGTAGGGGGGCAGGAAAAGAACAAAGCAAGTAATTGAAGTGAAGGGGGGAGGGGGTTTCCAATGATTGCAAGGAGAGAATTTAAAATCTAAATAGGCCCCCTCTAAGCACTTTATGAACACTTCCTTAGTAGTTTAAGGTGGCTGCAGCAGTTGTCAACCGCGTGGTTTTTGTCAATCGGTACAACATTGTCTGATTTTTTCGTTCTCTACCTATGAGGGGTATTGGAAAAGTAGCTGTCATTAACATATCGTCAACATCTGTCTGATAAAATTGTGACAGACGAATTGTAACAGACGGCTTTCAATTGAACGCCCGCCTTATAAGGACGGTGCCTACTATTGTTAACGCGCATACGTTCTGAGCATCTCGAGATAATCGGGTTTCCTATAGCCGATGCTTACTCATACAGGGATATTTTTGCGCGTTTTAAACTATCCGGAGAAAGTAGATCTTAGTGAGTACTCTTGGTATCCAAAAAGAAAATTGGGGGTAACGGTGCATTTTTAGAGTTCTTTCTGAGAAAGAACGCCATACATTGCTTTGTATTTTAAAGCTTTTTACAAATATTATTCATGAATCATCTTTGGAAAATGCGTGGTTACCCCACATTTTCTTTTTGGATTTCAATACCACTTGTTAAGATCTACATTTTCTGCATAATCACACACCGGGGCAAAAATATCTTATTAGTAGGCACCGGCCTTAAAACCAATCGGATAGCGTATATCTTAGTACCAATACCAACCACCCTCTAAATGCGCTTCTGCCCCGCATCAGTAATACATAACAATTATTCTTTGAAATCGAGGTGAGTCCATATTATCTGAGAGCAGACAGGGACAGGGACAGGAAGAACTGTAATCTAAATAGAAGAGAAAGGGTTCTATTTTTCATGCATTTTGGATAGACAAGTAAGCTTCAGTTTGTAAAAAGAACGCCATACATTTCTTTGTATTTTAAAGTTCTTTACAAATATTATTTATGAATTATCTTCCAAAAATGCGTGGTTTCCCCTAATTTTCTTTTTGGATTTCAACAACACTCTTTAAGATATACATTTCCTGCATGATCATAAACCGGGGCACAAATATCTTTGAATTGGTAGGCACTTTCCTTAAAATTCTCAAGGTTTGTTCTCCGAGATGGTGTTAAAATTATAGCTAGAGACCAATTATTTAATTTTGTGTGGGCGCGGTCACCTACACGGGAGCCTGGGTTCATGGTTGGTTGTTGACATCCATCACTCACACTGTCCAGACATGACATGGTCACGAGGTTGATCCTTAATCGAACGACAATAACTACACGTGTTCCGCGATCTAGATAAATTGCTTTTTCTCCGAGAAATTAATTCACGCAATAATCTTAAATAGGCAAGATGAAGTTGCTCTTTCTTGGATGCGTTCTCATGTTCACGATTGCAACATGGTAAGTTGGTAACCGATAGTTTCTGCGAGTGTTGCATCTCTGTAATTTTAAGCAGCCAGTTAGCTCAACGTCTTGAATTTGTTTGGCTTGCGCGTTACATGTATATTTGGGTCAAGTTAGGTTTGGTTCGGATATTGGGATTACATCTTAGTACTGATCAGAGGATATGTTGTTCAAAAGGACAGTTTGACTGAGCACGTTAGCGAAAGGACTTTGTACCTCAGTATCAGGATCTCACTGATAAGAATTTAAAGGGGCTCTTTCCTGTTATTTGGTCTCGCTGAAAATCAATGCTTGAGATGCCTGAAGTTAAAACATGAATTAGAAATAACAGTAAGCAACGAAGTGTAGAGAAGCGACAACTGGTTCCAAAAATACATCCATCATTGTTTCACGCCCTAAACAGCTAATACTGAAAGCCCCAATTTCCTGTTTTGGTATTGGGTTCCTAGACTATGTCACTGCACTGAGATTATTAATAAATTTTACTCTCTTCTGCTGTTGCACATGGCAAAGAAGGAAATGGAATGCATTTTGAAAACTTTAACAGCAACAAAGAGAAGGTCTCGAGTGCAGTGTGCTCCTGATCATTGAGTGCACCAACTGATCGAGATATGTTATTTTTCTGGGGGACTTTTGGTGACAATGATCTTGTTCGTTTCCTCAACACCATTCGCACTATGCTGCGAGAAGTAGAAACAGAAGTGCCTAACATAATGCAGGACCAAGAGCGTTGTGAGTTTTATGCCAACCGCATCCTCTGTGCACTGCGACATATGGTACTCATCAATGTCCATTTACAGCGCAGTGGCATTAACCCTCCAGATGAACTTCAGGAGCTGCAGACATTACAGGAAAACCTCAAAGCAATTTATGCATTGCTGTATGAGCTTCCTGTGATGCATGGCTATGCCTATAGGCCACCAACGGAGCAGCCATCTGGTCCAGGGAGGCCAAGGTATGTGATAACTTCTGAACAGCTTGCGTGGCTGCGTAGTGAACTTAATAGCTGGTCTCAGATTGCTAGAGACCTTGGAGTCTCAAGACAGACAATATACAACAGGCGCAAAGAGCTGGGGTTCTCTTTAGACTTCGAACGGTTTTCAGTAATTCAAGATAACAATTTGGATGCAATGGTGCAAGAGGAGCTAAATGCCTTCCCACGCACTGGTGAAATGTCATGGCAGGTTAACGGCAACGTGGAGTATATATTCATCGCTGGCGAGTAAGGGAGAGTATTATTCGTGTTGATCCCATCAACAGGGCAAACAGATGGGGATCAAGAATATTACGTCGGCCATACAGTGTGCCACACCCTAATTATTTGTGGCATATGGACACTAATATGAAATTGAGGCACTGGCGATTTTGCATACATGGCTGTGTTGATGGTTTTTCCAGAGCCATAGTGTACCTGAGAGTAAACAATAACAACAGGGCAACAACTGTTTTGGGTTGTTTTCAACAGGCAGCATCTGAATGGGGATATCCCTCTCTTCTTAGGGCTGATAATGGAGGGGAGAATATAGCTGTTGGAGAATTTATGGTATGGTTTCGCGGTGAAAACCGTGGAAGTTTTTTGACAGGGTCAAGTGTGCGGAACACTCGAATTGAAAGACTCTGGAGGGATGTTGTAGAGTGTGTGGTGTCTGTATTTTCATCCATATTCTTATTTTTGGAGGACCACTTGCTTTTAGATACTGGCGATGACAAAGACATGTACGCTCTGCACTACATTTTCTTTCCAAGAATACAAAGACTCTTGGATCGATTCACAATGAGATTCAATTATCATTCAATATCAACTGAGCATAACAGAACTCCACGTCAGCTTTGGGCCTCTGGGTGTCTGCTCAGCTATAGGTCTCCCAATGGTGGTATAAGAGATGTTTTTGACCAACAAATGCCTTCTGATCTGGACACATATGGTGATGACCCAGATGGGCCTCCTCCAGATCCAGACAATGAAGTATCGGGGGTACATGTTGCTCCTGTCAATTTTGTTTTGAATAATACTCTGACAATTGCCCTTCAACAGAATTTTGATCCACTTAGTGATGATAGCAACTATGGCATTGGCATTTATTTGCAAGTCAGGGATTTCATAAATCGCGTTGTCCAAAATGACAGTAATCCCAGATAGCAGTAGAGCATGCACAAGAAAATGTTACTTTGGTGTTGGCATGGTTTCCTGGAAAAACCAGATCAATTATCACGGGATCATTGTTTACCAATAACATAGTGCAACCACGTACATAGAGAAGTTGGAAAATCCTTCTCGGTTAGATGTTGCAAACTTTTTAATAATTTGCCTTTAGAACTTAGGTGATCCTTAGATCTCTTCCTGTCTTTAAGAAAATTCTAGCGTAGCTTAAATCATTTTCATAGTTAGCTTGAGTTAAAGTGTGTTCTGTACATTTTTACAGATTTGTAAAATATAGTTATATTTATTTTTAGATTTCACTAATTTTTTTGGAAATTATTTCATTATTTCAAGGGCCACAAGTTTATTAACTTTTAGCTATTTAGTGTTACCCTCACTACGTATATATTAATAAATAAACAAATATATATATATATATATATAGAGAGAGAGAGAGAGAGAGAGAGAGAGAGAGAGAGAGAGAGAGAGAGAGAGAAAGTTATGGGAAACTCAACACTGGACAACTTCTGGGGAAAACTGTAATTGCCCTGAGCGGGATTTGAATCCACGTCCCCCTGATCACTAGTCGGGTGTGATGACCACTACACTAGTGTTGAGTTTCCCATAACTTTCTCTCAATTTCTCCTCAACTTGGACTGTGAATCCATTTGCGATCCTCCTGGGGGTGATACGCTGTTGGCTCAAGGGATCTACTTAACTGACTCTTTAAAATTAATTACCCTTGTCCGCCTGTGAATCACATGTTGATCCAGCGTTATCACATAGAAAAACTGGCCCATTAGGGAGTCCCACGTAAATGCCACACATTAAGTGATAAATCAGCCATGTTGCCAGCATGGTTGTCCTGATAGTGTAGTGGCCATCACACCCGACTAGTGATCAGGGGGACGTGGGTTCAAATCCCGCTCAGGGCAATTACAGTTTTCCCCAGAAGTTGTCCAGTGTTGAGTTTCCCATAACTTTCTCTCAATTTCTCCTCAACTTGGACTGTGGATCCATTTGCGATCCTCCTGGGGGTGATACGCTGTTGGCTCAAGGGATCTACTTAACTGACTCTCTATATATATATATCATCATAAATAAATAAAGTGCTGATTTTGTATGACCAGAAAAGGGCAGAATGACTGAAGTACTAAATCCTGATAAAGCAATTTGCCACTCGAGGTTGTGCTCGAACCGCACAGTATACACAGATACATTTGAACTATGATTGACTATCTTCGTGGAAAACTATAACACGGAAGTATGCGTTATCCTTTTTGGCCTACCTAAAGAAAGATAAATGTTTCGGTTTAGACAATCATGTCATAATCCGAATACTTTTCTAAGAATAGGTGTTTTTTTTAAAGTAAAAAGACAGGGTCTTGAGTCGTCATTCTTTTAAAAAATAAAATTCTTTTCAAAATACATAAGAGTAAAGTTGGGGTCAGTTTATCTGGAGCGCTTACCATTTGAATGAAATTTTCGGTGAGAATGTTTCGACAAATGGTACTGCATATTCTGTACTTTAAAAAAAATGGGAATTGCCAGAAATACGGTTGTTCCAGTTGAAGAAGAAATGAAACGGTCTGTTTTCTCTGGTACTTGTAATTGTGGACAAGTAGTACAGAAATTTCCGGGCATTCCGGTCAAAGCGAGAAAAAGGAAATACCTCGAAAGATATTACCTTTTTTCCCAAAAGCATTCCACCGAGGTTAACCATTCCATTTGAATTCTCGCCTGAATTACAGAAAATTCCATTCACATGGTAAGCGCTCCAAGTTGACTCACATAGCATTCTGGCCCAATCCCCTTCGAACAACGAAAATTCGTAACCATTGCGAAATTTCGGAACCATAGCGACAGCATTGCGAGTTTCGGGACCATTGCGAGCTTCGGAACCATTCCGAACCAACGAAACCATTTCGACATTTCGGAAGCATTATGAAGTTCGGAATTTTTTTACGAATGGCGGGCCATAACATCTTGCCCAGTCGATCGATTTTTGTTTCATTTCGTCTCCAGGTCGTTGATCAGCTAAGTCGAGGTGAGTTCTCTTATGTTGTCAGTTTTTTACAGAGTAGTTTTTAAACGTATTCCCAGTCAATATGGTTTTGATCAAGATGCATAAGGGAGTAAAATGAAATAATAGTTGCGAGGCAATTCGAATGTTAATCGAATGAAAAGTTTACTCGGTTCGAAGGATAAAACAGGGAGGCAACGAAGTGTGACTAACCACGAAGTTTAAGTGTATGATTGCTTTGTTTAATCAGTAGTCTTTTAGTAGTGGAATGAATACCCAAAAAGAATTCATAAGCTACTCTTTACAATGTCTGTGAAAGCCTAGCCTCAGTAGACCATTTGTTAGTTAGCGCTTGCAAGACAAACGATCGGATAACAGGCTCATAGAGAGCAAACGCCTCCTTATCTTAGGAAGGAAAATCAATCAGTTGCTCAACATTTAATGTAACGACAGCGAAAACTGAAAGAAAAAGCAGCTAATTTCATTCTAATCCTTCTCAAAGTTACTTCCGCTGCTTCCGGGAGAAGAAGTTGTAAACACTTCCACTTTCGTTTTAGTTTTGAGCCAAACAATACAACGCATGATCCGTATAGCAAGTAAACGATTCGGTTACGCATGCCCTTTGATTCCTATGCCTGTTTACCCGGCAAATTCTTATTTCTCAGAAACCGAGTGAGAGATGACGGGACAAACTGAAATGTACACAAACCAAAAACTCCAAACCGGAAGTAAATCAGTTTCTTCCCTTCTTTCGATATTCTACTCTGGAAGGGTAGCAGCGCTATCGATTAAGTGAAGTGGAAGGCAGCGGATAAATGCTATGAAGCAAATTGTCATTATTCATTAGATTGTGCCATTCACCCTTAACTGGAGATACCTTATCATCATCATCTATCGACCACGGTCGAGATGGATTGAACAAGAGAACGCCAGAGTTTTTTTTCTATATGCCTAGAAATACCGAATAACAAGATACACATTCTGTATAAGACATAACGAGCCGCGACTGAACGGAAGTTTAAATATTCGAAAGGATGGTTGCTACGGGATGACGTCATTATCCGGCTTAGTGTACATCATCACTTTGACACCTCTTTGATATCACTTTGCACAAACGTTTTGTATTGTGAGGTAGTGAAGACTGGTTATTTTAATATAATGGACAGTATCGGCTTTGTCAGGTCTTTGATTTCATGTAATATTTCTACGTAAGCAAAAGAGGGAAAATTTACTTTCCCTCGATCGAGTGCAGCAATGGACGCCTTCGAACTTCTTGAATGGCTAAATTGATGCATTCTTCTATAACTCATCGAAGGCAATGGTTTCTTCTGAACGGAAAGATTTGCGGCGCCCTAAGTTTTTGAAAACGTATGTCAAGGAGCCCTTTGGTAGCAAATTTTCCAATGGAATTTGCCTTGGTTCCTGTCGAGAACTTGAAAAATGGCGGGAGTTTCGACCCATCATCGATACTGCAAGACAATAGAGTGGCCGTCGCATCTTTGTTTGGAGTGATTTCTGCCATCCTCCGGCACAAATTGAAAGAGCGTGAAAAATTGGAAAATATGCTTGGATTGTCAGTGCCCTAAACTCACTTCAAATCGATGCGTAGCGCGATGAAATTTAAAGCGCGATCGACCAAGCAGGCTACTACCAACTACTTAAATCAAAGATGATCTTGATCGTGGGCAGGAGCGGTTGAAGAAATTCATAACGTGAAATTTTTAACACTGGAAGCGACGAGGTCGCCAGATCTGATTAATCAGAGAAAGAGAAATTTAGAAAATGGTTTAGGAATCAAGGTTCAAGTTGTAATAACATATTTTTTTTTTTTTGTTTCACATTCATTGTTCTAGGCCAATTTGTCTATCCTTTTCTGGTTCAGCTCTAGTAATTTCATGAGCTTATGTGGGATATATAACATGTTTAATTATTTTTCTTTGATATTCACTATGAATTGTGGCAAAATTATATCGTATATCCTTTCTGTTCATCCAGACTGAAGTGGTATTCAGAGTAATATCTGAGTTCCACTGGGATATATAACATGTTTAGTAATTCTTTGTTGACCTTTGCCGTTCATCAAGACCAATGTTGTATATCTTTTCTGGTTCACCCAAGCTGAAGTCCTGGCATTTGGTGTCATCCCTAAGCACGTCTGAGATATATAACAGGATTTGTTTCTTTAACATGGTATACTTTCCGGTTCACCCAGGCTGAAGTCCTGGCATTGTGTGTGATGCCTGAGTGCTTCTGGGATATATAACAGGTTTTGTTTCTTTTCTTTGAAAAATTCACTTTTAATTAGGCTATAATGTTATCTATCCTTTCTGGTTCACCCAGGCTGAAGTCCTGGCATTCTGTGTGATGCCTGAGTGAGTGCTTCTGGGATATATAACAAGTTTTGTTTCTTTTCGTTCAAAAATTCACTTTTAACTAGGCTAAAATGTTATCTATCCTTTCTGGTTCACCCAGGCTGAAGTCCTGGCATTCTGTGTGATGCCTGAGTGCTTCTGGAATATATACTGGTAACATGTTTTGTTTCTTTTTTTTTAAGAAAAATTCACTTTTAACTAGGCTATATGTTATCTATCCTTTCTGGTTCACTCAGGCTGAAGTCCTGGCATTCTGTGGGATGCCTGAGTGCTTCTGGGATATATAACATGTTTTGTTTCTTTTCTTAAAGAAAAATTCACTTTTAACTAGGGTATAATGTTATCTATCCTTTCTGGTTCACCCAGGTTGAAGTCCTGGCATTCTGTGTGATGCCTGAGTGCTTCTGGGATATATAACATGTTTAGTTTCTTTTCGTTGAAAAATTCACTTTTAACTAGGCTATAATGTTATCTATCCTTTCTGGTTCACCCAAGCTGAAGTCCTGGCATTGTGTGTGATGCCTGAGTGCTTCTGGGATATATAACAGGTTTTGTTTCTTTTCTTAAAGGAAAATTCACTTTTAACTAGGGTATAATGTTATCTATCCTTTCTGGTTCACCCAGGCTGAATTCCTGGCATTGTGTTTGATGCCTGAGTGCTTCTGGGATATATAACATGTTTAGTTTCTTTTCGTTGAAAAATTCACTTTTAACTAGCGTATAATGTTATCTATCCTTTCTGGTTCACCCAGGCTGAAGTCCTGGCATTGTGTGTGATGCCTGAGTTCTTCTGGGATATATAACAGGTTTTGTTTCTTTTCTTAAAGGAAAATTCACTTTTAACTAGGGTATAATGTTATCTATCCTTTCTGGTTCACCCAGGCTGAATTCCTGGCATTGTGTTTGATGCCTGAGTGCTTCTGGGATATATAACAGGTTTTGTTTCTTTTCTTAAAGGAAAATTCACTTTTAACTAGGGTATAATGTTATCTATCCTTTCTGGTTCACCCAGGCTGAATTCCTGGCATTGTGTTTGATGCCTGAGTGCTTCTGGGATATATAACATGTTTAGTTTCTTTTCGTTGAAAAATTCACTTTTAACTAGCGTATAATGTTATCTATCCTTTCTGGTTCACCCAGGCTGAAGTCCTGGCATTGTGTGTGATGCCTGAGTTCTTCTGGGATATATAACAGGTTTTGTTTCTTTTCTTTGAAAAATTCACTTTTAATTAGGCTATAATGTTATCTATCCTTTCTGGTTCACCCAGGCTGAAGTCCTGGCATTCTGTGTGATGCCTGAGTGCTTCTGGGATATATAGCATGTTTTGTTTCTTTTCTTTAAGACAAATTTCACTTTTAACTAGGCTATAATGTTATCTATCCTTTCTGGTTCACCCTGGCTGATGTCGTAGCATTCTGTGTGATGCCTGAGTTCTTCTAAGATATATAACAGGTTTTGTTTCTTTTCTTTGAAAAATTCACGCTTAATTTAAGCTATATTGTTATCTATCCTTTCTGTTTCACTCAGGGTGAAATCCTGGCCTTCTGTACAGTGCCAGAGCTCTTCTGGGATATATACTATTTTCCATAATGTGAACATACTTAGCCTTTTATACATTTGTACACATTTGAGGAAATTTGTTAATTTATTCTATTCTAATATATTTTAATTTCAACAGGGTCTCCAATTAACTCAGTTTTCTGTAGTTAATCCATGGACTTTTCATTGAAGGACATGTCAGTGTCAGTGACGTTCGTACTGGCCTGGAAGTCTTGCACTTTGTTTTTGGCGACGATTGTTTTCAATTTCAGCGTCATTTATTTCTTTTATTACGTACAGTCCACATCCTCTGTAGCGGACAGCTCTACTTACGAGCACCAAAAACAAAAACAAAAACAAAACAAAAAAAAAAAAAAAACAGTTTAATTCAACTTCCATAAAAGCTCCGTATTCTCACATTCCCGTAAGCATCCAGCTCAATTACAAATATATCTCCTTCCCGAGGGTTTCCAATCTCTTTGAACACTGAATTTGGAACATTTTTTGCCAAGGTTTTTGTCAAGTTACCAGAACAATAACTTAAATAAACTTTTGTTAATAGTATTGATTGCCAATGTTACAAACAACTCTATTTTGATTTGTTCAACGTGGAACTACGTAACGTAGGGCCTGTTTGTAGTATCCGCTCGCCGAGATCTTTGACCTGAGCCGGCAACTCCTCTCTAAAAAAAATTTCATGAACGTCCTATTTGCCGTCAGCCTGGCTGCTTGATCACAGTTTATTTTTGGACCTTTATTTCGAATTTAAAAATGCGTACATCTTTTATCATTTTCTTAACTTTGAAGAAAATCTCAAGTTTTATAATTCACAATTGAACGTATTTCCCTTTATTTTAATCGAGAAAAATCCGTGGAAAGGACGCCTGAGATTCTTTCTGACACTTAAAGAACATTCTGAATTCTCGGGAGACGGTGAAACCGCTGATGGTCTTGGGTTTTCTCGACATAAAAAATAAAAAGTATCGTCAGAATCCTTTGTAATCGTGTTACTGAACGCGGAGAGTGCTTTTTCTCATCGCTATTTTAAGGGCTGGCGTCAATGTACATCTTTTTATTAAATACCGTTCCTTTAATTAACTTAACGCCCTCAGATGATGACATGATTCCGTGAAAGTTGACGCCTCAAACGATTTGCGATGATGGATTAATGGAATACAATGAGAAAGAAATGTTGCAAGGAACTGGGCATCCAGCTGAGATACAGGAGTTTTACGCAAAATTCACAAAAACACGTGAAATACCTCGAAATTCGCTAGAAATCGTACCAAATACATGTCGGTATAACATATTTGAAACTTGTCTTGGTTGTTGGGGCTGTTTACTGGCCGTATACTTGCAAATTTATCTTGAAACTTTCGTAACAACGTCCCAAAACTACTAGGCGTTCTTAGAATATATTAATGTTGAAAGAGTAAATGATGATTTCTCTTAAATAGAACCTCGTGCAACGCTGAAAATTTCCGGGAAAATCATCAGTCCGCATTGATAAGCAGTTGGTTGTTATGACTGTTATTGCATAGGCTAATGCTTATCATTTCCACAAAAAAGTTGGCAAAATCGCCGTCTTTTTCATTAAAACGTTTGTCAAATCAGCGCAAACCAATCCCTTTCCAGCGAAATTTGTCTCAAAATGCCCGCGAAATCGACCGTTTTTTCTGCGAATTTGTCTCTGAAAATCACATGAAATGTGACTATTTCTCCGCACCCTTACAGAAGCTATGCTGAAACGACCTGTTTCAAACATAGTGCCGAAATGCAAACAAGAATGAAGTTCGAGTGAAGCACGGCGCTGGCGTTAGAGTGGCGTTGGAAAAAAGTGTTCTCAGTTTTGTTTGCCGGTTTGTTTCTTACAGACTGAGAGGAAAGTTGACTAAACCCCAGCTACTATGTCCACTAGTACAAATTGTGCAGTTCCTCTGTGTCTTCCAAATAACTGCGAATGGGATGCACAGACCGGCGAATACAGCCGTGATAAAGAGAAGAGGGAAAGCCTTAAAGTGATTGACGAAGCACTTGACCAATTGCGGAAAATTAAAGGTATGTGTCCTTAAAAGGCAATCCAACAATAACCTCACAAAATAGTGATGGGATCACTGAACAAGCGCAATATAGCCGAGGCTTTACTGGATTGGTCAGGGAACACTTTTTTTGCAGGAGGCCGCTGGGTCCATTTAATAGACAGCCCAACGCTCGGGGTCTCAAAATAAGTTAGAATTAGTTGCTAGATTTGTTACGACATCTGGAAATGCATTATACTTTCAAGTCTTGTAGGATAGGAACTACAACCTGAAGGCTTTATGTGCATCTAAAAACAATACATAGAATAAGGACTGTACCGCCTCCGAAAGTCTAACCTTAATGTGGTATGACCAATAATTCACTCGTTTTTATATAATTTCTTCAACTTCCGGGGCTGAACCATAAAAGGGAGTGGAATGTTTGCCAAAAGATACCATTCTTTTCACACACGTGATTGATTGATTGATTGACGTTGTTGTTAATGCGGCGTTGCTTTCAACAAAGGTAAAGGTACACCTTATTTAACGTCGGAAGTTCCATTACTCTCTAGAAAGTACTCTCCCAGGAAGCCTACGGTGCGCTCATATTACCCTCCTCTTTCCATCAGTGCTCCGTTTTAAGGGTATTTAAAGCTATACTTAGGCTACACTGAAAGGAAAGAAGTCGAAACAAGGATGTGAGATCCGGGGATCGAACTCGGGACCTCTTGCACCAAGGCCGCGCACTAACCAACTGTGCTACCCTTCCCTGAGCCCGAGTTTCCTTCCTCAAACTAACCTGTGATCACGCGTTCTTTTGTTCAGAGAAAAGAACGCCTGATCGCAGGTTAAGATTTCTGTGCACTTTGCTATAACAGTTCTGTTGAAATATATATTTCTGAAGCAACTAAAGAGTATTAGTCACGCTATATGCTTTTCCCTCTAATTATATAAAATACTACTGAAAGATGTCGTTGAATCTTGGAGGTCCACAAAAATAAGAACGCCTAGCGCAATTCGAGTTATCAGACATCGTTACCGCAGTGACATTATTAACTGTCTTTATTATAATGCAGATAGAAAGGGAGGAAATGGATTGTAATTTGAAAAAAAGTGGTGCACCTATATTATTTTCAAGTTTTCCACTGAAGGTCTAATTTGACCCATAGCACTTCAACACTGCCGCTTGGTGAAGACCATGCCTCGGTTCTTTCAAGTAAATCAGATAAGCCCTATGGAACCCAATTGAGATAGATCATACAATGGAAAAGGATTCTTCTAGCGTAAATCACTCACTACCTATACTTCAGACAATTGCATGCGGCCAGCAGTATAGTGGTCGAGGCGTCGCGATCCACGATCCCACTGTGACACAGCTAGTAATCACAACTCAACAAGAGGGGGGTGAATAGGGGTCAGCAAGTCCGTCAATCCGTGCTAACGTTTCGAAAAATCACCAATCCGCAGATATTTTTACAAAAATCTGAATCCGCAGTACTGTTAGAGAAGTGAGCACCTAAGAGTATTCAGTAACTTAAGTGACGTTACAGAAATACCTGTCATGAAATTACCCTATTGTTCATCCGGACTTAGCGCCCAAATCGCGTAGTCGTTCCTAACAAGAACGTGGGCCCTCTATCGAGTTCTGAAACGTCAGTTTCCGTCTCCTCCTCGTCAGAGCTGCTGTCATATTTAGTCACATCATCGTCAGTGTTCAATCAAGTTCTACGTTCGTTATAGGAATGATCAGTTTTAAGATGTAGGTGATCAGGGTTCTGTTTTGTAGACTCGGTAGTGTTGTGATCGCTAAAATTGCGCGATTACTGTTTGTAGTCAGTTCAGGTGATCGTATATAAATCTCTTTCACAATCGGGCATCTCATCTAAACGTTCCGCCCAACTTGCCGTACTTGCAGGACTTTCAGCTAGTCTGGACATATTCACTCTCTCTGAAATATGTCGATGTCTCTGGTAGATAATCTCCAGCATAGTTCCATGTCGTGCCATCGTTGTTTCTTGAGAGATTTGTTCTCTTACTGACTGCAGCTCCATGTGCACGTGGGTAGTTGCCCATTTCCTCAACTTCCTTTTCCGACAGCTTTACGTTTGAAAGTGGAAGAATGGATGGTGGACAAGGAAGAGGGATGTCATGCTCTGGTTTCACTTGTAAAGTAATAAAAAGTAGAGGAGGACATGCAACCGCCTCCGAGTAGTTTCCTTTATTGTGTTCCCAAAGGCTTGACAATATTCTTTCTTGGAGGGCAGTGGGTGTTTCACATGGCATGTGGATTGTAGATGTTCAACATCCAGAGTCATGCAGCTGAGGAGGTTACGATCAGGAAAAGACAAAGCGGACAAAACAGACTCGATTCTCTTTAATTAAACCCCAGTGTAGCAAGTCAATAAGTAACCTCACATTCTCGCGTAGTTTCACTACGCTTTTCCAATTGCTGGAATCGACGCAGCACCGAGACTTGCTTTAAAGAAGGAAGTCATCGCCTTTGGCACCATCTCGGTAAAAAAAAAAGTGACACAATCGAGGGCCTTTGTCTCAATGATCTCAGTGACCTGACCCTCGATGTTGACCGTGCCGATTGTGAGGGTCTGGTGAGGACAATGGCTTTTTCTCTGGTCGGAAGCCGAAATCCTGGGGTTCTAGAGTTTTCTGGAGTCCGATTACATTGACGGTCAAAGATGTGTTACAACTGTCATCAGTTTCATGCGCCCCTCAACGACGCTTTTTCATATTTCGAAAGTAAAATTCTCCTGTTCTCTAGATTTTATGAATATGAAAAATGTCGTTGAGGGGTGCTTGTTACTGATAACCGTTGTAATCTAGTCTAGTTGTAAGGTCAGGCAGAAAAAAAGTTAAAACAGACCGCGAAGTTAATTTGCGCGATCCTCACTTCAAAACAAACAAAATCCATAAGCAACGCTGAAATATTGAAGAAATGCGTGATCCGCTGAGCCTTCAAAATCCGCCAATCCACAAACTGCTTCCTCAAAATCTGAGATCCGAGCATTTTTTAAGACAAATCCGCCGATCATCTGTAAACTTATTAACCCCCCCCCCCCCTCCCCACCCTCGAAGAATAATTTGACATTTTCTTAAATCTGTGTTGTTTTTCACGCCGTTGTGCAGTTTTCAGTGCAGCTTGCATTTTTAAAAGTATCTATTCGTTTGTTATTAATACTTTTAGGACCCGTTTGTGTTGTGTCAATTGCTGGTCCTTGCCGAAAAGGTAAATCGTACATTCTGAGTAAAGCCTTTGACCAAGGAGAGGTTTTTCCATTGGGGCACTTTCTTGACCCGGAGACAATGGGAATCTGGATGTGGGTCGTGCCTGAGAAGTTTAAGGTAGGGACTCCCTCCTGGTTTCACCTTCCCCTGATTGGCTTTTACTTCTCATCTTTTTGCATATATATCATATTTCTTTTAGCCTATTCCACTTTACGCTATCTTAGTGTATCTATGTACTGAAGAACTTCCGGGTAACTAAGAAGCCAACCACGAAATCTGGTTTTAGCAAACGAGATGAAGGTCGAATTAATTGACGAAGGGCAAGAGCCTATAACCCAAGAGTAAGGTTTACCCAAATAGGCCTAGTCTCCATCAGAGTCAGATTAGTGACTATTTTAAGACCAAGTTCTGCGGAAATATAAACAATACTGATAGACCAACTAGGCTAACTCAATGCGGTACCCAATTCAAACCCTTTGGGAATATAACATTTTGTTCCAGGTATTTCCTTATCATTGAAACGTGAATGCTACATTACAATACAAATGCAGTACACAAAGAATCTTAACCCCTTATGAATTGGGTACAACATCGAGTTTACTTAGCCTATTTGGTCCATTGTTTATTTTCCCGCAAAACTTGGTTTTAAAATGGACACTTTTCTGACGCTGATGGGGACAAT
>NC_090869.1:61059260-61071760 GCF_036669935.1 Montipora foliosa | reverse complement strand
GGAACATCCGCTACTCGAGACGATGCGAATCTATTCCACAAAATCTTTCCACACTTCATTTGGTTGTTGAGAGATGTTGTGCTGGCCCTTCCAAAAGACTGCAGCAATATAAAAGAGTACTTCTTGAAAAGGGTAGGCAATAGAAAAGAATACGTCTTGAAAAGGGTAGACACTGAGCAAGTGAAGGAGAGGTGCCGTATATTTGACACGCGCTGGATTACGGAAATGTTGCAAGTGATGATTGATCGAGAACATGTAGTGATTGTGCTTTAATACAGTACTGTAATACGCTTAATAATATTCACTTACTCAGTTCTGATTGGTTAAGAGAAATGCAGTTTTCACGTAACACAGTGCAAAAAGACGAAGGAAACCAAGCATTCTGATCAAAGATCAAAAATGATCAAAGAAAGTCCCAGATAGCCAATCAAATAAGAGTCCTGGATGGCGAAGTTTTCACGCGATTGCTCCTTCTTTAATCATGCAATGTGATCTCGAAATTTTCTCATGAATATCATTAATAAATAATCACACGAATTTTCTCCTGCAACAGTTTGGCATAAATAGCGTTCGAAATTTTTTTGCAGTAATTATTCCAAATTCAACTCGAATTCGTGTGATCACCTCAACAAAACGTATAAAAACGTATTGCGTTTCCTTCCTTGATCTGAGTTAATGAGGACAAGACTTCATGCCTTTTGGACCTATTAAAGGGGCAAGCCTTCCTGTTCCACCTTTTCGACAGCTCAACAGACATAGAGTGAAACATTAGGACTTGCTGTCCCTCCCCTCCCTTCCCGTCAACCTTGGAGGATTCTGGAATCAACGGGACTCCACTCAGCCTTGCAAGTTTGCGTCTTATTTTGCTATTTTCTTTCGTAGGTTTTCCAATCGTCATCAGAGTCAAAGGGTGACAATGCGGATAAAATTGCTGAAAGTATCTTAAACTTCTTCTCTGGTTTTGACGCTTTCAAGCTTCCTCCGCCATCGTCCGAGCCGGAAGTGGTGTTGAACTTAAACCGCGCAGAAGTTCAAGACGACATCAACAAATCGTTTAAACGCGGGGTGCAAGAATTTAAAGAGTTACTGCGAGCCAAGCTTGCTCCTAAGAGGAGTTACCATGATGGAGAATATGTTACTGGTGAAGGTAATTCAAGTTGACTTTTCAGCTTTGCCATCGCATAAACGTGCGTCCTCCCGAGACTCAGTTAGTGAGATAGTTAGTATAGACGCAGGCGTCTTGTACTCGTCTTTTGCCGTCTGTGTTACACCAGAAGGAGTAAACAGACGCATTAGGGAGTTTAAGCAAAGACGACGGCTACGGCTACGGCTACGGCTACAGCTACGGCTACGGCTACGGCTACGGGCAACGCCAGGAAGCAAGAACATTATTGGTTAAAAAAAAGAAAAATACTCGTGCTGCACGTGCAAAACAAATTTCTCTGCCGTACTCCACAAAAAAACAACGTGAAATCCCCATATTTTAGGTTTTGACGACAACGTGAGCATATAACAATGAAACAGTCATTTTCTGTTGTGCCTTTAAAACCGCTCGTACCCATTCGGTTACAGGATAGTTCGCCTGTGTTGTACAAGGTGAACAAGACGGAATAATCGGGAAATACTTGCGATAGCGCTAAGTTATATTTTGGACTGACGTTTTCGATGCCGTAGCCGTCGTATTTGCTTAAACTCCCAATTAATTAGGAATGTACGCCAAGGATCTATTCGTCTAGGGTTCCGTCTGTACACATGACAGATGCACATTTCTGCTAGATAAATTATGCCTCTCTGGCACGGTATAAAAACGACCATTGTGCTCAAACGTTTGATACCAAACATGGCAAATCTTGAAAAAAAAATTGACGGAAAGGTGTGCTCCGAACTTCTGCTAATATGCAACGTCAACAAAACAGTTAAAATCGTACATATACAATACATCAGCTTACAATTTATCAAAGCTATATTTGAGGTGGGAAATGGGAAGGTAATGCATATGTTACAAGGTTCAAAGAAGAAACAAAAATGAACAAGGAACAAAAAGAATAGAAGTATATAGAGAGAAATTTAAGAATTGTAAAAACTCTCTAAAGCTCTCAGTTAATCCTTATTACAGTAACTTTTAAACGGCGTCAACTGCTAAGTTTTGAAAGATAGGCTTACCAGAATGCAGTTGTTCGGAACATTATGTCGTTGACAAATGGACTGTATTTTCCTTTCTTTACCTAAAGCTCTTGCCTCTCTGGTTAACATTTACGTTGCGGCATTGAATACACCTGGGGTAGTTCCCAGTGTACAGAGCGCATGGGAGACGTTCGTTCACACCAAGTGTTCCGAAGCAAAAATGGCAGCCATACAGACTTATGAAAAAACAATGTCGACTCAACTGAAGGATTGCAAATTACCGTGTGACAGTGACGACATTCGGGAAATGCACAAAAAAGCTATTGAAGAAGGCTTGGCGGTGTTCCAGGCAGAAACTGCTGGAGTGTCCGCTAAAAGCAGTGAAAAATACCTGAACGAGTTGATGGTAGGTAAAAACAACAGATAGTTATTGATTTTAGGGATCCAAAATACTTATACTCTTAATTCACATTTATGGTTCCAACGGCAACCTCGGAAACCTTATTTCTGCTTCCTTGAATTACACTAGGTGTCCCGGGGAAGAAGTAATTTTGAGGATTTTCAAGGACATTTACTCTTCCTCAGAGTGAATCGGGGAACTTTGGGTTTTGAAATTTGACACAAGTTGAAGTCGGAGCATTACGCCTAGTGCATCTTTTTTTGTGTGTGTGCGGAAGCACCGAACGGAGAATTCAATATCGTAGTGAACTCCTAGTGAAACCGATAAGCGGTTTAGTTGGATCACAAGTTCGGGTTCAGTTTCTGAGTGTGAATGGATAGCTAAGGGGGCTCGAGCATCTTTTTTTTCTAAGGACGTAATGCCGGCCTTCTTCCAGGCGCGGTGTATCACTCAATAGATAAATTTGCCTGTGATATTAATCAATGGATTTGCAAGTGGTGACATGTGAAAAGTAAAAATATTGGTTAAAGTGGTACTATGATCAAAAAATCATTTTCTTTTTCTCTTCAGATTTTGAAAGCGTGTTCGCTTAACACCTAACTGGCAAAATTTTGCGCTTTGAGTTTTATCCAAAGGCTGTTTGTTTTGAGTGTAAGTTTTGGATTTCACGGTCTGCCATTACTCACGTTCAAAACCGGCCGATTGGACCTCAGAGGGTTGGATCTAGAGAAAATGACGTCATTTACTCACTAGCTTAAAATTTCAGCGTGTAAACACAATTTATTATATATGCAAAACACGCGTTTAAAAGTCTGAAAGCCTGAAACTCCCGTGCTGCATATTAATTTGGCCGCGTACACACGCATTGCATTCTTAAACCAGTGAGTCTTTGACGTCATTTTCTCCTCGACTCAGCTCTCTCAAGATTTTAAAGTTAGTAATGGCGGACCAATAAATAGGAAAATTCCAGTTAAAATAAACAGGTGTCTTTTTAAAATCAGAACTTAAAACTTGGGTCAGTTAGTGTTTAGTTAACATAGTTTTGAAATCCAAAGGAAAAAAGGATTTTTTTTTTTTGGTCGTAGTACCACTTTAAATACAAAGCGCTCGTTTATGCCTCCAGGATTGAGGAGTTTAATTTGTATTTTGTGGGTTATTTTTGTCTTGCTTTAGGAGAACATGGAGAATAACTTGGTAACATTGCAGAAACGAAACAATGACCTCACCAGAGAAGAGTGCGTTGCTCTTTTGAGACGTTTGAAGAAAGAAAATTTGGATCCCATTCTTGGCTTACTGACCAGCGAAGGAGGCGCTTCAGTCAGCTTTGCTGAGATCATTGGTGGTTATTCGGCCATTGAAAAAGGCTTCAAAAGTCAGTCTAGAGGAGCCAAGGATGTGTGTGCTCAGGTTTTCTACGAGTTCCATCCAGTAAGTATTGATGGCCAGACTGCAGTCTGCAGTCTGATTTCCACTTGGGAATATGAAGTTTTCGCATTGTAATGGCAACCATCCTGCTTTTGTAAACTGCTTTTTGCAGCATTTACTACTTTTTTTAGAAAAAACGGGCACGAACCATGAATTTTCATTTAGCACCGGCAATCCCTCGCGCGGCTACAGTGTACTTAGCTGCGGACCAATCAGGAGAGTTACGTTCATCAGGCCCAATCTGATTGGCCATTATTTGGAAGGACCTGGCCCCGGTTGTTCGAAAACCGATTAACTTAATCCAGGAGTAGCGTAAATTTTTGTTTCATGTTTTCAACTTTTTGGTGAAAGTTTCTTTTGCTTATTTTTGTTTTTCCAGATTGACTTCTCCTAATGTAAAGTTTTGCCAAATATCAGCGGTGAAAAGCACTTGGGAGTAGAGAAATAAACTCCTTGGTTAATTCTTAATCTGGGATTTGCGTTAATCGACACCTTCTGCCTCTGTTGATCAAATGTCAAAATTGTGACACCAACAAGGCTAATTATTTTTTTAACTAAGTCATGACGTATCAACTTAACAAAACGATTTAATCATTATCATTACATAACTCTTACTAACCAAGTTCGAAGTCTTTTTTTCCGTTGTTTATATATCTATGGCCCAAGTGCGAAGCGCGCGGACCATAAATCAACAGACAAAACAAGGTTCTGTAACTTACAGTACGGACCGGGAAAACGAAGTTAGTAAGATATTTATTGTACCTCTGAGGTAACAAGGCAAGCAAGGAAGGAAACCAGTTGAAGTCAAGCGGAGGGTTTTATTGCCGCAAATAAGCAGCATGCCCAAATCTAAAAAAACGAATTAATCTTATTGGCTTTTTGAAATAGTTGCCTGCAAGATTTCACAAGTTTATTTCACATAAATATGAAAAGCTCGCTGGAAAATATTGCATCAAAGTTTCAAATTTTGCGGGCCATACAGCCGAGGGGACCGTACTGTAGAATACGCCCCGCTAAAATAGCCATTCGCAGCAAGCGTACTATCATACAATTTATGAAACACGATGAACTGGAGCGAGTCCCCAGCCATAACTAACCTTGTACATTTGTACCGAACACGTTTGTTTGCTAATTGCCTCGATTTTGTCTCCTTTTTTGTCTGATAGTTTTCATTTTGTTCAACCACAGGAACTCCAGGAAGAAATGAAGAAACATATGGCTCATTTGCAGCAACTTAAGGATTATGACGAAAGCTTAGCTGAAGAGAAAGAACAACGTGCCAGGCAGGAACAGGAAAGAATAAGGATGGAGGTAATGTGAAATATTTTGCCATAAAAATTACTATAGTAACCAAAGAGAACGGATCATATCGTACTCCTGGCCAGAGTTAATGTTTTTCAAAGGTCGGGAGCAAATACCCCAATAATGCGTCTCTCAGCCTTGGTGAAGCTTGTTCTATGTACATATAAAGCTGTCAATATCATCATCATTATCGTCATCATTATCGAAATCATTATCCTCTTCATTATACTTTTCCGTACAGAGCAAAAGTATACGATTCGGCTTTGAGCCCTTTTTCATTCTTGTCTTCTAGTGGTAGTGGTACAACTGTTATAACAATATCGTATAATCGTAGAAGTAGTGTCCCAAACGTAGTTTTGCATTTTCATTACTTAGCTTACAAGATATGTTATTTTAGGAATAAGATGCGGTTAGCTTGCTCAAAAAATTATTGGGGATGATGGCAGCGCTAGTGCTACTATGACCAAAAAAAAAATTTTCTTTGGGTTGCAAAACTATGTTAACTAAACAGTAACTGATCGAGGTTTTAAGCCTTTATTTTAAAAATACATCTGCTTATTTCAACTGGAATTTTCCTGTTTTATGGCCCGCCGTTACTAACTTTCAAGTGAAGCTATGATCTTTGCAGTTATGAACAAAATTTTTACAATTGCGTAGACAAGCATGGAAAATTCAGGACTTAAACGGGGTTTGAACCCGTGACCTTGCGATTCCGGTGCGACGCTCTAACCAACTGAGCTATGAAGCCACTGACGTTGGGAACTGGTGGTCATTTGTGGGTTCTAATGGTCCTGTGAGGAATGAATCAATGATGAAATGGTATATGAAATAAATCATATGTGAACTGCGGATATGAACTCAAGTGAAGCTATGATCTTCGCCGTTATGAACGCAATTTTTACAATTGCGTAGAGAAGCCTGAAAATTTTAGGGCTTCAACGGGGTTCACTTGATTTCATATCCGCAGTTCACATATACCATTTCATCTTTGTTACTAACTTTGTTGTCTCTATTTTCCCAGGCTCCCGCAAAACTTACTGGTTATCGTCAACTGTACTTTTCGTCTAATCTGTCGAAACAAATTTCCCAACATTAACAATTGTCGATTTAATTAAGCTTCCGGGGTGGGGGGGGGGGGGGGGGGAGGGAGGGGGTGCGCACCACTTGCACCCTCTCCCTAGCCCCTAGATTCGCCCCTGCAATTGGTTTTGCTAGTGTTTATCCGCTGGATAGTGATTTATCCGGTGGATAGCGTTATCCACCTTTTGAACAACCGAGGCCTGTAGTCTAATTCGAAGACCTACTTAAGGACGTTTTCCGACATTAGTAATGCGTGGTTTTCTTCTTATTGCATAATAAAGTGAAGAGCAACTCAGTTTGAAGTCGAACTTAGTATACCACAAAACTGTAAGACATGCTATTCAGGCTCAAATCGCAAGAAAAATGACACTGAACGTTTATCCTCAGCGCTCAAATTAGACGTTCTTATAAAAAAAAAAAGGAGTGTATTCAGATTTAGATTAATATTCTGGTGAGTTAGAGCACTTTTTTACGAGAAACCGTGCATGGAAGCATCGTTACAATTTGAGAAAAAGGCTAAATTATGCGATCTATTGAAACTTTCAAGGGAGATTTCGATACCGTCCTCTTACATACCAATTTTTAGATACTCATTCTTTCGATTTCTTCTTTCAGGAGGAATTTAAACGCTTGGAAGAAGAACGAAACGCCAAAGAGCGAGAGGTTGGAAATTCTTCGAACTGCGATTTGGAATGTTTTTAAATTAAATGGCTTTTACAATAAGAAGTAAGATGCAAATTCTCTATTTTCCAGATGAAGCTACTGCAGGAAAAACAGGAGGAAGACAGAAAACGGTTAGAAGAGCAGTTTAGGGCCGACATGGAAACTCAAAGACAGCAAATGAGTGATATGATGGCAGCCAACATGAATGAGCTTCGAGCAGATCGACAAGCGATTCTTGATCAGAATAAAACACTGCAAGACACAATCAGTAGCATGGAAGAGGCCATGAATAGCAGGAATGAGCAGATGCAAGAACTTCAGCAGCAAATTATTGAAATTGCTAACCGCCCACCTCCTTCTCCACCAAGCGGGGGGTGTTTGATCCTCTAAAGCTGGTGAACAAAGCTTCAGTAAAAAGCCCAACAAGTGTGATCATTTTTAATAAACTCACATTCTTTCAAGATGGCTTTTCTCGTTGTCTGGTCGCGTAGTATGTGGACAGGAATTAATGTGAACTAATCAAACGTGGTCACACTGTTAGGGTCCTTGCCTAAAACTAATTGGAAGTACATTGATTAGTTTTTAAAATAGTATGACCTTGTAATCCTTGAAAAATTATGCCTAAAGTAAAACAATTTCATGTTGGTTACTTTTGAATTGTCCCTTTTGACTTATTATAATTGCGTTGTCATTCATTTAATTTCTTTTTTCGGAACTTCATAGCGAGGATTAATTGGGGTATAGAAAGTAAAATTTGGACAGAATTTTTTAAAATTGATTCAGTAAAATGTCTGAACCAATGAGAATGATTGAAGAAAGTGTATGCCCGCTCGCGCCTTTTTCCTTTCTTGTATGTTGTTATATGTCATTGTGGAAAGGGCGAGCAGGCGGAAATAATTCGGAGGCGCGTTATGAAGACCTGCAAAAAGAAAGACACCACTCCAATCCTGCTACATGAACAACTTATTCCCATTCATGTACCAACTTCGAGTGGATAGAAACCTGGGTGAACTCCGGAGCTCTCATGCTGAGATTCGAACCCAGACCGCTGGGATGCGGTCCGCGAGCGATAATCCACTACAATATTTCACTAGCTACGGGAAATATTCTTGATTTTCACATGACTTCACGGCCGCCATGTTGGTGTTCTTAAAACAAAGAAACGTCGGCCATGTTGCTGTCCCGACCCAGTCCTCCGGGAATTGAACTCTAAGTTATGCGAACGTTTTCTTTTGATGGCTGTTGATTGCGTGAATAAAAAGCAAAAATCATGTGATCATTCCGAGTTTAATCTATTTCGAGATGATTGTGGTATACACTGTGTATCAAGTAACCAGGAATTAAAACTAGTATAAACGATGCAGGACTGAGGTATATCGTCGGGTGCTAACTTCCTCCTTTTGAAATATATAACCGTAGTGTGAGTAGCTTATGAGGTAATATTGATATATAGTAACAGAAGGAGGTAATACACTTTCGAGTGGATGGTCGGTGCTCGATCCCCGGCTGGAGGGTCTTAAAATAACTTTGAATTATTTTCATCCGTTCGTTAAAATATGAATTTTCGGAAAACAGAGTAAAACCCAACACACAAAAAACCCCTGGTTATGTCTTTTATTCGATGACCCACCATGTTACATTTAAGACAACCTAATACAATCAACTATTAATCATCTTAACCAGTTTAAAAGAAACACGAAAACATTCCAGCAACGTTAAAATAAAGGGACTTTAACCCATGACCGTGCGATTGCCCCTAACTGAATGCTCTATAAAACATTGAGCTATCAAGCCATCTAAGAGCTCGAGAGACAACAACCCCATGCAAGTTTGACCTATATCTAGTAATGTTGACTGGATTGATATTGTGGCAAAAATACTATCCTACATTGCTACAGCTATTAAAAAGTAAACTCCTCAATCGAGGACAACACAGAACAATCTACCCTTGGCGCCTATTTCATCTTTACACGCGGGAAAAATATACTGTGGAATATTAATCAAACTACTGAAAATATTTCTTAGTAAAGTCCACAGATAACTGAGATTTTCAACCTATTGGTCAAACTAAATTACTGTTAGGTCAGCGCATACCATATTAATCATGATTGGCAAAGATAAAAGCGAACTTTCAATGACTAGTTTACATAACATTACATACTGCGCCGGATGCGATGAGTGAAGCCAAGGCTACTCCAGTCACAACCTGGAGCGATTTATCACGGAACCCTGGTTTTCTCACTTCATTCTGTTGGCCCCTGTTTTCACGAATCTGGCCATTCAAAGTGACAATCTCCCTTTGATTTTCTTGATTTAACCTCTCCATTTCCAAGAGACGTGCATTCAGTGCTTGGTTTTCTCTTATAAAACCTATGCGGTCTTGTTCAGCTCTCTGCATGTTAGCCTTCATCATATTTTTGATTTGTTTTTGCTGAGCCTTGACATCTGCTTCCATTTGCTCCTGGAGTCTTTTCTTTTCTTCTTCGAATTTTCTTTGTTGCTTTTCCATCTATTAATTAAAAGACCACTTCATCAGCTCCTAAAGAATTCTAGTTTTCATAGATAGTTATTCTAGTTTGTGCCTTTAAAACCCAAGACCTAAATTCTTTCGTGGGCCAAGCATGAATGACGCAGAGTAAACGAACCAAATGAGCCAATTTTGACACTGGGGGAAACCAGAAATATACATGCTGCCGGAGCAAAGTGCGGGAAACCAGTCCACTTACGGGAAAGCAACAATTGCCTTTGATTGACTGAGAATCTAAACCAATTTATATAACTAAACAAAGTGTCAAATTAGTCCTGTATACAAAAATACTGATTTTTTTTAGGATTTTTAGGGTCACATGGGAGGTGCGGTGACCTCGTGGTTAAAGTGCTCGACTCCGGGATCGAGTGGTCCGGGTTCGGGTCCCGGCCGGGGATATTGTGTTGTGTTCTTAGGCTAGACACTTTTCTCTCACGGACCGGCCAATTTAATGCTGGGGGTAACCCTGCGATGGACTGGCATCCCATCCAGGGGGGAGTAGAAATACTCCTAGTCGCTTCATGAAACCGGAGATAAGCGCCGGCCTGCTTGGCCTTTCTAGGCTCGTAACAAAGACGATACCTTTTTTATGGGATTTTTAGAAAATTTAAAGATTTTTAGATGATAATGATTTAAAAATATAGCCAGTAGCATAAAAATTAATTTGGGTGGTTCTAAGAAGCTTCTTCCACTGTTTCCAAGCGGCCTCTTGCCATTCAAATACTACTGGTCAGCGGTTTAACCCATAAGTTATGTTCCCAGCATGCCTTGTTAGCATCACTGTAAGGCCTGGAGGCATAGGAAGCTCAACGTTTTGAACCAATTAGAAGGTGCTTTAATGCAATTTGACCTCAGGTCACAAGATTCCCGCATTTTATGCAAATTACGTGATTGCTTTGGAAAGAAATTGGGATATATCGGGATTTTTTGAGATTGGTATTTACAGACTTTTTTTAGAGAATTTCAGGAAAAGTTTTCAGTCCATTTTTTTATTTTTGTATTTAGGCCTATGTTTGATGCAATGAACCAAAGCATTCGCGAAATTTCTTTTGACAAAAAGATAAAAGTTTTGATATCAAGTGCCTCATTAATTAAACTAGAGTGTCCCTTTTTGAAAGAATGGCTTGCACATTTCCTGCCACCAATTCAATCATTTTCACGGTAATGATCAGTTCCATAAATCTCAGTATTAAATGGCCTTACTTCCATCTGACGTTCACGACGTTCTTGTTCAAGTCGAGCTTGTTGTTCCTAAAAACAAAAAGCAGAATTTACGAATTTTGACTCGAGTGTATTCGGAAAAAAACCAGTCGTTCCAGGAAAAGGTCGAAGCTGTGACTTGACGATTACTACTGAGTTCGGATGCCCAACCGCAGAGCTACATGGTACGCGTAGGAGCGCTTCAATAGCCGACAACTTTCATTATTTTGGGAGATTTTTTAGGGAGTGTCAGATCTCAAATCAAGATTAGAGTTGGGTATGAAGGTACAGAAAGGGATTTGTGTTCCGACAAATCTGAAAAGTGTTGTTGCGAGCGAAATGAAGGAGGCAGAACAGGGACAAGTGACCATTTCCGAGTCCAAAGCGAGGCATAGCGCGAAGCATTTTTCAAGAAAATTAGTTTTCACAATGCCATTTCCAATTATTGACCGAATGCAAAAATGGCCGCCAACAAATTATTCTTTTGTCTTTGTGTTAACTAGCCTAACTAGCCTCGTTTTACAGCCCAAATTCTTTCAATTTTACGCGTGTGAACGAGGCTAGTTAGGCTTAAATAACACAAAGACAAAAGAATAATTTGTTGGCGGCCATTTTTGCATTCGGTCAATTGTTGCATTAATTTACGACTTGTAGTCATTCTAAACAGAATAAAAGTGGATAAGAGGGATTAAGAACTTACTAGCTTAGTGCATTTTACTCATCAAAACTGCGATACATATTCTTTTAATTATAATTTCTTTCTTCCAAAAATTAAAGAGCAAAATGACGTTATCTTTTATCCCCCCCCCCCCCCCCCGCCCTCATAAGTTTTCCATAGATGCTATTAATATCGCTATCACCTCAAGCTTCTTCACTTCCTGCTCTTGATAAGCTCGAGCTGCCATTTCCAGACTCGCTTTCTCGTCGAAGTCTTTTAGTTGCTGCAGGACTCCTAAATATTGCTTCATCTCTTCCATCAGTGGCTTTCATAAAAAAAAAAATTTAAAGCCGGTTAAAAAAGGGAGGCAAGTGTGGATTAAGAGCGCGCAACTGACAACAATCTCTTATTGCTGCCTCGTAACCTCGACAGCCATTCTAATAGTGCTCATTTGAGATGAGTGGATTTCTAATCTGGATGTCTGCGTTGTGCCCACAGTATCAAGGGCAGCGTTGCTGCGCATAGCATTTCATCCGTTTTGCTATCTCTCGACAGCATTCCACTTACTCATGGTAATTACTGCTTTTGATTAATTGATCGAGTATAGCTGATTGTATTTGACACATTTCTGCATTAAAAATGAATAGGTAATTTCCCAGTTAATGTCTGTCCCTTCTTCAAAGCGAGTCTAAGTGCGAAGTTTTTGTGACGGTAATTAGTTCTTGTTTACATATGAATGAAAACTAATTAACATAAGAAAAACTTCGCACTTAGACTCGCTTTGAAGAGGAGGCAGACACGAACTCGGAAATGGTCTATTTCAACGGGTTTAAATGGGGTTCTCGATCAGCACAAGAAAAAAATGTTCTTTACCGGATGAAATTCATAGAACACCTCAGCACAGACGTGTTTGGCTCCTTTGGCATCAGCATTAAAGTCTTGCTCGATTCTTTTGTATCCCTGTATGATATCATCAAATGACATCCTGGCACCCTCCTCTCTGAGCCGAGCAAGGACTGGATCCAAGTGTTCCTCTTTTAAGTTCTTCAGAAGAGAGACGCAGGCTGCACGGGTTAATTTTCCATTTTCAAGCTGCCACCATCCTAATTTTTCATCAAAAG
>NC_090869.1:61041760-61054260 GCF_036669935.1 Montipora foliosa | reverse complement strand
TATTAATAGCGTCAACATACAGTTGGACCAAGGCAGCAAGGCCTGATTTAAAGTATAATGGACACAGGGTTACCAGGAGTTTATATACTTTGACCAGGAGCCCATCAACGAGAGCCTACAACTCCAATACTAGGTCTATGTGACGGCATTTTCACAGATCAAGCTATTTTTGAAAGAGTAGTTAAATGAGTGAGTGACCAGTCTCGATCCCATGGGCAATAATTTCTCATGCCAGATTTGTGATTAGCTTAGTGGAAACGTCTGGTTTCGCAGCAAATTCAATCTAGCCGCTCCACAAATACAATGAAGCTGTACGCTCCTTTTCATAGGCCCCTGCTTTGACAGATTTGCTTGCACATCATCATGAACAAAGCCATGGTAGTTTTCGCGTTTATAAGTAAAATCATTCGTGTCGTGACTGAAATATGGAAAACAAGGACAATCCAAGCCAATATCCTAGTTTGCCATGAGAATAGGACGATCACATGAGTTTTGGAGGGCATATAGTTTGTTTGTGGCCCGAGTAGCTAGCATCATTTGCGCCCGAGCGGAGCGCTACGAGGATGCTACGAGGGACACAAATAAACTATATGCCCCACAAAAGTGATGACATTAAGAGAAGCTATGATTCTAGAAGTTGTGAACGCAATTTTAGCGATTCACTACTCGCACAATCCCATAATGCAATACTTGTTTTTTTTTTTTTGTTTTTTTTTGGGGGGGAGATGGGGGTCCTTTTAAGTAAAAACAATGGATATCCAGTTCACGGAAGCATGATACAATGCTAAGAGGAAATAACTTGTATTGTTTTTATGTAAAGAACTCCCCAAAACGTATTGCATTATGGGATTGTGCAAGTAGTGAAATGCGTAGAGAAACCTGAAGAATTCAGGACTTTAACTGGGTTTGAACCCGTGACCTCACGATACAAGTGCAACGCTCTAATCAATTGAGCGATGAAGCCACGGCCTTTGGGAGATGATCATTTGCGGGTGCTAATGTTCCCGTGATAAATGAAGCAACGAATGAAATGATATGTGAAATGAATCCCATATTGAAATGAGGGTGTGAAATTAAGTGAAGATATGATCCTCACAGTTTTGAACGCAATTTTAGCAATTGCTTGAAGGAGCCTGAAAAATTCACTGAGGACTTTAACGCAGTTCACATCCGCAGTTCAATATGTGATTCATTTCATACAATATCATTTCATTCGTTGATTCATTCATCACGGGAACATTAGAACCCAAAAATGACCAGATCTCAACGACAGTGGCTTCATACTGAGCTCAGTTGGTCGCACTGGTATCGCGACGTCACGTGTTCAAACCCGTTGTTGTCCTGAATTTTTCAGGCTTCTCAGTCTATGCAATTGCCAACATTGCGTTCATAACTGCGAGGATCATAGCTTCGTTTGGTTTCATATCCGCATTTCAATATATATATGATTCATTTCATATATCATTTCGCAAGGCCAAATCGTACAAATTCATTCAATAAGGAAAAATGTTTAACAGAGATGTAGCATGAAACTATGGCATGGAAACTTGTTGCTACAATACGATCAGCTAAAACAAGAGCAAAAATTGAGAAAAAAAAAGAGCAAAAATACTCATCCACAATAATTTGCAAAGAATGTGTGTAATCGTCCTACAAAATTTACAAACACAGTGAAGGATCGTAAGACAAGGCCTTCGGTTTTCAGTTGTTAGTCGAGACCAGCTGAAAATCTAACCATTTCGGGATGAAGTTACTCGAAGGCAACTATTTCTCCGCAGTTATTTTGAAAACCATGAGTGAACCATCTCCACCATGTCTACCTCCGATGTTCAACCGACTGAGCCCTTTCCAGTTGTTTAATAATTTCTTTAATTTTTTTTTTTGTGTGTTAACGTCTTAATATTAGAGCGGATGCAGTGCGGTATAAAATGCTCTGTATAAAGCGACAGAACGATTCTAGAGGAGTGGGAGAGGGGTGGTATTGGGTGCCAATGACAAGACAACTTGATGGGTCGACCTTGCTGGGAGACCTTATGTGACTACCCAAAGAGGGTAAGTGAGTGCACTAAATCAAGTGAAGAGAGAGGGAATTTCAGATCTTACCGAAGAAATGTACAGTCAAGTAATCATTTGACGCTAAACCTCGCTTTGGGGAGGAGGCTACATGATGACGCTGATGTCACAAGTGATAAAATCGTTACTGACACGTAATTTCATACATACCTTCACCTGTTACAATCTCACCCTCATTGAAGCTGTATTTTGGTATCAATACTGATCGCAACAATTGCTTGAATTGCTCTAATCCACTGAGAAAACAGGGATTCAATCTGCTTTTATTGCTGTTCATGTTTCTCAGCAATTCGCCATCAGCGCTTGGCGGAGGCAGGCTAATTGCTTGAAATCCAGGAAAAAAGCGCAGTATGCTCTCAGCAACTTTCTGAGCGTTATCCCCGTCGGACCGCCTTTGATCTTTAAATACCTTAAAGAAAGTTCGAAATAGAAAAAAAAAGCTCTGACTTATAACTGTAATGCAGGTCACAGAACAAAGTAAAGGAAACCAACTTATCCCAATGGCGAGGGCTGTGGACAATCTTCTTCTTATATAAGATATCATGCAACTTAATGATAGTAATGATAATAATAATAATGATAATAATAATAATAATAATAATAATAATAATAAGACGAAGAAGAAGAAGAAGAAATCAGTACTTATCATGCGTATTTCTCAGTGTCAGTGACACAAGAAGCACATGACCTTCAAGAGTGTAACTTGCAACTCTTTTCCTTGGAGCAAAGCTGGGGGTTTTAGGACACCAATGTTATGCCCAAATATGGACAAATATGAGATCAAAGGCGCACGCGCAGGAAAATACACGAGCTACGTTGCATCCAAATAGGGAAATTTTTAAACTCAAAAAACCCCAGTTCTCAACCCGAGTTTTAAAACGCTTTAAGGTTCTGAGCTTCTGCTGACACTCAATGCCCTATAACATCAACTAGGACTAAATTAACTTATGGTATATACTACTAAGATAAAATAATGCTAAATTTAAAAACAAATAGGTCGTAATGTCCTCGGAAGAAGAATGTGTTAAGGTTACTTTTAAATGTAAAAGCAGATGGTGATGATTTTATTTGTTCAAGTAGGGAGTTACAGAGAAAAGGTGCAGAGAATTTACAAGCATGGTCGCCATACGAGCGAGTTCTGGAAGACGAGATGGGTGGGTTCTGCTAAAAGAGGGCGGGAAGGTGAACGAAGAGTAGGAGACTTATCAGGGAGTTAATGTACTCTGGTCAGTCGGATTTGTCAGGTCACGTCATTTTTTGTCATGGCATGGCATGACATGCACGTCAGGTCACATCACGTCATGTCATAAAAGGTAGTCTATATAGAACCCCCTAGTCTTTAAAAACAGTGGGTGAATCTTTGACAGGTAGGGCCGGTTCATAGCCCTTTTCATGGGTGCCCTCAAAACGCATCCTATGCAACCTAACCGGTTTAACACAGATCGAAATTACTTCAAACAACACAACTCAAAGCTTCGTTTTAAAAAAAGTCTGTCGACCAAACATAATTTAAGTTACAAACAACAAAGATAAACGTAATGGAGAAGTGATCTACTAGTCTAAGTTATTTCATTCAACAGAGGTGAACTTTGAAAAAGAGTTAGTCTGAACAGTTCCGAAAAACCCTAATTGCAACCATTTTAATCTTCTCTAATGTTGTCCATCCCTGCCTCTTATTGCATTTGCTGTTTTCAAT
Organism: Montipora foliosa; assembly: GCF_036669935.1. Taxonomy (NCBI): domain Eukaryota; kingdom Metazoa; phylum Cnidaria; class Anthozoa; order Scleractinia; family Acroporidae; genus Montipora; species Montipora foliosa. The sequence continues at coordinate 61,050,491 of NC_090869.1, read as the reverse complement.
CAATGCTTTAAGAAGCTGTTTTTACGTTTCGCTTTGATTTGGCTGCCAGTTCCCAGTGGCTGAATTTGAATAAATTTTATGAAACAGCCCCTTTAGAAGTAGTATTTAAAACAAGCTGTACTTCCTTGAGTAGTTTATAATCCACGTTTGCATAATTTGCAAGGACTAGTGTCACTAACAGTACCTATTATGTCCTACCCGCTTTAAGAAGTACTCTTTGATGTCCTCGCAATCTGGCGGGATGCTTTGTGCCACGTCTCTGAGAAGCCACATGAAGAATGGAAAGGTTTTGTGAAAGAATTCAGTGTCTTTTCGGCAAGCCCCCATGCTCGGGTTTCCGTCGTTGCTTGAGCGAAGTTGAATGCGCTCCGACAATTTCACAATAAAACTAAAAGATCGTTAAAGTAAACAAATGAGTGATGCTTTCGGGACCGTATATTCTCACGAAGCGCGGCAAAGTTCGTGACTCTCACCGACAAAGTCATGTCAGACACGATTGGACGAATCCAACCTTATAGAACATCTGCATGCTAATTTGGTGCCCAAATGTCTAAGAAGCATGAAACCTTTTTCTTTTCCTTTACTTTTTCACCTCCATCTTAGCAACACAGAAATGGGTTTTCAACTGGGTTGGCATGGTAAATTGACCACCGTAGAGCTGAATTTGAAAGCTGACGTATTTGGGGATTATGAGTTGTCGTTTATACAACGAAAGATGGAGCTACGCTATTGTTGGGATATAGCAACGTGGGTAATAAGAAGAATAAAATATTTGAAAGAAAAGCGTTTGTTAATTCCGTGATTAGTGAGGCAGAAAATTTGAAACTGAAAATGAAAATGAAACACTAGCCAACACATGGTGACCAGCGGCCTTTCCCTGCATCAGAGCATCAAAGAAAGCTGGAAATAAACAGGGGCAATCAACGACCAATTTGTTGTAAAAAGTATTATTATACCCCAGTTAATGAAAACAAATGTTATGAAGGCATTTTCAGGTGTTTTTCAGTGTTGCTGGAAAAACATTATCTGTTCCTTTTTCCCAGCAAGACACACAAGAAATTTCCCAGCCAGCTAGATAAAATTGGTTGGTTTCCCAGCCAGCTGATCAAATTTATTTCCCAGCCAGGAATTCCGCGCGCTTTCAAATCCCTCGATCCGAAACGACCGAACAAAAGCGACACAACCGGGACAACACAGGTTTTTTCGGCAAGCGCAATCACTCTGACCAGCCGTCGTATGTTTGTGACTACTCTCTGGGAGAGGGAAGGGGTTCTTTTTTGTTTTTTTTTTAGCCGTCCTCGGTCTTCAGAGTTTCTACAGCCAGCTCGGGTTGAAATGCTAGAAAAAGTCAGTAATTCCCAGGCAAAACCTCTGTCAATAACAAAATTTCCCAGCCAGCTCATCGAAACACCTGTATTTTTGCCAGCCAGCAAGATTCCTCTGGGGAACAGATAATGTGAGGAACAGATTCGTTGGGTGCCCCTGAATAAAGGCCAAACAAAGATTTATTTTTCAAATGGGCTCCCTCACTCCCCACGGAATTAATTAACGCTTTTCTTTCAACTAATTTATTCGTGTTATCTAGCTCTATCTTTCGCTATATATGAAACGCTAACAACTCATAGTTGAAGGTTAACGCTCGAAACGATCTCTTTCAAATTTCTCAAGGTGGTCAATTTACTATATCAATCCAGTTGATAAACCCATTTCCCCACCGTCGAACCAACACAGTTTCTAAATGCCTTTATCCATCTGAGTAAGTTTTTTTTCTTATTTAGTTTTGATGATTTCTTCCGAGGGATACATTGATGTTAAGGTGGCTCAAACTCGCGGTTTCAAAAATTTTGGAGGGAATGTCTTAATTGACGGATTAACTTACATTAAGGCCATGTTATGAAACCAAATGAAACATCAATGATTGCTTAACAAGATACATTCGTTAATATGGCGTAAAATGCTACCATGGCAACAAAAGAGCTGTCTAAAAACGCCGCCCTATATTTTGCCATTAAACGATTATATCTCAATACCTAACTAAGTGAGCCCCATTGCTGAAAAGTGATTAACAGGCTAAGATAAAACTCTCTAAAAAGCTAGAAAAAATTCTCTGGAGCAGATTCATAGCCACGTTTACAACTGGAAATTCTAAGGTGGCTCTATATCCGCTCCAGAGAATTTTTTAGAACTTTACAGTGTTTCATCTTAGCTGATCAATCACTTTTCAGCAATAAAAATTGAGGTTACCGAGTTCGTTTGTGAGATGAAAGCGTTTAAGGACAAAACAATCAATCTATTACGTCACATCAATGAATGCATCTTGTTAGCCCTTTATTGGTGATTCATTTGGTACATAAACATTTGCCTTTATGTGAAACAATTTGGTACATTCAATCCTTCCAAATAGTTCAGTTTCTTGAGAGTGTTAAAACTGGTTTGCACCTTGATGGCTTCCACGAAAATGACGAATTATAACTTCAGTCTATGAGCTATTTATTAAGCTTTATATAATTGTATACTGTTTTCAATACACGGATTTTATACGAAGCCTGATTTCAAGTTTTTATCCTCAAGTCTTATATCGAAACATTAACACCAAGGTTTCTGAATGATAAACATGTTTTTTAATTAACTTTAAGTGTCTTTTTTCTTTTTTTTTTTTTTTTGAGCTCGTGACAGTACAATAAATACTTCTCACTCACGACTTAAGAAAGGATACTCTAAGCCATCAAGATCGTGTCTCGTTGGTACGCCAGTGGAATTGTAAATCATCACGGAGGCCAGCAAGACAGTAAGAGTGAAGATTTCATGGTCGTCTAAACCCTCTCCAACGACAGCATCAATTCCTTCGGAATCCAGAAGCACCACTGTACACTCTTGGCCATTGGAAAGCTACATAGCAAGTCAACACATTTCTGAAATTCTATTGCAAGTACTGGTAAATTTAACGGCTAGTAATGACTGTCATGGTCACATGATTCAGTCAACCATGTGCGTTTAATTGCAGAGGCCATTAGAGTGGTTTTCAACTAAGTGTCGAAAGTAATTAGATACTTACTTTGGTTTATGATTACTTCACTCAGTGATTGGTTCAAAGTTCTCGCGCCACTTCTTCAACCAATCAGAAGTGAAACCAAAACCGATCGTGGCTAGCGCATGCAAATTTGCCTGCGCTTTGTGTCGGCTACTTGTAATTACTTTGAGTTTTGATTGGTTTACTGGATTGTCTCCGTCCTTTTTGATTGGCCAAAGTAATTACTTTGGTTTAAGTTTTACGACACTCATTCGAAAACCGCTCTAAAACTCTTGTTTGTTGTTGTTACACGTGTTTGGTTCGCTTTATGACCCCCCCCCCCCCCCCTCCGTTACAATGACCCAAAACTGGGATCCCACTATTCTCCTCTAAGTGAGCTGAAGAGATACATGTCACAGTTCAGTTTTATATTTGGAATGCAAATAGCAGCTCGTTTATCAATAAAAAAAATCTATGGTTACTCAATTCTTCGAGCCTTTCATTTTCTTGCTGAATTCTGGTCAACGGTGGCATTCTTCACTATTGTCAATCAAATTTGTGAATGAGTGCATGACATTCAGCCAACCACAAGGCAGTTCTGCTTAAGTGATTGACGGCATTGAAAAGCGAAACATTCGAGTGAAATTTAAACCTCGAGGCATGGTAATTCTACTTGACATGCGCGGATTTTAAATTATCTTTATTCTACTTGTATTGTGAGGTCACAGAAGCAGAAATAAAGACAAAGATATCCTTATCATTACCTGAAACTTTTGAGGCACAATCCACATCCATATTCCCATTGTTTCAGGATCGAAGTTGTGCCCCAAAGGAAAAACGTCTGGCTGGTCAAAAGCTTCGGCTAAAATGTACGACTTTCCCCTTCGGTACTGGCCGGCAATTGACACAACACATACTGGACCTAAATATCGAAAGGTAAGGAAAAATAAAGTTTGAACTTTTTATGAAGAAATCAAATCAAATCAACACATATCAAATCCTTAGGTTGACATGGGAATATCAGAATACCCGCAGAAATCTCACAACCGTTTGTGAACATGTTGAATCGAAGTTGAAGGCGATGTTGAATGAGTTGAAATGCGTTAAACTTTGCTTAAACAGCCACTCAGAATTGATTTTGTTATTACGAATGTTGAATGAAGTAGAAGCCGTTTGCCACCCAGTCTCGTCCCTAGAGTCCGCTTTTCTTTTGGTCAGCACCAAGAACATGGACTCTCGGCTGGCCACTTTCAAAGGAGAAGATCTTAGACAGCAATGACCAGAACCAGGTTGCTGACCAGCGGTTTTCGTTAAAACAATGGTTTGCTGGGGGTGCTCAGTCTCGCGGGCTCAGAAAACCTGGTTGTGGTCATTGTTATTTAAGGTTTTTCCTTTCAAGGAAGGAAATCCGCAAATGATGGACTTCGGGCTCTTCTACGCATGCTCCGAAATTTGAGACAACAGTTATTGCCAACGGTTACAAAAATGAACCTCCACTACGACTGCGCATAAATTGGAAGTGGCCAGAGTCTGTGGTCTTGGTGCTGACCAAAAGAAAAGCGGATTCCGGAGACGAGATTGTTTGCCACCTTCCGTATGCGTGTGCGCACTAATCGCTTCACGAGAGGTCTGGTATTCAACCTGCGGTTGTTATAAATGGATATAGACATAGAACGCCATTGAGAGACCTTTGTTGATCAAATGTTGATGATGTGTTGAAACTGTTTGCCACCCCACTGGTCAACAGCGTTCAACAAAATCGAACGATTGTCAGTGAAGCAAATCATGTGAAGCCGTTTGCAGGGCGTTACTAAACACAGGAACGGAACGGAACGGAATATACCGGAATAAACCGGAATATGCCGGAATGAGACGGAATGAGTAAGAATGGTACCGGAATATACCGAAACGAGGCGGAATGACAACAGAATAAGGCAGAATAAGCCAGAAGGACACCAGAATCAAGCTGATTAGCATGGACCGGAATGACAAGGAACAAAAAATGATTCATTCTGTTAATGAATAAATGTTGCAGAATAGAGAGACTGACAAAAAAAAAACAAAAAACAATTTACATTATAGGGGAAGTAACAAGGCTTGGAACGAGTCACGATATGTTCTCACAATTCTTTATGTAAATATATTATCAACGATCGATCTTTTTTTCTGTGCTTCTGGTTTCTTTCTTCAAACAAGGAAACACTGCGTTCAGGTTCGATGGCATTATTGCCAACAATCGGGAAGACAAAAAGAGTCTTCCGGCCGTTTGCGCGAATCTATTTCCGTATATCTCCATCATGTGTGGGTCGTGGGAAGCAGGCAAGCAGCAACGGTAATTAGTTTGTGGTTCGCTGAACTTGATTGTGATTGGTCAATACACAATTGACCTGTCAGAATGATGTTGTTGACAGGTTTACTGACTCGCACAGTATATATTTTCACGAAAAAAAATAGTACTTCCACAAGAAATAATTATTCATTTAGCGACGGATATACCTGTCAAATCTTTTTCGTGATCGAAGTGTTCCAAATGTTACAAAAGGAAAAAACACATGCAATGCCCTTAGGGAATCACGTGACACAACAAAAGCATTTTTCAGGTTTATTCCGCCTCATTCCGGTGTCATTCCGGCTCGTTCCGGTATACTCCGTCACCATTCTTGTTCATTGGTTTCACTCCGGTGTTATTCCGCCTCATTCCGTCATATTCCGGTTTATTCCGGTATATTCCGCTTTATTTGTGTGTCATTCCGCCTCATTCCGGTGTCATTCCGGCTCGTTCCAGTATGTTCCGGTACCATTCTTGTTCATTCCGTCTCATTCCGGTGTTATTCCGCCTCATTCCGGCATATTCCGGTTTATTCCGATATATTCCGATCCGTTCCGTTCCGTCCCGTTCCGTTCCTGTGTTTAGTAACGCCCTCCGTTTGCGCTGGCTGGCCTTACACACGCAGAAAGCTGAAGGTTGACTTCTTTTTATTTTAATTACGAGTCCATTTACTACTTGCCTCTGAAGGAAATCAACTATCTTGCTACTTACATAAGACACCCAACTCTTAACTTTATGTTAATTTTCCGTCCGGCACTGATAGATTTCTTTTGATTTGTTTACAGCGTATAATATATGCAATCAAGTTACCTTTCACAGTCCTGAGTTTTTGGAGAGCTGACTCAACAACGTAAAGTGAATGTCGTTGTTCCCCTGTTTTGTCGCAATAACCAGTAGCTGCATTCCAACGGCAGTTGTTGGGAAGGCAAAGAGGGATCGCTATGTCGTCGGCGGTTTTTCTTCTGGATGACATATTTCCTAGCCTTTGGTAACAAAAAAACCATTAATCAGCGATTTGCCTCTCAAGCGCTAAGTATTTTAAAGACTGATCCTCTCGAAAATATTTCCAATTCATCCGTGAGGCAAAGAAAATCAAAATATGATGAAATCGCACAGTCCGTCTACATGGTCGCTTTTTAGTGCCGAAACAGCAATATCTCTGACGATCTTCATCACCTAAATATTTTGCAGGCAGAGTCATTTTGCATGATGCAGAGTCATGTTCACCGGAAGAAAGCCGGAAGGAAGAAACCGAAAGTAAATAATAATAACAATAATAATCTTTATTTATATAGCGTTATTTCTACTAAGAAACCAATAACGCTTTACAATAGTAATGCGTGTAAAATATATGATAATAAAACATGAAAATAAATGAAAAATTGCTTCTTAAAAAGAACATTTAAAAAGAAATGTTTTGATCTGCTTCTTAAAGGTGCTTAAAGATCAGTTTCTCTAATATTGTTAGGAAGGCTGTTCCATAGCATAGGACCATTCACAGAAATAGCTCTTCTTCCATATGTCTTAAGGTTGTACCGCGGAACAACGAGGAGTCTTTCGGAGGAAGAGCGTAAAGACCTGGTCGGTTCATATTTAGTGATCATGTCAGATATATAGAGTGGCGGAATGCCGTGGTATGCCTTAAAAATGCTGCCGAGAGATCAAGTAACAGCAGTGCGACCCAATTACGTTCATCAATACTACGTAGAATATCATTTTGCACCTTTACCAGCGTTGTTTCAGTACTATGCCCTTGTTTATAGGCCGATTGGAGAAATAAAGTTCTAGCTCTCGTTGACTATCTTTATTTAGAATTTAACACTTGTATGAGCTTTAACTCGCAGAGTAAAATAGTAAAACGCCACTTTTAGGCGAGAGTCACAAAGCAGTTATTCGGCGAATTTTGAATTTAACATGTATGAAATAAAGTTCTAGCTCTCGTTGGCTATCTTTATTTAGAATTTAACACTTGTATGAGCTTTAATTAACTCTCAGTGCTGATTTTTAGCTTATAGCTATCGCCGGTATCGACTGAATGCAAATTGATTTCGACTTATCTCGACTGGTTATATAGTGCCTTTGCTGAAAGTCAGGGTAAAGCTCACAGTGAACATCAAAAGAACGAAACTTATGCGCAGGCTTTTCATAACTACTCCGTAACAGACGTCCATTGCGGCTAGAATGCATATGCAAGACATGATTTTCGCGTCGGTGAAGATGGAGAAAGGAAAGATCAAAACTGTAATCAATTAATATAGTAAAACAAGCGACTAATACTTTTCCTTGCCAACCTTCTCTGAAAGACCACTTAGCTCTTTTTCCTTCCTGATTGTTGTCCAAGGGAATCGAAGATAAACTGTTCGCCTAGGATTGTGTTTCGTTCGAAATGAATAAATTCCTTGCTAGAATGATCAGAACTGAAATACCCTGAAAGACTGAGTACGGGGAAGCCCTAAGTGTATTCTTAGAACTCAAACAGGAAGTTCGAAAAAGAGAAAGTTGACTTTGAAACTTACGATGATGTACACAAGTTCATTTCACGTAACGCCAACTAAGGTGAAATGCTACTAATTCAGTTGGCGATGTATGAAACTCTGCTTGATGATTTCGCACTGGAATGAAAAGATAGCCGTAGATAGGGGACCGTTCATTTTTATGAGAGAGGGGGGGCTGGTGGGATTTAGGGGGAAAGCACTCGAAAAAAATTGGCTTGAAAGAGGGGGGGGGGGGGGGGGGGGTCGGAAGAAAAAATAAGATTAAAAATAGGATAGGAGATGTTAACAAATTGAAGAAAAATTTAGCTCTTTTATTTATAACAAATATGCTAAAACAGTTCCAGGGTAACAAGAAAACTTCTCAACAGCTTTTTTATTTTGACAGTGAATGTACCATAATAACAGTCTTGAATAGTAACAACTTTCTTTCCATTCATAAAAATGTTGTTGCCAAGCGCATATAAAATTTAAGACCAATAATTTGAGTCCTGAATTGGAACTGACCTCGTTACCAGGGCTTTTCTCTGAGAAATTAATGGGGAATATGCAGACGAGCGCGGCCAGCAACGAGACGCTCAGGACGAGCAGTAACAAGCTAAGGAGAGCTGAAATTGCCTTTTCATTCTTTTGAGCGAGGATTTGTTAAAAGCAGCTTTCTAGCTTTCAGGTTTCTTTCGATAAATTACGTGAATGTAACAAAATGACTTTTTTCTTCCTTTTTAAATAAGCTAGTGAACGATAAATAATACACATCGTTAAATAACCATCGACAGTAGTCAAATTAAAGGCGTACAAGTGCTTAGACCGATAAGCCTCATCCTGGTACGATTCTTGCATTTCCATACCTTCTTTAAAATATGAATTTTTGGAGAACAGAGCAAAATCCAACTGAGATGA
>NC_090869.1:61011760-61036760 GCF_036669935.1 Montipora foliosa | reverse complement strand
GAAATGTTAACTTTGCGACTCCATCGATTCCATTTATGCCCAGTGAGTAAGTTATGTTTTCTTTAGTCGGGAGATTTTAGTTGCAAACCAAGCGCCGGAGAAGTGAACCGAAAGGTTGTTTTTGCAAGCAACTGGCACATGTTATTTCGTGATTGGCATTCGCACTTCAAGCTGGGTTTTATAAACTCGACAACGATCACAAAGATGTTTAATTGAAGTTTGAAAATTCGCAAAACTACGAACAGAGCTTATGTGTTTACATACATGTTGTTCATTAATCGCAGCACTCAGACCCGCGATGGCAGTTTATAGCACTTTTCTTTGTAAACACACGGTCAAAAAGCTAGCATGGTAGCAGCGTTACACAACGAATAGTTTCTCAAATTGAATCGAAATCACATAAAACAAAAGCAGCCAACAGAATCTCTTAGTAATCAAGTTGTTTTTATTGCCTTTTGAATACAATCCATTCACCTGAGATTTGTTCATAGCTCCTCTATCTCGCGGCAGCAGATGCATTCCTTTTCTTGCTGTCCCGGCCTCCCAGTTCAAGCAAAAATCACAGCTGCACCAAGTCGTATTTCCCCATCTTGAGTCTTCCGTTTCGGTTGCTTCCTCTTCCTCCGATCCTAAACTTTCTCGCATTGGATCGAAAGAATATTATTCAAGTTCTGCCGTGTATTTAATACACTTACGTGTATTAACGACGAGGAAAGCGGAGTACTATGTTGAGACTTAACAGAAGATTTCAGTGAAAACCAGCTGTTTGCTTGTGCGCAATGACGTCACAACATGGCGGCTGACATTCCTTTTTTGGAAGTAACCGGAAGGAAAAGCAAACAAAATGGCGGGCGTTCAAATTGGAAAAACAACCAAAGATTTTGGGCAAATTCAAGGCCTTTCAAGATGAAAAAGGATTTTTCCTGTTTGTTTAGGTAAAGGACGTTATATTTCGATAATAATAAGACACAAAAAAATTTGATCTTCTATCCTTCAGTTCTCCTTTAAGCCAATAACTAAGCAAAGTGTTCGATGCAATGAACCAAAGCATTTGCGAAATTTCTTTTGACAAAAAGATAAACGTTTTGATATCAAGTGCCCCATTAAAGACAACTAAACTAGACTGTCCCTTTTGAAAGAAGACCACTTCTGACTCTTTTGAAAAGAAGGGCTTAGTGCATTTTTCGCGCCACCAATTGGCTCATTTTTCACGGGTAGTTTCAGTTCTATTAATCTATGATTTTTATGTTTAAAAACAAGTATTAAGTGGCCTTACATCCTTTTGACGTTCACGATTTTCTTGTTCAAGTCGAGCGTGTTGTTCCTGAAAACAAAAAGCAGAATTTCTAAAAATAAAGTTTATAAATCAAGACATATAATCATCAATCGTGACTTGAGTATATTAGGAAAAAAACTTATTGTTCCCGAAAAAAGTCGAAGCTACGACCATACGATTACTACTGAGCTCGGATGAGCTCGGAACCGCAGGGCTACATGAGACTAGAGGGAGCTCCAATACCGCACAACTTCAGTTGAATCACTTAACGAGTGTCGTAATAACGCACCCTTGCCCTCTTTCCCACTTTATTTTTTGGGGAGTGCCAGTTTCCGAAATGAAAATTGGAGTAGGGTGGGGAGGTAGAGAAGGGGATTTGTGTTCCCACAAATCTGAGGAGTGTTGTAAGTAATCTCGTGCGAGCGAAATGAAAGAGGCAGTACAGGGACAAGTGACCATTTCCTAGCCCAAAGTGAGGCATAGCGCAAAGCTTTTTTCAAGAAAATTAGTTTTCACAATTGCATCTCCAATTATTGGTGCATTAATTTGCCACCTGCAGTCATTTTGTAAGTTCAAAGTGGATAAGAGGGATTTAGAACTTACTAGCTTAGTGCATTTTACTCATCAAAATTGCGATAGATATTCTTTTAATTTCTTTCTTCTAAGAAAGCAGTCACCGATTAAATTAAAGAGCAAAATGACATTTTTTTTAAATCTCCCCCCTCCAACGGGTTTCGCATAGCTGCAGAGCATGCGCGATGCTATTGCTCTCACCTCAAGCTTCTTCATTTCTTGCTCTTGATAAGCTCGAGCTGCCATTTCCAAACTCTTTTTCTCGTCGAAGTCTTTCAGTTACTGCAAAACTCCGAAATATTGCTTCATCTCTTCCATTAGTAGCTTTCATAAAAAATAAAAAAAGGCCGTCAAGAAAAGGGAGGCAAGGGTGGACCCACCCATATACACACAGAGGACAGTCACAACACCGGGAACTTCATCCCCTACTCTTCTCTAGTGTGTGGGTTCTTTAACGTCCCACGGGGCACTGATGAACATGGGACCTCCAGCGTATCGTCCTTATCCGAGAAGACTTGAAAGTCTAACCATTTGCGGATGTAATTACAAAGGCAGCACTTTCTCCTCAGTTATTTAAAGACCCTGAGTGTTGGTCCGGCCGGAGTCGAACTCACGACCTCCCGCATGGCAGCCCGGTGCTCAACCAACTGAGCCACCGGTGCGCGGTTTTCAATTGAGTGTCCAAAGTAATTGGCGAATTGCTTAGTTTTGCATTACTTCACTCAGTGATTGGTTGAAAGTTCTCGCGCCATTTTGTCAAACAATCAGGAGTGAAACCAAAACCAATCGTGGCTCGTGCGTGCACATTTTCCCGCGCTTTGTGTAGGCTACGTGTAATTACTTCGAGTTTTGATATGACTGGTTTACTGGATTGTCTCCTTTCCTTTTTGATTGGCCAAAGTAATTATCCGGGGTATCAGGGGCAGCGATGTTGCGCATGGCATTTGATCCGTTTTGCTACCTCTCGGCAGCATTCCACTTACTCATGGTAATTACTAGTTTTTATTCATTGATCGAGTATAGCTGATTGTATGTGACACATTTCTGCATTAAATAATGAACTTCAACGGGTTTAAATGGGGTCCACGATCAGCACAAGAAATTTTTACCGGACATTGGTTGATTTCGTACTGTCTTCATTGGTGGCAACAGCTCAAGCAGTTTACAGCAAGACTGTTCCTTTCGTTCCGGAAGCAGCAGTTGTTGTCGTTTGGAGGAGTTGAGGGTTCTCTGTTGCGTAGCTTACAAGGGTCGAGCTGTGCGTTTCCTGCGAATTTTTGTTTGGGGCAGATGAATCATGTTGTTTGGAAGTAAGCCTTATTCACGATGTCAGCCATCTTTACACGCGCTCAGAGAATGATGGGATAATTACTTGGTAACATGGTCTCTTGGGGGGCAAGCATTTTCAATGGCGTCCGAAGGGGACAAAAGAGATGTCAATACAGCTGTTTTCTAAGTGGAAGGTGGATCAGTTAAAAACGTTTCTGAAAAAAAGAGGAGTTGTTTTGTTGGGGAGAAAAGTAGAGCTAGCTGAAAAGGCGTACGTGGAGGCTGAAACTCGAGGTCGCTTAAACTACACGAGAGGAAGAAGACGATGTCTCAACGAGACGAAGGGAAAAGTTGACCATAGAATCGATTGTCAGTCTTCCTTTTCCCAGTAGCCTTAACGAAGGATGAGAAGAGGGCAGTCTTAACTTTTCGGACGTTTTCAAGGATGGGGAAGAAGCATATATGCAGCCGTCAGCAAAGGCCATAAAGCAAGGAAAGAGTTTATTGAGCTCGGAACACATACAGAGAGTGAAATTTCACTAAATCAGTGCAGATGTGAACTACTGTTCGTTCGGCAAATATCCCTTTAGATATAAGCTTGGAAGTGGATCCTGTTTCGTGGGTTTGGCAGCACTGAAATGGTTGGAGTGAACCTTCGCAAACGTAGTACTTTGAAGCCTTTCCTGTTGATGAGCTGTGACCATTGGGATTTGGACATCGATGAAAGTGTATCACTTCTCTCTCCTCGCCCTTATAAATGTACCTATGTCAAACAAAGACGTTGTATTGAAACAATTTAACTTATCGGTAAATAAAACAACTTACGGGACAACCAAAAAAACATTCCTGGAGAGCTTAAGCTTACCTGTCCGGATATCTTCGATCGTTGTCGCATGACCGTAAACAGCACAACGGTCCTTTTTTTCCCATATCTTGATCCAAAATATCAAATATACATACATAAAATACCGTAAAGTATAAATTAGCTTTCAGATATCTCTAGAAATTCGCGAAAACCAGGTTTAACAAAGCATTATTTACATCACATCTACCGCGAATTTCAGCTGTTTGCCCCCTGAGTGACCACGTGACCCTAATATTTTCCTGACAGCACCTGAGCGCCTGCAAAGATGGCTGACATCGTGACTAAGGGCTATTGATTGGCGGCAAATTGACTGATGGTGGTTGCCATGGCATCGGCCACAGTTCTTGCCACATGAGCCTCTGATGATCGCGTCTTAAACAGACAAAACATCTTCGATCTCTCTTGAGAATTTCGAAACGAGATTGCGGATTTCTAACACTTTTACAAGAAGATGAATAATGAATACCGCTACAATAAACGAATTTGACTTGATTTACTCCAGATGGAGGTCACGTGCCATCGTGAGATAACAGGGTTGAAGAAGTCGGCCTATTCCCGTTTTGTTTGGGTTTTTCTAAATTCACGTTTGTTTTTACACCATCGCTAATCTCACTAGCCTCAACTTCGAGTCGGATAACTTCTAACAAGCCGGATATTTATTTCCCAGACCTCACGTGCTGTATTTCTGGCGACTTGAATTCTGATTTCGGGCGGTAATTTCGACATTATCACAAGAATTAACAAACTTTAATACTGGCTAGAACTAACACCCAGCGACTCTAAACCACGTATATTGATGCTATTGTAAAGTCGAAGCTGAGAGGCGTTGTCGTTGACACACCCTGGAATCTTAAGAGTCATACTCTGTAAGATTCCAGTAATATTAAAAGGTCGCGGCCACGGTACCTCACCGATTTGGCTGAAATTTTGCATGTAGTCTTGCTTTGGCGTCCTAACTACGAAATGTATGTTTCAAAGTTCTGGTAAATTTTATTTTGGGAGTTCTGAACATGGCCGGTTTCTGTCGGTTCCGAAGGGGAGCCAATATGGCGCATCACACGACTTCTTATCATCCTCCCTTCCAGCTTACCATAATCTTTAACCAAAATCCATTAATATCGCCTTTAAGAGCTATCTTCCTACTCGCGATCTGTGTGAAATACGTCTTTGAAATAAAAGTTTTGGTCATGTTCGAGTGAAAAGTTGTGGTGTACTTCCAGGATACTTTTGAGACACATAAATATACTGTAAATCGAAAGACCGATATCTCCCATGTTATGTCGATTAACAGTGAACTATTTAACCTGGACGTAAAACTGTCATAGCAGATTTACCAGGAGAAATAAAAAAATGGGCAACTTCTTCAGCACGAGAGAAAAAAATTAAACAAGTGTGACCATTGTGCAAAGGAAAATATGTAAAGTTTAACATGATAATCGTGTCCAAATGTTAGCATATTTCCCTTCGAAACAGCCATTTACTGACTTTACTTCTTTATTTGTACTTGCAATATCCTTCGAGTGATTTATCGAAGAGGTTCTGCTTTCACTAATGTAAATAAACAAACCATTGAAACAAATCTTATTTAGAAGGGGAACGATCGAACCGCGCTCCTGTAAAAACTTCATATCTCAAATACGCCCGTTACGCGCTATCTTTAAGCTGGCGAAACTATATCCGTATTGAGGTAGCAAAACAGCGAAATATGTCTCGAGGTCATGTACAGTTGAATGTCTAAATTCTAATTCAATGCGAACGATGTCAATAATCTCGGCCTAAAGTAAACAAACACTCTCAATTAGGTACACTTACTTCTTTGTCGCGTATTGATTGAACGCAGTTCATGAATCTATCTACATTATTTGAGTTAGCTCAAGTCTTCACTCATCTTGTGCACATCGATAATTGTTCTGAAGCACAATTGAAGTTTGGTGTTCATTTAGGTTGTAAAAAGACTTGTCCCACCGGCACTACTGATTATCAACCAGCACTTGAAACGAACAACCAGAGGTAACATCATTTTATCATTGGGGGAGAGGAGAGGGGGGGGGAGGGGGGGTCGAGTGGTGTAATTTTCCGCAATGGACAGGAGGAGGGAAGTAAAACGAGCCAAAGAAAATTAACATTTCCTGACCCTAGCTTGCTGCTGTTGGGATCTTGGAATAAATGCTGAAAAAGCTTTCCTGAACTTTCGGTCAAAAAATAACTTTTGCCAAAAACAACTTTTTCTCAGAAAATACATGACGGTCCCCAAAGATGATATGGTCCGTCTTTTATTAGTGTATTGCTGTTTCCCTTGGGAGGCCCGTCTATTTGATAGTGTTTTAAGCTGTGCCATGATGAAACCTGCATGGGCGCTGCACAAAAATTTAAAACTGCACTCTAGCGTTAAGGGTGTTGTAAGAAAATATAGTTTCTCGACCCTTACTGTGACAATGAAACACTGTATTAAAGAAACGTTTATACAGTAAAAACCTATGTACCACATAGCCCGTTCAGAGGGATGATCATGTGAATTCTTAAAGTTAGTACACCAGGAATCGGAAGACCGTCGTTGCAACCTCTCGCATAGCATAATCCTACTGGAAGTACGGACGGTTGGCGATAAACTGAACAAGGTATGCGACACAATTGAAATGGTCAGCTGGCAGGTAGCGTGTCAAAACAAGAACAAGCTCAGACATGTTTCTCCAATATCTCCACATATGGTGCTTTTCGGCGTGGCAGTTGCTGTGGTTTTGAACTCATCTCTGGTTCAAAGTGGCAACAAATGTCTCGTAAAACGGGTACTGTAAGCTTACACAGCCTTCCTGTAGCAACAAGATCACAAAGATTGTAGCCGTCAAAGGTGACTGGATGAATCGGTTGCGTTTGGTTTATCACTTTATTTCGCACGCTTGCCATGGCATCTTCAACTTCAGCTGCCACGAAATCATCTTCAACTTCAATCACTGTTTGATTCTTAGATTTTGTGCGGCGGGAAAAAAAGCCTTGAATCTGGTTGGCAGTCAGTAGTTCTTCAGGGGTAAACTGCCGCTGTCCATCGCTGCCCCTGGCCACTCTCATTTGTCGAGCTACTGTCACGGGGTCAAGTTTTCTCCCCGTCGTCTCACCGTTTGTGAACTTTTCCTCGAGGAAACGCCTCTGCTTCTCACTGAAAGGTTTGGACGTTTTGGTTGATCTCAACGCCCAGCCCTTATCCAGTACATTGTGTGGCGATGGTAACGAAGACTTTGCCGCCGCTGTTTCCGTAGTTGGCGTGAGGGCACTGTTTTCACCTAGGAGCTTTCTGCAGTACAGGACCTTCGCTGTATCAATAAGGGACTCTCTCTCAGCCTGAAACACACATTGACCGTAAAGCGTGTGGTTAACCATTGAACCAAAGCGTTGATAGGTTTTAATACAACCTTCGTTTCGGCAGGCAAACAATTTTTCCCTTCCTTTTTCAACTTCAGCACCTGATCTCTCGTTTTCGTCATCGTTATCGCTTCCGTGATCCTCTGCGAGGCTAGTGCTTTTTCCACTCTTGCAGGATGACTGACATTTCTCAGTTGCCTTTCGTGGCTTCACTGGACGGAATCCACCATCGGAAAACACCACATCCGTTACAACTGTGATAGAACCATCAATACCTTAAACGAAAAGAAAAGAGCCGTCAAAATTGGCTTTATCCCATTGGCTTATCGATGGGATGTTAGTTCGATATAACCTGTATGCACCATTTACGGTTACTTTCCAATCATTGCACGAATTACTTTTTCCAGCACCATGATAGAACAAAAGGTAACTTGCATTGTGTACATGTAGGGAGCTGTCCTGAGGTTTAGTGTCTTTTCATGTATACCTATCTCACGCTCTAGTCCATACAATTAAAAGTTACGATTTTTACCTTCGAATTTAGACCACGGGAGTAGTTTTCCTTCACCAACTTGGTATGCCCTCCACACTTTTACCCCCTCACAGGAGAACTCAAAATTGTTCACTTTACTGATGCCTGGCCACTTAGCGTTAAGTTTGTCGCAAACTGGATCAGGCAGCAAAGCAATTCTAGTGCCAGAAATTCCTCCATGCGAGAGCAGTGCCTCCTGGAACTGCTCAGTGGTAACTACGTCATGACCTTCGTTAACGTAAGAGCGCACATGATTCTTTATTGTGGCAGCAAACCGGTCACATGGACCTTTGCCTCCTTGTGCGTCAGAAACGTCCATGCGACGAATGGAAATCCCAGTTCGCTTGCTGATGTTCTTACAAGCGAGAACAGTATTGGCAGAATGATAACATCCAGCGTTATCTTGACGGAAAAATGCATTTTCTATTTCTCGGTTCTCCCTCTTTAATGTTGTGAGAACATGTTCCATGAGTGTCGTCACGCAGGCACTGTCTTGGGCACAACGTTTAACTATGGGGATGAATGCTTGTGTCTCAATCTCACCACTTTTCTTTCTTAAAGTGACTGTAATATGCCAGGAAATGCCTCTTTTTCCAAACCATTCGCCCTGTGACTCACGGTACAGCCGAGGAAGAAATTTCATTGCCCAGTCTTGGATGAGCAAGACGTTTGTTTCACTCAGGCAGTCGATTACATCGCTACGTGCTTTATCCTGGTTCACAACTCGCAGTTGATGAGCTTTCCAGCTCTCGATAGCTGTTACGGCTTCTTGGAACACGTGAAGTGCATCGTCTTTTTTCTTTTCTGATTCAAAGGGACTATTTAAAATTGCCGCCTGGATACCAGATAGCACAGTTTTCAGTTCTTCGCATCGCTCACAGAGAAGATCATGGGTGAGGTCGCAATTGCCTCGGAAACTTGAATCTGCGGGATCATTTAGGGCATATTTACTGCAGTGGTCTGGAACACGCGAGCTGGTGACGTTGACCTGATTGCAGCAAAACAACAAATTGCTATTTAAAAAGGCCCTCAGAGCCTGGACCTGTTAGTTTAAGGCTATTGGTTCAACTCTTGCTCTGAGAACTGCTATTTTTTTTCTAGAGTAGATACGTCATTAGCTATCTTCACAAGATCTAACTCTTGGTACTTTAGCGTATATGCTACGTCTGTTAGAAATTTACAGATGTATTCTTTTCGTTCGCGTTACGTTAACCCAAAATTACAGTGTTCCATGCTAAGTGTACCATTTAGTTGGTGTTAACAGCGCACCAGAAGCAAGCATGCGTTTTGTATGCGATAACTAACATTCTACAACATAACGATCGCCTTAACGTTCACTACAAGTTAATTCTGACACTGCTTCCGCGGACATATGAAAGTGCACCCCAAGCTCCCTTATTGCCGGCGAAAGTGTTTTCAGGCTATTTACAGGAAAAAGCTTGGGGCCCCCACCTTACGAAGGGTCTGGATCTGCCCCTGCACGACGTCTGCAACTGAGCGTTAACCAAAGACTTACCGTGATAAAGGGCATTTATAAATATGAGTTTCACGTTGCGCGGACTTAAGTTATACACACGAAAATCGCTTACCGGAAAATAATTTCCGCTGTTTACAGTAGGGTACTTTTTTCGCGACCCTGGTTCAGCAACTCAATTTTCTTACACATTCAGACTTGGAGAGTGAATGCAAACCCCTCAGCGTGTCATCACTGTCCTTACCTTAAAATCACTTTTAAGATAGCTCTTTCCCGACTTAAGCCCTCTTTGAAGGTCCTGAGCAACATTTGATGGGATCCCAAAATCGATTAGCTTGTCCACCAACTTCAGCAAATCGTCGAAGGCCTTGCCTCCTTCTGAAATAAAGTAGTCAAGCCCTTGGAGGGATTTTCTTACTGATGCACTGCAAGCAGACAGGACACGGCGAAGAGTACTCTTGCTGAGTGGAGTCGCTTCACCTTCTTGACAATATTGCAAATACTGGTCGATAATTCTCTCATTAACTGACACCCTAATGACGTTAGGGGTGTGAATTACCTCTCCAGAAGATAACTTCAAGAACAGTTCGCCAAATGGCAGGTCCTGTACAATGTAGGGACTAGTTATGAAGTTAACAAAATGATCCAACTGATTGATGTCAACTCTAGTGCGTACTCCAGCCTTTTGTACCACAGGAACTCCACGTCCACACGTCAATCGGTGCTTTCGTGCTTCACAGAACATATATTTCGTTAAACCTGGCAGAAATTTACGGATTTCTTCATAGGTGGTCAGGTCTGCTATGATAGAAAGTACTTGTCTTTTGATATTTCTGCTGGATGCATTGTCGTATGTCTCCGCAAGAGCTTTGATATACTTCTCATTACTTCCGCTGGAAGCTTTCTTCTCATCAAATTCGAGTTTGGGGAGGTTAAAGACTTCGCACATCTTGCCTGAGGTTCTCAGTGCGTCCCACAAGGCATGACTCGGCGACAACGTTTTGAGAAAAGCCACTACAACTACTTCACGAGTTTCAGCAATATATCGTCTCCTGGTACGCTCTGAAGCGGAAGATAAATCCATATCTACTTCACTGATTGCCGATAGGCCACAGCTCCCAAGGAAATCATTGAGTTTCATTTTTCTGTAGCTTTTGACATGTGACCTCAATGCATCTGCCATCAAACTTTCTCGATGTAATGCAGCACTGCTTTGCGGGGTTAAACTAATGCCTGTTTCCTCAAGGGACATAATCTGCAAATAACCAACAAGTGAAGATGTAGTATGTCGTGTCACATAGTACGCACACGATGATTGGTCAATTTTACTGATGGTGAGGACCTCTCCCCACGCGCTTAACTTGAATTGTTTTCCATGCACAAGCAACAAACAACCGTGAAAAAGCCGGAAATGACGTTATCAATATCCTCACTAGTGAGGGTACGGATCCTGGATGTAGTTTCGTAAGAATTTCATAAGTGGTGTATTTTCTAGCAAAACAACCGTGTCTAGCTATATAATCATATAATTTAGACGGTGTAAAAATATGTAATATTGCAAAATGATACAAATCTGAAATCTGAATTTAGTATGCAGCCGGGGAAGATAAAGTATAGAAAGTGACTTACTGTGCTTTGTTGGTCTTCACTTAATGGCTCTTCTAACCAGGAACTTTTCGCCAAGGCCTTTTCATCCATTTCTTGTTTGAGAAGAGACGTGTCATCAGCGAAAACACAAGGCTTCTCCGGGTCATTCTCTTCATGTCCCGATTCTTTCTCTTCTCGGAATACATCTTTTTCTACCTCACCGTCAGACACTCGTTGGTTGTCGATATCTTCTTCTTGTTTGGCAACTCCTGCCATGCTGCTAATTTTTTGTCTACACATAGGGCATATTGCTAGAAGTTTAATTTTAAAAAAAGTATTGATTTTGGCGCTCAATTCTATTTAGTGTCATCGTTTTAATACGCGCCCCTATTCCAACGCTCTTCTGTATGCCGTTACTCGTTTCTATTGCAATACGCATCTCTATTTCACTTAAAGTATCAATTCCAATAAGCGGCCGTATACTAATGGAATTAATATAAACGCACTTATTCCATCACGCGTCGTCATTCCAACAGCATGTTCTTCTGTCTCAGAGGTGCATCCGTTCAAATTGGCGCCCGTATTAGCGCCCTTGTGCATTAATTTACCCAACTTGATGAATCAACTTCAAAACAGAGGAACTTACGCGAGCCAACAGGAATAACTTTTCCGGTTTCAGAAAAAAAGGGTTTTCGCCTGAAACAAGTTAACTCCACGATTTCCTTTAGGTGGTTGTGCTGTGTAGCCACTAAATTCTCTGTGAATGGAACAGCGAGTCTTTCCGCATGTCCAACGTATCCCGTAGCTTTCCCAATGTCGAGGGCAGATGGTAATGTACTCATGCTCCGGAGTCAACTCAAATAGACCTGTGGAAAATATGTCGACACCGGGTTAAAAAATGGCGCAAAATTATCAAAATTTCAATCACAAAAACTTTGATAATAATTTATAAAATGTATTCCGTCTAGTCTATATTTAATCCCGTCCTTGCCCTAAATATGGAGTTATTTAAACCCATGTGCCAGAGAAAAGAGTCCAATATAACATGTGTGCGTGCAAGCAGTAAAATATAGCACTCCATACAAGCCGTTGTTGCTGTCAAGATTTGCGAGGTCTTTTAACCAGATATGGAATAAAGAACTGAGTAAGATAGAGATAGGAACAGAAAACGGTTGAAGAGGAAGTTGGAAGACAAAGGACGAAACCAACCTTCGTCTTGAACGGTTGTTAATGATAACACCAGGAAGATGATACGGGTCTCCGGTTGGAGAACTGCCATGCGGGCAGGGCAGGCTCCTCCACGAGGAGCCAAGAGCTGAGGAAAGCGGATATAAATCACAGGCTCGCGGGTGTGTGTGGGTGTGTGTATGTGTGGGGGGAAGTCTCATTTAGAAGTGGCGTCGCTTTTAAGAAAAATTTTATGCCTGATTGGTCTAGACCACTAACACAGTATGACAATACGTTTGATGTCTTCACCTTAAACGCTACCTTGAAGGCGATTTGAATATTGTCCCTGAGCCCTGATACCAAATTCTGCGATTTACATCCTCATGCCAGACGTCGAACACCGGCACCCAACCTTTTTTCCCGGGCAATCCACATGCAATCTTGAATTTACCCTGTTCCAGGCGTTTGAGAGGTCGCAAGCAGCTCGAAAAGCGGTGAAAGAAAGAGGATAGCATAGGCCGAGAGAAGTCTGCCTCGTCTTCTCATACTCCTCTTGCCGTTTTCGCGCTGCTGATCTCTAACTATAAACCGGATGCCTGGCACAGGCTAAGGAATTAAATGTGGAAGCCTTTTCTCAAACACTCACATTTGCTATCAGTTAACATAAATAACTGGTAGTGTAACTTTTATGTTAACATCAAATACAAATACATTCGGCGAAATGCATAAGGTGCAATACCTGCTCTGGGGAAGATCAATTGCATCTCACTCTTGAGGGAGGAATCAATCACATTGAAATCCCTGAGATGTGGCTTTATGTCTTTTTTGCACTCTGCTAAAATGATACACTGTGTATCGGCCGATGAAGTTCCATGGCCACAACAATCGCCAACAAACTTTGAAAATCCACATTTTGCCATAATAGACACGCTGAAAGTGTTGAAAGTCATATCGGATATACTTAAGTCTCCCAAAAGTGAAAATCATAAAGTGAATATCTTACAACACACCGAAATTGATTCAAGATTATTACGTAGAAGCTGCACAAAAGAGACAATGCAGTGAAGCTAACTTAACTGGGCAGTGAACAGGTTACATCCATCGCACACGAATTTCATTATCTTTTTCATTGTACATTCACCAGGAATTAAATTAAAAAGGAAATTCCGTGGATTTGTCAATAAGGCCGAAATAATAACTCTGGAATAACTTAAGCAAAATACATCAAGATCGAATTATTAGCAGAACTTACCTCAACTTGTATGTTATCAACTGTTCCTGCCTCGATCTGCAAACAAAATTTATTTTCCACGAAAAATGACGTGGTTGTTGGTTTCAGTCGTGGGAAAATGCCACCTTTGTGTAATTGAATTAGCATTGCGCACTGGAAATCGAGAATGTTAACTTTGCGCTGATCGCGAGTGATTTTTCCGTGTTCATCATCTGCGGAAGGAAAAACATTTATCCGAATAGAGCGCGAATGAAAAACCGCACAGACCTAAATCTTGATGAGGTTGTTTATATATCAATCATCTATCATATCCCAGATTCTTGACTTAATTTATTGAATGGTTGCGATTTTATTTTCGATGGCGTGACAGCGGAAACCAGCAATAACTGTTATACAGGCCGTTAATAATTGCGCACTGGTCATACGTTTTTTCTCCCGTGCTAAAGAAGTTGCCCATTTTTTTATTTCTCCTGTCAAACCTGCTATAACAGCTCTAGGTCCAGGTTAAACAGTAAGCTGTCAATCGACATAACATGGGAGATACCGGCCTTTCGATTTGCAGTAAATTTAGATGTCTCAAAAGTATCCTGGAAGTATACTACAACTTTTCGCTCGTTCATGACCAAATCTTTTTATTTCAGAGAAGAATTCGACATAGAACGTGAGTACAAAGATAGCCCTTACAAGCGGTTTTAATGGCTTTTGGTAAAAGATTACGGTGAGCTGGACGGAGTGATGACAAGAAGTCCTTTGATCCACCATATTGGCTACCCTTCGCAGCCGACCAAAACTGGCCATGTTTAGAACTCCCAAAGTAAAATTTATCAGAACTTTAAAATATCCATTTCGTAGTAAGGACCCCAAACAAAGACTACATGCAAAATTTAAGCCAGATCGGTGAGGTACCGTGGCCGACCCTAACTCGAATCTTACAGAGTATGCCTCTTAAGCATCTAATCCATGTGCTTAGAGATGATGTTCTGGGGCTTGCCATAACGTTTATGTAATTGATCGATCGCAGAGTTGTATTTGGCTTCAGTTCTAGTTAAACCTTCTATTGATCGTGCCACTTGCCCCTCCAAGAGCGTCTGTAGATTGGTGTGTATGGCGCTGTTGTAACTGTCCCAGAAACATTGCTATTGCGTAACATCTCCTTTCAATTTAGGCAAAACTAGTTTCGGTAAGTTTGCCCTCAGTTGAGTGGCCATGGGATTAGCGTAATTCGGATAAGTGACTGTGCTAACGTTACTGTTACTTGGTATTTTAAAAGTCGTACGTGAACTCCCCGGTGATTGCGGTACAGAAACTCCAGCGTCTGCTTTTGGCGCGGGATTATGAAGGCGGCATGAAGCGGTTGAGTTGCATCACCAGTTGAACTCCCCACGTTTTGAACAAGTTGAGTATTTCCAGAATCCACATTTTAGGAAACGTTTGTCGTTTGAGGTCCAGTAGTCGATTGTAGCGATGTAGAAGGAGCAGTTTCGTCACCATTCGTTTCCTGCATCGTGGAGATTCCTTCGTCGTTAGACTTTGAACTCGTGGCTTCCATGATAGATCGTAGCATAAACAGCACTCACAGATTGATATCTTCAGATTCCTCTATTTCGTTTGCGATCTCTTCTACCTGACAACTTTCTATAATTTCTTCGTCGAGTGATTTAACCAATGCTAGCTTTTCGTTTAGTGAATCGGCGATAATCTTTAAGCGTTGTTCGTCTATTTCATCAGCGTGTAGAAGATCATCAGCTTCGTTCATAAGTTTCGTCATTACACTTTGATTTCCACCACGTTTGGCGCGGGTGCGCCCTAGTTCTTCGGCCATTCTTCGGTAGTGTCGAGGTTACTGCCCTACGCTGGGCGCCATTATATCGAATAAGAATTCTCGCAGTCCATTTGATTATTGAAACTTGCTTATTCGATGACTCGTATTCACAACTAAATTAATCAGAAAAGCACATGCGTAATTATATTGAAAGTCTCGTGATCAACTGTCAATCATAAGGGGCATTTGAACTCTATACAAACAAAACATAAACAAAAACCCCATGTGGGCTAAAAAGTTTCACGACAAAATTCAATAGGCCATTTCCGAGTTCATGTCTGCCTCCTCCTCAAAGCGAGTCTCTAAGTGCGAAGGTTCTCTTATGAAAATTAGTTTTCATTCATATGTAAAGTGGAACTAATTACCATCACCAGAACTTCGCACATAGACTCGCTTTGAAGAGGAGGCAGACATGAACTCGGAAATTGTCTATTTATTTTGTTTGAGGGAGCTGGCTTGGCGCAGTGGTGTGAGCACTCTCTTCCTACCAATGCGACCCAGATTCGATTCCCAGACTAGTCTTGGTGTCTTATGGGGGTTTATTTGTTGGTTATCTACTCTCAGGGCTCTCCGCTTTTCTCCTTCTGCTCAAAAACCAAGTTACGATTTGTTTTGAGTTGATTTGATTTCTCTACTGTGTCCCAAATTAGTGCCCCACCGCCAAATACAGTTGACACTTCAATAAAAAGTCCAAAGTTCATTTTTCATCACTTTCAATATTTAGCTAGGTCCAGTATGTGTTGTGTCAATTGCCGGCCTGAACCGAAGGGGAAAGTCGTACATTTTAGCCGAAGCTTTTGACCAGCCAGACGTTTTTCCTTTGGGGCACCACTTCGAACCTGAAACAATGGGAATATGGATGTGGATTGTGCCTCAAAAGTTTCAGGTAATGATAAGGATATCTTTGTCTTTATTTCTGCTTCTGTGACCTCACAATACAAGTAGAATGAGGATAATTTAAAATCTGCGTGTGTCAAGTAGAATTACTAAGCCTCGAGGTTTAAATTTCATTCGAATGTTTCGCTTTTCACTGCCGTCAATCACTTTAGCGGAGCTGCCTTGTGGTTGGCTGAATGTCATGCACTCATGCACAACTTTGATTGACAATAGTGAAGAATGGCACCGTTGACCAGAATTCAGTAAGAAAATGAAAGGCTCAAAGAATTGAGTAACCATAGATTTTTTTATTGATAAACGAGCTTCTATTTGCATTCCAAATATAAAACTGAACTGTGACAGAATGTGCTCATGTATCTGTTCAGCTCACTTAGAGGAGAATAGTGGGATCCCAGTTTTGGGTCATTGTAACGGTGGGGCATCATAAAGCGAGCCAAACACGTGTAACAACAACAAACAAGAGTTTTCGAATGATTGTCGTAAAACCAAAACCAAAGTAATTACTTTGGCCAATCAAAAAGGACGGAGACAATCCAGTAAACCAATCAAAACTCGAAGTAATTACACGTAGCCGACACAAAGCGCAGGCAAATGTGCACGCGCTAGCCACGATCGGTTTTGGTTTCACTTCTGGTTGGTTAAAAAAGTGGCGGGAGAACTTTGAACCAATCACTGAGTGAAGTAATCATAAACCAAAGTAATTATCTAATTACTTTCGAGACTCAATTGAAAACCACTCTAATGGCCTCTGCAATTAAACGCACATGGTCGACTGAATCATGTGACCATGACAGTCATTACTAGCCGTTAAATTTGCCAGTACTTGCAGTAGAATTTCAGAAATGTGTTGACTTGCTATGTAGCTTTCCAATGGCAAAGAGGGTACAGTGGTGCTTCTGGATTCCGAAGGAATTGATGCTGTCGTTGGAGAGGGTTTAGACGACCATGAAATCTTCACTCTTACTGTCTTGCTGGCCTCCGTGATGATTTACAATTCCACTGGCGTACCAACGAGACACGATCTTGATGGCTTAGAGTATCCTTTCTTAAGTCGAGAGTGAGAATTATTGTACTGTCACGAGCTAAAAAAAAAATAAAGAAAAAAAGAAAGACACTTAAACTTAATTAAAAAACATGTTTATCATTCAGAAACCTTGGTGTTAATGTTTCGACATAAGACTTGAGGATAAAAACTTGAAATCAGGCTTCGTATAAAATCCGTGTATTGAGAAGAGTATACAATTATAAGCTTAATAAATAGCTCATAGACTGAAGTTATAATTCGTCATTTTCGTGGAAGCCATCAAGATGCAAACCAGTTTTAACACTTTCAAGAAACTGAATTATTTAGAAGGATTGAATGTACCCAATTGTTTCACATAAAGACAAATGTGACGTAATAGATTACCATGACAACAGAAAAGCCATCTAAAAGCGCCTTATGTTTTGTCTTTAAACGCTTTTATCTCACAAACGAACTCGGCAACCTCAATTTTTATTGCTGAAAAGTGATCAACCGGCTAAGATGAAACTCTCTTTAAAGTTATAAAAAATTCTCTGGAGCGGATATAGAGCCACCTTAAAATTTTCCAGTTGTAAACGTGGCTATGAATCTGCTCCAGAGAATTTTTTCTAGCTTTTTAGAGAGTTTTATCTTAGCCTGTTAATCACTTTTCAGGAATGGGGCTCACTTAGTTAGGTATTGAGATATAATCGTTTAATGGCAAAATATAGGGCGGCATTTTTAGATAGCTCTTTTGTTGCCATGGTAGCATTTTACGCCATACTAACGAATGTATCTTGTTAAGCAATCATTGATGTTTCATTTGGTTTCATAACATGGCCTTAATGTAAGTTAATCCGTCAATTAAGACATTCCCTCCAAATTTGTGAAACCGCGAGTTTGAGCCACCTTAACATCAGTGTATCCCTCGGAAGAAATCATCAAAACTAAGTAAGAAAAAGAACTTACTCAGATGGATAAAGGGATGTAGAAACTGTGTTGGTTCGACGGTGGGGAAATGGGTTTATCAACTGGATTGATATAGTAAATTGACCACCTTGAGAAATTTGAAAGAGTCGTTTCGAGCGTTAACCTTCAACTTCGACCGTCGGAGCGATTTAGGGAAATATGACTTGTTAGCGTTTCATATATAGCGAAAGATAGAGCTAGATAACACGAATAAATTAGTTGAAAGAAAAGGGTTAATTAATTCCGTGGGGAGTGAGGGAGCCGATTTGAAAAATGAATCTTTGTTTGGCCTTTATTTCCAGCTTTCTTTGATGCTCTGATGCAAGGAAAGGCCGCTGGTCACCATGTGTTGGCTAGTGTTTAATTTTCAGTTCAAATTTGCTGCCTCACTAATCACGGAATTAACAAACGCTTTTCTTTCAAATATTTTATTCTTCTTATTACCCACGTTGCTATATCCCAACAATAGCGTAGCTCCATCTTTCATTCTATAAACGACAACTCATAATCCCCAAATACGTCAGCTTTCAAATTCAGCTCTACGGTGGTCAATTTACCATGCCAACCCAGTTGAAAACCCATTTCCGTGTTGCTAAGATGGAGGTGAAAAAGAAAAGGAAAAGAAAAAGGTTTCATGCTTCTTAGATATTTGGGCACCAAATTAGCATGCAGATGTTCTATAAGGTTGGATTCCTCCAATCGCGTCTGACATGACTTTGTCGGCGAGAGTCACAAACTTTGCTGCGCTTCGTGAGAATACACGGTCCCGAAAGCATCACTCATTTGTTTACTTTAACGATTTTTTAGTTTTATTGTGAAATTGTCGGAGCGCATTAAACTTCGCTCAAGCAACGAAGGAAAGCCGAGCATGGGGGCTCGCCGAAAAGACACTGAGTTCTTCCATAAAACCTTTCCGTTCTTCGTGTGGCTTCTCAGAGACGTGACACAAAGCATCCCGCCAGATTGCAAGGACATCAAAGAGTACTTCTTAACGCGGGTAGGACATAATAGGTACTGTTAGTGACACTAGTCCTTGCAAAGTATGCAAACGTGGATTATAAACTACCCAAGAAAGTACAGCTTGTTTTAAATACTACTTCTAAAGGGGCTGTTTCACAAAATTTATTCAAATTCAGCCACTGGGAACTGGCAGCCAAATCAAAGCAAAACGTAAAAACAGCTTCTTAAAGCTGATTGAAAACAGCAAATACAATAAGAGGCTGGGATGGATGACATTAGAGAAGATTAAAATGGTTGCAATTAGGGTTTTTCGGAACTGTTCAGTCTAACAGTTTTTCAAAGTTCACCTCTGTTGAATGAAATAACTTAAGCTAGTAGATCACTTCTCCATTACGTTTATCTTTGTTGTTTGTAACTTAAATTATTTTTGGTCGACAGACTTTTTTTGAAACGAACCTTCGAGTTGTGTTGTTTGAAGTAATTTCGATCTGTGTTAAACCGGTTAAGTTGCATAGGATGCCTTTTGAGGGCACCCATGAAAAGGGCTATGAACTGGCCCAACCTATCAAAGAATCACCCACTGTTTTTAAAGACTAGGGGGTTCTATATAGACTACCTTTTATGACATGACGCGACGAGAAATGATGTGACCTGACGTGCATGTCATGCCATGACATGACAAAAAATGACGTGACCTGACAAATCCGACTGACCAGAGTACATAAACTCCCTGATAAGTCTCGTACTCTTCGATCATCTTCCCGCCCTCTTTTAGCACCACCCACCCATCCCGTCTTCTCGAACTCGCTCGTATGGAGACCGTGCTTGTGAATGCTCTGCACCTTCTCTCTGTGACTCCCTACCTGAACAAATAAGATCATCATTGTCTGCATTTACATTTAAAAGTAACCTTTAGACAGTCTTCTTCCGAGGACATTACGACCTATTTGTTTTTAAATTTAGTGTTATTTTATCTTAATAGTATATACCATAAGTTAGTTTAGTCCTAGTTGATGTTATGGCGCATTGAGTGTCAGCAGAAGCTCAGAACCTTGAAACATGAACTCTGGTTCAAAACTGGGGTTTTTTGAGTTTAAAAATTTCCTTATTAGGATTCAACGTACCTCGTGCATTTTCCCGCGCGTGCACCTTCGATCTTATATTTGTCCATATTTGGGCATAAAATTGGTGTCCTAAAATCGCCAGCTTTGCTCCAAGGAAAAGAGTTGCAAGTTACACTCTTCAAGTGATAAGTACTTATTTCTTCTTCTTCTTCTTCTTCTTCTTCTTCTTCTTCTTATTATTATTATTATTATTATTATTATTATTATTATTATTATTATTATTATTATTATTATTATTATTATTACATTGCATGACATGTTATATGACCCACCAATAAATAATTATAGTCACGTTACAGACTGAGTGAAGAAGTAGATTGTCCGCATTCGCCATTGGGATAAGTTGGTTTCCTTTACTTTGTTCTGTGACTTGCATTTACAGTTATAAATCAAAGCTTTTTTTTCTATTTCGAACTTTCTTTAAGGTATTTAAAGACCAAAGGCAGTCCGTCGGGGATAAAGCTCAGAAAGTTGCTGAGAGCATACTGCGTTTTTTTCCTGGATTTCAAGCATTTAGCCTGCCTCCGCCAAGCGATGATGACAAATTGCTGAGAAACATGAACAGCAATAAAAGCAGATTGAATCCCCGTTTTCTCAGTGGATTAAAACAATTCAAGCAATTATTGCGTTCAGTATTGATACCAAAATACAGCCCCAATGATGGTGAAATTGTAACAGGTGAAGGTATGTATGAAATTACGTGCCAGTAATGATTTTAGCGTCATCAGCCTATTCTCCAAAGCGAGGTTTGGCGACAAATGCTTCGGTAAGATCTGAAGTTCCCTCTGTCTTCACTTGATTTATCGGCTGCTCTCACTTAACCTCTTTGGGTACATAAGGCCTCCCAGCAAGGTCGACCCATCAAGTTGTCTTGTCATTGGCACCCAATACCACCCCTCTCCCACTCCACTAGAATCGTTCTCGGCGGATGACCTGGATTATTCCTTGTCAACTGCATTTACATTTACCATTTAAGTTGGTCGCTTTATACAGAGCATTTTAGACTGCACTGCATCCGCTCTAATAACTGGAAAGGGCTCAGTTGGTTAAACATCGGAGGTGGACCAACACTCATGGTTCTAAATAACTGCGAAGAAATAGTTGCCTTCGAGTAACTTCATCCAGAAATGGTTAGATTTTCAGCTGGTCTCGACTTAAGAACTGTAAACCGAAGGCCTCGTCTTACGATCCTTCACTCTGTTCGTAAATTTTGTAGAACGATTACACACATTGTATGCAAATTATTGTGGATGAGTATTTTTGCTCTTTTTTTTTCTCAATTTTTGCTCTTGTTTTGGCTGATCGTAATGTAGCAACAACTTTCCATGCCATAGTTTCATGCTACATGTCTGCCGAACATTTTTTCTTATTGAATGAATGAATGAATGCAATGATATTTGAAATGAATCATATATATATATATTGAAATACGGATACGGAATCAAATGAAGCTATGATCCTCGCAGTTATGAACGCAATTTTAGTAATTGCATAGACTGAGAAGCCTGAAAAATTCAGGACTTCAAAGGGGTTTGAACCCGTGACCTCGCGATACCGGTGTGACCCTCTACCCAACTGAGTTCAGTATGAAGCCACTGTCATTGGGAGCTGGTCATTTTTGAGTTCTAATGTTCCCGCGATGAATGAATCAAATTAAATGATATTATATGAAATGAGTGAATTTTTCAGGCTCAGGTTCATCACTGTGAAGGAGGCAGTGTCAGTGTGGCCCAGTGGTTAGGGCGCTTTCCTTGAGATCCGGAGATCCCGGGTTCAAGACCCGCTCCGACCACTCGTTGAATTTGATCCTGGTAGTCCCTGGTTCAACTTCCCAGCTTCACTTGTAAATAGCCAACTGGTTTGCCTCCAGCCAGTTGGGATTCTTAGCAGTTGTTGTTGTTCTGTTCTGTCGTTTCGTTGTGTTTCATTGACCCTGAAAAGCCCCCATGGGGAGCGATCAATTAAGTATGTATAGTATTATGAGATCATATCTTCGCTTGATTTCATATCCGCAGTTCAATATAGGATTCATTTCATACATCATTACATTCGTTGCTTCATTTATCACGGGAACATTATAAACCACAAATGACCAGCTCCCAACGTCAGTGGCTATGAAGCTCAGTTGGTTAGAGCGTTGCACCTGTATCGTGAGGTAACGGGTTCAAACCCAGTTAAATTCCTGAGTTTTCAGACATCTCTATGCAATTCAAAGCTTGCACAATCCCATAACGCAATACGTTTTGGGGAGTTCTTTACATGAAAACAATACAAGTTATTTACTCTTAGCACTGTATCATGCTTCCGTGAACTGGATATCCATTGTTTTTACTTAAAGGACCTTCCAAAACGTATTGGATTATGTGATTGTGCGAAGGGTGAATTGCTAAAATTGCATTCACAACTGCGAGGATCATAGCTTCACTTAAATAATGATGATCTCATCACTTTTGTCGGGCATATAGTTTTGTCGGGTTTATAGTTTATTTGTGTCCCTCGTAGCATCATTTACACCCTCGATACGCTCGGGCGCAAATGATGCTACTCAGGCCACAAATAAACTATATGCCCTCCAAAAGTCATGTGGTTGTCCTATTCTCATGACAAACTAGGTTAGCGGCTAGGATTGTACTTGTAAACGCGAAAACTACAATGGCTTTGTTCATGATGATGTGCACGCAAATCCGTCAAAGCAGGGGTCTATGACTAGGAACGCACAACTTTAATGTATTTGTGGAGCGGCTTTTTTTATAGACAGGGTTATTTTTAGATTGATTTTGCAGCGAAACCAGACCTTTCCAGTTAATCAAAAATCTGGCATGAGAAATTATTACCCATGGGATTGAGAATGGTCACTCGTGCAAGCCAAATTTCTTTTCAGTACTCTTTTAAAAATAGCTTGATCTATGAAAATGCCGTCACATAGACCTAGTATTGGAGTTGTAGGCTCTTGTTGATGGGCTCCTGGTCAAAGTATATAAACTCCTGGTAACCCTGTGTCCATTATACTTTAAATCAGGCCTTGCTGCCTTGGTCCAACTGTATGTTGACGCTATTAATACTCCTGGAGTAATTCCCAATGTCCAGACCGCCTGGGAAACGTTTGTCATGACAAAGTGTTCGGAAGCGTGTGAAGCATCGCTGAAGCTATATGATGCCACGATGAACGCGGAACTGTCAGGTAAATTGCCATGCGATAGTGACTTCATCCGTGTCAAGCATGAATTGGCTCTTCAGAAGGGAGTAGCTCTTTTGGAAAAGGAAACCTTCGGAATTTCCGCTACCACAACAGAAAAGTACCGGAAAAAACTTACGGTAAGGATTAAAAAAAGAACAAAACAGGTCTTAACTTATGTGATGGTGTGAGCTTTCCTAACATTTGTTCCCCGGCAACCGAAAGGTTGAGATTTCTGGAACATTGCAGTAATGAACTATACTTAGCTTCTTTTGTTCGTCCACCAGCAATTGTACATTGCTGCATTGTTACCTGTCTCTGGCGATTGGTTGCCCCAATTCCCGTGGAATTGTTGTCATTTGTCATCGATGTCTCTCTACCAATTGCGAAAGTGCTAGCTCTAGCATTTCAGTATTACGGCCCCGTATCTAGGTAAAACGCCCTCCTCGATTGACCAATCAGATTTCAGTAATTTGGCTCTCTTATATTATAAATGTCCTCAAGACCTACGACCTGGTCGTCAACAAAACAAAATTATCTTTGGTTAAAAGAGGAGAAATAATTTTAGCACATATTTTTGCGGTACTCTTCACAACAACGACGTGAAATCACCAAATTTAATGTTTTGCCGACCACGCGTCCTCATAATTTTGGATATTTCATTCTCTATTTTTACTCTGAAACCCGTGCTCATACCGTTTTATTTTTTGGAGACTTCGTCCACATTGTGCGAAGTGAACGACATGGAATATTCGCGAAAGACTTACGAAAGTGCGACGTTATAGTTTTAGGTGACGTTTTCTCTAAAATGGCCGTAAGACAAATTCATTTTACGTCTTCACCACCCTGACACAAATTCCTGATACGAAAAACCCAAAGGCATGGCATCACTAGACATTTTACTTTAAAAAAGAAACAAATATCAGAAAACAGAAATAAAAGCCAATAGCCCAACTTTGATATATGAAAATACAGTCCTAATCAAATGGAATCATCTCGAGGCTCTGGGGAATAAACTGATACAAATCCTTGTATTTATTCTCCAGAGCCTCGAGGTGATGCCTTTTGTATAGGACTGAATTTTAATACATCGAAATTGGGCAATTTAAACAATTGTGGCACTCAGTATTGAAGCCATGAAGCCAAAGAACAGTCCCAATGATGGTAAAATTGTTACTGGTTAAGGTAGGTATGAAATAACGTGTCAGTAAACAGAATGATATCAGGAACTTGCGCGACATTAATTGTCCTAAATACTTGAGAAAATCTACTAACTATGATTTGATAAATCTTTTGTCCCAAAGCGCTATCAAGCGTTAGAAGGTTAGTACAAAGCGTTAGAAGGACTTCAAAGCCGTTAGCAATCCGTTAACTATCCGTTAGTTTTCTAACCTTTAACGGATGATTGTTAGTGTACGTTTTCCCATGAAGGGTCACAAATAGTTTTCTTTTGCTCCTGTGCAGCACTCCATCGCTAGAAGTCTTACTCCCAATTGAATTCTTAATCGGGCGTTTTGACAAACCTAGTTATTTTTAGAAACACTTTTCCGGGAAACAGCGTTTCCCAGCTGGTTACATTAAGCCGCGGCTACACGAGCGATTTTCGTCTCGCGCCGGTGATGCGATTTTGTCGTGTCGCCTGCGCGCCAGGATGGCTACACTTGTGTCTTAATTTTTCGAAAAATTTAGGTGGCTTTGAACCCCATGTACAGAATTTTT
>NC_090869.1:61004260-61009260 GCF_036669935.1 Montipora foliosa | reverse complement strand
AATGCACCAATAATTGGAGATGGAATTGTGAAAACTAATTTCTTGAAAAAAAAAGCTTCGCGCTATGCCTCACTTTGGGCTAGGAAATGGTCACTTGTCCCTGTACTGCCTCTTCATTTCGCTCGCACGAGATTACTTACAACACTCCTCAGATTTGTGGGAACACAAATCCCCTTCTCTTCTTCCCCACCCTACTCCAATTTTGATTTCGGAAACTGGCACTCCCCAAAAAAATATCACGAAAAAATAAAAGTGGGAAAGAGGGCAAGGTGCGTTATTACGACACTCGTTAAGTGATTCAACTGAAGTTGTGCGGTATTGGAGCTCCCTCTAGTTTCATGTAGCCCTGCGGTTCCGTGCTCATCCGAGCTCAGTAGTAATCGTATGGTCGTAGCTTCGACTTTTTTCGGGAACAATCAGTTTTCTTCCTAATATACTCTAGTCACGATTGATGATGATATGTCTTGATTGATAAACTTTATTTTTAGAAATTCTGCTTTTTGTTTTCAGGAACAACACGCTCGACTTGAACAAGAAAATCGTGAACGTCAAAAGGATGTAAGGCCACTTAATACTTGTTTTTAAACATAAAAATCATAGATTATAGAACTGAAACTACCCGTGAAAAATGAGCCAACTGGTGGCGCGAAAAATGCACTAAGCCCTTCTTTCCAAAAGAGCCAGAAGTGGTCTTCTTTCAAAAGGGACAGTCTAGTTTAGTGGTCTTTAATGGGGCACTTGATATCAAAACGTTTATCTTTTTGTCAAAAGAAATTTTGCAAATGCTTTGGTTCATTGCATCCAACACTTTGCTTAGTTATTGGCTTAAATTCTCAGCCAAACAAAGGCAATTGTTTCTATCCCGCAAGTGGCCTTGTTTCCCGCGCTTTGCTCCGGCAGAAAGCCGGCAGAATGTATATTTCTGCTTTGCGTCGGTATAAAAATTGGCTCCTCTTATTAGTTTACTCTGCGTCAGTCACGTTTGGCCCACGAAAGAAGTTAGGTCTTGGTTCAAAGACACAAAGTAGAATAACCATGAATGAAAACTAGCACTCCTTAGGAGCTAATTAAGTGGTCTTCTCTGTAATAGATGGAAAAGCAACAAAGCAAATTCGAAGAGGAAAGGAAAAGACTCCAAGAGCAAAGGGCAGAAGATGCTAAGGTTCAGCAAGAACAAATGGAAAATATGATAAAGGCTAGCATGCAGAGAGCTGAACAAGACCGCAAAGAGTTTATAAGACAAAACCAAGGACTGAATGCACGCCTCGAGGAAATGGAGAGGTTAAATCAAGAAAGCCAGATGGAGATTGCCAGGTTGAATCAACAGATTCATCAAAACATGAGCCAACAGCAGGAAGCCAGAAAACCAGGGTTCTTTGATAAAGTGCTCCAGATGGTGACTGGAGTGAGTTCGCTCATTGCAGCGGGCGCAGGATTGGCCGCGGCAGTACCAAAATGTAATGTTATGTAAATTAGTCGGCGAAACTTGGATTTTAACTTTGCGAAGCATAATTGATATGATATGCGGTGACCTAACAGTAATTTAGGTTGACCAATAAATTCAAAATTTTAGTTAACTGTTGACAGTACTTAGAAAATTTTTTAGCAGCCTTGATGAATATTCCTCAGTATACAATACTTTTCCCACTCGTAAAAAATGAAACAGGCGCTAAGGGTAGATTGTTCTGCTCTCCTCGATCCAGGAGTTTCTTTTTTAATAGCTGTAGCAATGTAAGATAGTGTTTTGTCACAATATCAACCAAGCCAACAATATGAGTATAGATCAAACTTGGAGTTGTTGTCTCTCTTAGATGGCTTGATAGCTCAATGTAAAGAGCAATTCCGTGCCCGAGGTCTTGAGTACGGCCCGAGGCTGAACGCTGAGGGCCCTACTCAAGACAAAGGGCATGCTTTTTCCCATACGGACCGACTAAGATCGGTAAATGTCCGCAAGGTGTCGTTTATTTTAAAGCCGTCGTTTCGTTGGAGGTTCTTCCTCTGGATAGTAAAATTCACTTTCATTGTATACACTCTCGTCTGAATCCATTTTCGTCACTTTATCTTTATATTTTCCTTACTTATTTGTCATCTTGAGAAGTTGTTTGCGACTAGTTGCCTTTGAAGTGAAGCTATGATCCTTGCAGTTATGAAAGCAATTTTTTTTAGCAACTACGTAGAGAAGCCTGAAAAATTCAGGACTTCAACGGGATGTGAACCCGTGACCTCGCGATACCGGTACGATGCTCTTGCATACCGGTGCTCTTGCGATACCTGCGATACCTTTGCGATGCTCTTGCGTTCATAACTGCGAGGGTCATACTTTATTTCATATCCGCAGTTCACCATATGATTTATTTCATATATCATTTCATAGTTACCTTTGTTTGAAAACTATCATCGCAACAACCGTTCAATTTGCCGTAATTAGCGCAGGAAAATTTCGGACCGTGGTCCGTATCGTAAAAAGCTGGACCTGTTTCGAGCACGCTATTAGCCAATCAGTTTCAAGGATTTAGAAAAACAAAATTTAAAGTTATTTTAAACTCGGAATGATGGCGTTATCACGAAGGTATCCTTGGTTTCAACAGCTATGTTCAATGAAAACAAAAGGAAAAACGTCTGCATAATAATAGAGTTCAATTCCCGGAGGATTGGATCGGGATGGCCACCGTTTCTTTGTTTGGGAACGGTTATGACTAGAATGGATACACCACAGTCAGGTGTGACACTTTATCACAACTACATATTAGAAATAGCTATCGTTAAGTGCCAACGAAACAATTAATATAATACATTTTTTGCAAATGTGCATCAGAGTTCCAAAATACCGAACAATAGTTGTAATTTTTTTATTTGAAAGTACTTCAACTCAACTTATCTGATTTGCGCTAGTGCAGTAAAACTTCCTGTTTATACTTCAAGTAAATAACCATTTGTGTAGCTGTACCGTTTGGGCGCCAAAATGAAGTTGCAAAGGACCTGACGACGAATTAGACTTTTACTAAAACGAGATGCTTCCGTGAAGCATACACTGGGTTGCCTGTGGTACGTGCTACAGAAAATCAGAAGGCACTGAATTGTGTGGTATTGAAATGCAGCATTCCAGTCTCTGAAGAATAACAAATAAAAGAGAAGCGAGAAACATTGGCTTCTGGGCTGACATGTTGATAATTTTCAAGTTCCCTCACAACTTCTTTTCGTCACAAGTGTGCCCTCTGAGCATCTGACAGCTTTGTAATACTAAAGTTCACTGAAGTTAATCCTGTTCAGCGGGGTTAGTGTCAGGATGGGAGACCAAAACAATAAACCCCTCATAAAACAGAAGCATCTGACCGAAAATACTATTAACGCTAACAAATGCGAACTCAGCAAGGTACAGATTTTGTTAGCTTGCTTTATGCAAAACAAATAACGATGAAAAAGCAAATAACTATTGATACACAGTGTTTAGAAAGAGCAGAAGGAAGTTTCCGGGACGGTCGATCGAGAATAAAATATTTACGACATGAAAACAACATTAATTTTGAACCGTGAATATAGAAGATAAAAAGTTACCATCAGCGACAAACATTTTGGGAGATTTTTGCTACGTTCAAGTAAATCGCAAAATCGAAAGTGACATGGCCGGAATTCAGCGGGCGCCGTGATTAAGTTACCGCGGCATGTTTACTCGCCAAACAGTGAAGCATCTGCGTCAAATGATGGCAAGATACCGGGTTTTTGCAAGTTTCTTTTTCTGTCAAGTGTTATAAAGTTTGACAATGAAATGAGTGAAGTCAAAACAAAGATCACAATTACCCAACTCTTGTTTATGCAAAGTCAAAATTTACTCTCCAAGACGCTTACGACGTTATTTATATAATTATCACCAGGTAATTCCATCATTTTGGAAATAGCAGCTACTTTATGAGGGGGGCATTGGGATTTTCGGTTTTGCGGTTTGGGCTATTTTTTAGATCGGGTTTTCGGTTTTTGTGCCAAAAGACTTCGGTTTTTCGGTTTTGGTGGTCATTGCGGTTTGCGGATTTTTCGTTTTTTAGCATTTGGTTTTCGGTTTTTGTAGAAAATATGAGCGGTTTTGGTTTTGTTATCCGATGTGCTTTTTAGGTTTTCCTATTTTTTCCTATTTGGGTTTCGGTTTATCTTAGATTTGAGCGGCAATTGATCTCGCATAGAGTGTTATTTATTTATTTATTTATTTATTTATTTAATCTTTATTTAACCACGGTACAATTAATCAGCAATATAAAAACCATGGCCGGTTGTTCGAAAGCCGATTAACTTAATCCAGGATTAGCATAAACTTTTGCTTCATTTTTTCAACTTTTTGGTGAAAGTTTCTTTTGCTTATTTTTGTTTTTCAAGATTGACTTCCTCCGATGTAAAGTTTTGCCCAATATCAGCGTTGAACAGCATTTGGGAGTAGAGAAATAAACTCCTTGGTTAATTTTAAATCTGGGATTAACGTTAATCGGCTTTTGAACAACTGGGCCATGCATATGTACAATTAAAAATTTAAAACCAACTATAGATAAAACTATGTAAACTACATTAACTATCTTACTCAATATCATACAATAAAAGCTGCTTTCCATGAATGCCGTGTTTAGAATAATGGCTTAGATAACCTCTTTAATCAGTCATTTGAATTGACTGAGGAACGCTGCTTTCCTTAGTTCTAATGGCAAACTGTTCCACAAAACTGCGCCACTGTAGCTAAAGCTGTTTTCTGTAGTAGTTTGTGCGCGGTTGCGGAACATTTACCTTATTCACAGTGGCCTCTCAAACAATTACCAGAATCGCGATGGACAAATTTCGAGCAGAGATACTCAGGTGCTGGTCCCTGTAGGGACTGAAATACCATTGCTGCTCTTTCAATTTGCCTTTGAGAGACTAGGGATTTCCATCTCAAGACGGTTCAAATAAATTATTGACATCAGCGTCATAGTTAGAGTAGGTCAAGACACCGGCTGCTCTGTTTTGTAGTTTTCGCAGTTTGT
>NC_090869.1:60981760-60999260 GCF_036669935.1 Montipora foliosa | reverse complement strand
CGCCCCATTTTTCGTGCAGCCAGAGCAACAGACTTTCCTTGTTCGACTTGCTTGCTTGCCAACCTCGTTCCCAGGGTCTCTCTTCTCTGCCTCCATTGTCGTTGAGAGAAGAGAGACCCTGGGAACGAGGTTGCTTGCTTGCTTGCATGGAAACGCTTGCTACGCTACTATACGTCAGTGTCCATTTAGTTTCGCGTTTACACTTCTCCTGTGCCCCACGAGCGTCCCATGCGGGACTCTGAGGATGGTCTATTGCTTGATGTGAAGTTCATACAACGATTTATTTTATTGATGGTACTTTCCATTGGTGACCTCGGGGTAAGTCAAATAAAACAAAATGGCGCACAAATGCGATACGGAATGTTAATTTGTAATGGTAATACTAATAGGAGTGAGTGGAGTCCAATTCGACCTGTAGTCATACCAGTCATACGAGTTAAAGTCCGATTTGCTTGGCATGGACTTGGATTTGCTTATTATCCGATTTGTTTATCATGGACGACGCGAAGCCCCCTTTCCAATTAATCATAAAAATTTCAATTTCCGAGAAAAGAAGAAGAGCCAAGTTATCAATGAAAGGGAAATTTGGGGAGAGTAGAAAACACTTTTTCAACAGTTACGTTATGACCTCAGTCTGCATTTTACCCCTGGTCTGCAGTCTGCAGTCTGCAGTCTGCGTTTTACACTGACCGTTTCAGGAAAGATCCTTGTAGATCGTACTAGGATCTTTGAAGGATCCTCATAGGATCTTTCAAAGATCCTAATAAAGTTCCTTTTAAGATCACTACAAGGATCCTTTTAAGATCCTTGAAGGATCCTCTTAGGATCTTTAAGGATCTTCAACGACCTTTGCCAAGAACCTTTGAGGATCCTCAAAGATCTTGTCCAAGATCCTTAAGGATCTTAAAAGAACCTAGCCAAGATCCCTGGGGATGTTTCAAACATCCTTACAAAGATCTTAGCCAATAATCTTGAAAGATCTTTGTTGCAGAATCTTGAAAGGTTGTATTAAAGAGAGTCCTACAAAGATCTCTGTTCCTTAAAGATTGTATGAAGCTCTCCCATTATCAAAACAATAATTTTAGTCGTGAGACTGCCTTGAAAACCCTAAAACCCCAGTCTCTGTACATTTATGTCACACTAGTGTTTCGTGATAAATGGAAATCAGTATTAATTTTGTTCACCTACATTGTACATGTACATGTATGATCAATATGTTGAAATGACAAACTAATTTATAAAAAGGCCAGGTCCTTGCTGGGTTTAATGGCAAAGCAAACTGTATTGACCAAAACTGATTTAACGAAAGGAAAATTCAATTAAAGAATGTTCCGCATACAATCTTGTCATGTGATGGTGTTTCAGAGTGGATGGTACATTTCCTAAGAATGGTACAACACTTTCATATTGTGTGAAAACTATTTACAGTGTTACAAAGTATGATTAAAGTAAAATTCACACACTGATGAATCAAAGGAAATCAGCGTCTGACATGTAACTTTTGGTGTAATACATTTGTCATCTGGTTCAGCAGCATATATTTAGCATGACTTAAATACATGTACACTTTATTCTTAAAATGGTGGTCATTTTAGTATAATTTTTCTTTTGTTTGATTGTAAATTCGCTCTCTTGGCAGGGCTGTCAATAAGGGCCGGTCACGGGCCAAAACCACCGGCTAGTCCGTAAGCCATCTTCAGCCAGCTACTTTTGTCTTTTACCACCAGACACGTTGAAAAATCTCACACTTGTTTAATTATCATCAAAGAAAGTTTTAAAACATTGTTCTCGCCAATTTGAGTGAAATTGACGGCACGTTTTACGAGGATTAAGCAAGAGAAATCACCACGAAACTACTCGCGCTCGATCATTCACGCAAATGGTGTGGAACACATGGAACTTTCAATGGAATAGTTCCCAGTCTTGCGCTTAATCTGATGAAACAACATGGTGTCTGCGCAGGAAGAGGCACATTAAGCCAGAATAAGAGTATTTTTTTTCCGTCCTCAGTCAAGTGAGCCAAGCTCACTTTCGTGGCCGCCTACTTTTAATTGGAAGCTTGCCTGTTACTTTCAAATTTATTGACAGCCTTGCTTTTTGCCTCATTCAAGGTTAATAATTATTCTTTTGAATTGCACATTTGAAAGCGAGGCCAAAAGGGCCAATTTGCAAGGAAACAAAAGAATACTAAAATGGTGTCCATTTTGGAATAAAAAGGTGTATATGAGGTGTGCCACCCAGTTTAGATGGAAAATCCTACAATGTACATTATTAGTGCACTATAACAAATTAACCCTTTCACTGCCAAAAATGCAAATTGACACTTATAGATTTTACTCTGTCTAACGCCAGATGATTTTACTCGTCAGTGGGGAAACCCTCAGCAGTGAAAGGGTTAACAACATTGAGATTCGCTCAAAAACTATGTCCCCAGTTAACCCTTTGACCGCCAAAAATGCAAATTGACACTTATAGATTTTACTCTGTCTAACGTGCCAGACAATTTTACTTGTCAATGGGGAAGCCCTCGGCAGTGAAAGGGTTAACTGCATGGTTAGCCCTACTTTTCAGGTTACTCTACACGTACATGCAACTGTAAAATAACTGTGAGAATTTCTAGGAATTGATAGGAATAGAAGGTGTAAATAGGCCATTTCCGAGTTCACGCATGTCTCCTCTTCAAAGCGAGTCTAAGTGCGAAGTTTTTGTGATGGTAATTAGTTCTACTTTAAATATGAATGAAAACTAATTTTCAATATAACAAAAACTTTGCACTTAGATTCGCTTTGAAGAGGAGGCAGACATGAATTCGGAAATGGCCTATTAGTCCTGTTTCTGTAAAACAACATTCTAGACCAAATCAGAAATGTGCTGGACACCGTACATACATGTACAAAATAGTTCTGGCAGTCTCAAGCTAACAGTTATTGTAATATGTCACAGACAAAAACTACAAATTAATACACATTTCAAAGCAATTAAATATTTTACTCGATCCATGTACAGTACCTAATTACATATTTAACAGAGGTTATCTTTGGATTGGGTTTTTGTCTTTCATTTATAATAAATAAAAAAAAAATAAAAAAATAATACTGCATTTTCAGATAAAATGAAGGACTTTAAGAGAGAAATCCCAACAAAGATCAAATTGTAAAGGGATGGAGGTAGACTTAGCTGCTGAGCATTTTTCTGTGCTATAAATTAAATAATGGATCTTTTCCTGATGTCCTATCAAAGAATCAGTGAAGACTTTCTTCTGGTGTCTCTTACTCTTTCAAAACAACTTAAATAAAGAATATTTGATATATTTTATGATGCAAGCCATGATCCCTCTAAATCAGATCATTTCTATTACAATTACAAAGTGCAAAAAGCAGATTCCTAAAAAGTTGGCTTTAGTTGAAAAGATCAATTTAATCATTTTCTCAGGCATTATCATTAAAGTGAAAGTGATACATGTACAGCTATAGCATTTAGAGAGATTTGAAGGAATCCTTTGCCAATCATACAATGTATAATTTGCAACACGCACTCTTTCGATCTACACCTTACGTAATCTTTTTAAAGATTTACCTATTTTTAACAGGGCTATAGCAAGTAAAACAAATTATTGTTCTTGCCTGTCAAATTTGGGACTTAAAGAGTGAAACGTTCAAATTCTCAATTTTTCATTTCTGAGGACATAAGGCATCAACTATAATATTATCTGCTTATAATCAGTGCCTACCTTTGCACTTGGATTTTTGTTAGCATTTCCTTGTTTTGAATCAGTATAATTTAAAGGTTAAAACAACCATAAATTATAAGATCTACATGTAGACACAGTCACTATACTTCACATGAAACCATGATGTCTCGCAGTGATGAGCGCAAATTTCTATTGCGTCGAGAAGCCTGAAAAATTTTTCAGGACTTCAACGGGATTTGAACCCGAGACCTCGCGATACCGGTGCAATGCTCTAACCAACTGAGCTATGAAGCCACTGACGTTGGGAGCTGGTCACTTCTGAGTTCACAACTTCCCGTGATAAGTAATTATGAGTGAAAGATATATATGAAATACATCATATATTGCACTGAGGGTATGGATTGAAATCAAATGAAACCATGTTGTCTCGCAGTGATGAGTGCAAATTTCTATTGCGTCGAGAAGCCTGAAAAATTGTTTGCGCTCATCACTGCGAGACAACATGGTTTCATTTGATTTCATACCCGCAGTGCAATATATGATGTATTTCATATATATCTTTCACTCATAATTACTTATCACGGGAAGTTGTGAACTCAGAAGTGACCAGCTCCCAACGTCAATGGCTTCATAGCTCAGTTGGTTAGAGCATCGCACCGGTATCGCGAGGTCGCAGGTTCAAATCCCATTGAAGTCCTGAAAAATTTTTCAGGCTTCTTGACGCAATAGAAATTTGCGCTCATCACTGCGAGACAGCATGGTTTCATTTGATTTCATACCCGCAGTGCAATGTATGATGTATTTCATATATATCTTTCAGTCATTATACTTGTTGATACAAACTTAAATAAACTGCCAAACTGTAAGAGGAGCCATCGCTGGTGACTGCTAACCAAAAGCGAAACAGCTCACTAGTTTCCAGTCTTATCTCTCATGTGATATTCAAGATGGCGGATGATTACAATTGTTCAATTCATCTAAATATTGAAGAAAAAGTGAGCAAGATTCATGGCAGACTCATCAAATTAACCCTTAGTGGAATGTGCAAAGATACTGGTCTTTATTTAAAGGATTAAGTGCTGATGCGAATTCTTTGATATTTCAAGAGTAAACTGTTTCATATTGCTTTTGGCCCAGCCTGCAGCTACATGTATT
The DNA here is from genome assembly GCF_036669935.1 of Montipora foliosa. NCBI lineage: Eukaryota > Metazoa > Cnidaria > Anthozoa > Scleractinia > Acroporidae > Montipora > Montipora foliosa. The sequence goes on along the minus strand of NC_090869.1, from coordinate 60,994,414 downwards.
TATGTGTAGTCCGCTACTGATATTTCCCACAATCTATGGATTACATTGTACATCAGAATTAAAGTTTTCTTTTTAATTGATCTGTGTACAGCGTGATTTTACAGCGTTTGGAGCCTTAAGGATACTTGAGGGTACGTAATACAGTAACTAATACAGCTGTAGGATCTTTAAAGATTTTATACACTTCACATACAGTACTCTTATAAAGGTCCTCGAAAAGATTTTTATCAGGATCCTCTAAGGTTCTTGGAAAAGATCTTTGAAGATCCTCAGGGATCTTTGCAAGGATCTTTCAGGATCTTGGCAAGAAAGTTGAAGATCCTCTTGAGGATCTTGGCAAGGATTTTCAAGGATCGTTTAAGATCTTGGCAAGATTTTCAAGAATCCTCTTGAAGATCTTTATCAGGATCTTCAAAGATCTTCATGACGATCCTTAATATATTTTCACCTGACTGAGGGCCTAGTCCATGGACTACCCTGACGGGCTACCAAAAGAGAATACCCCCAAAATACTATTTCAAGTGAGTACTATTGGTGGTAAGCAGCATCACAATTAGTGCTAAGCCAAAACGGCCATTTTAACCCTTTGGAACCTTAAGCGGCCTAAACTGGTCATGCTTAGTATTTAACTCTAATGCCAGAGTATTTTACTCTGTCTAACACCAGACAATTTTACTCGTCAATGGGGAACCCCCAGGAGTCAATGGGTTAAACAGCTTTGGTCAACAGTATTTGAGTCTAAGCACCCATTTTTAGAAGGTGAAACCGGTGCAACAATAATTTTTAAAAGCTAACCTTTTTACAATGGGTGCTCAGACTTATTTACTGTCGACCAACGCTGTTTAAAATGGATGTTTAGGCTCAGCACTAATATTGTGACCCCGCTTACGAGCGATAGTACTCACTTGAAATGGTATTTTTAGGGTAGTCCATCGGGGTAGTCCATGGACTAGGGGTCAGTGTTTTCTAAGCTCCCGGAAATTTGCATGGAAAGACTGGCAAGCAGACAAAAAATGTTAATTAGTGGAAAAATAAGCGAATAATAATAGCGAATAAAAATAATAGCAAATTAGTGGAAAATAAGTGGAAAATAGGAGTTTTTTAAACCAATCACAATCAAGGAAATTGTAATTTTCATGATTAACAATTGAATTACAAAAGTCAGTTTGAACTTGTTGATTTAACTTGTTTTACGGAGAGCTATGTGCTTGTTTTTATTGCTGCCCAACACCATTTACAACACCCGGTCTGCTACCACACAGTTTTGGGCAGTGACTCACCAATAATAATTTGTTATTATCATGAATGTTAATAGCGATATTTCTTGTTTACAAACATTGACATCACATTTCTTTTTTTATTCAAATTTGCCAGCCACGGAAAACAAGAGAAGTCCCGTTTCAGCAGTCAATTACAACTGGTTCTGGTTGAAATACATTGTATTAATAACAATGGGTGACGTCACGCGAAAGTAAAGGTAAAGTTACTGCTTACGAGCCAGAAGGCCCACCAGGCTGGCGCTTATCTCCGGTTTCCCTAGCATGAAGTGACTAGGAGTATTTATACTTCCCCCTGGATGAGATGCTAGTCCATCGAAGGGTTACCCTCAGCATTTCGCCGGTACCCATTTATACACCTGGGTGGAGAGAGGCACCATGAGAGTACCCCTAATTTAAAGTGTCTTGCTCAAGAACACAACACTATGTCCCCTGCCAGGACCCGAACCAGGACCACTTGATCTGGAGTCGAGTGCACTAACCATGAGGCCACTGGGAGGTCATGAGAAATATCACTATAATTATATTAGAATACCAGAAGAATACAACCTGCATCAAGGCAAGGGTAGTAATAGAACAAAGCTTCGAAAAGTTGATGGGATCATTTCTCTTTTATTTTTTAAATAAAATGGTGCTCAAGAACGTTTGTTCAATGTGCAGTGTGGTACAACATCTCATTTCTGTGAAATGAGCACATCCTTGATAGGTGTTGTGGTGCATTGGGCATTAATCATGGCTATTTCTTTGAGGGGTCACCAGTTTTTACAGTTTGGTTGAATGGCAAGCATTTCTTATTGGTTGAATTATTAGTATTGGTGTTTGCTTCATTCCAGACCAAGAATCTACATGTCTCTTGCTTTCAGAGCATTGGTTCACAAATTCATGTCACCATATTTCCACCAATGGCAAAGCTCCTCCACACCCTCATAAAAACCAACAACACCCACAATTCCTCTGTTTGCTCTGACAAAGGGCTAACGCTTGAAACGTCAGCTTTTCAAATCTTTCACAGTGGTAATTTGACCTTTATCAACTCGTTTGATAACATTAAATTTTCATGTTTCGTTCAAATGATCCTTTTTTTTGGTAGTGCACTGCACTACACACTACACTATGTCAGTGGGTTGTAAGAGTGTAAGAGCGTAAGAGTGTCCGTGGTACCAATAGGCCTGCAGCGCGTGCATAAATCACTAAAATAAACAGGTCTGTTGGAAGCGTGCTTGAGTTTCAACAAAATGAGTGGCAAAATCAGCAAGAATTTGTGACTCTGATGAATAACAATGCAGCTGCTATTTCCAAAACGATGGAATGGAATTACCTGGTGATAAATAACCTCGTCTAGGAGAGTAAATTTTTGACTTTGCAGAAACAATGGTCAACCTCAAAGAGTTGGGCGATTGTGATCCTTGCATTTAATTCGCACATTTCTTGTCAAACTTTATAACACTTGAAAGGCAAAAAAACCCAACTAATGAAAACAAAAACCCGATGTCTTGCTATCATTTTGACACAGATGTATCCTTTGTTTCGCGAGTAAACTCACAAAGTAACTTGGTCACAGCGCCCGCTGAATTCGACGACACTTTAATTTTGCGATTTACTTGTGGACCCAAAAGTACAGCAGAAAAATTAAACGTAGCAAAAATCCCCAAAACTGTTTTACGCTGATGGTAATTTTTTACATTCGTGGTTCAAAATTTATGTTGTTTTCATGTCGCAAAGGTTGTTGCTGATGGCAAACTATTTCATTCTCGATCGACACCTCCTGAAAATTTCCTTCTGCTCTTCCTAAAAACTGTATATATATATTTATTTACTTTTTCATCACTATTTGTTGTGTATAAAGCAGGCTAACAAAATCTGTACCGTGCTTAATTTGCATTTTTCAATGTTAAAATAGAATTTTCGGTCCTTTACTCCTATGTTTCTGACACAGCAAGTCGTGTATTTTTAGGTCTCTCATCCAGATACACTAACCCCGTCGGACAGCGCTTAACTTCAGTGAACTCTTGTCTTGGAAAGCTGTCAGAAGCTTAGAGCACACGCTTAAACTTGTGGCGGGTTTTAAGTTAGTATTTTACTAGTAACCACATGTCTTCCCAGGGCTAGGCTATTTACTTAAGACATCTACCATGGCACTACAATGATATATAATCGTGTGCTATTAGAGCTACATACAGTACTACGCAAAGACAACTTGATTCTCCTGGAAAACAAAGCGCAGCTCAGTTGACCAATATTGAATAAAGCGCCGTGTTCCTGCACTACCACATGTACGCAATGGGTGCCTATTTTTGATTTGTGATAGTTTTCGAAAAAGACTATAGATCTCTCTCATAATGTTGGCCAAAGTATTCTTCTGTTTTAATGCTAAGAGGCCTTTCTAGCGTGGCTATGACAAGCAAATTTCAAAAGGATTTTTGTTTTAAAATGAGGGCAGTAGGTCTAATTACTGCGATTTTCATAATTCTGCAGAATCTTACCTTCAAGCGTTAAGCGCAGAATTATGAAGAAGTCAGTAACATAAATACAAAAGAATGTAAAGGTGGTTGCCATTTATGAAAGTGGCCTGTTTTTTTACAAAATGTTATTGTAAACACAGTATATATGTTGTTCATTCATAGGCATCACTTTTTCACTGTGGATTGAGGTCTTGTTATGGCATCTGCTTTTCAAGAGTCTCACGGAAAAGATGCTGTGGGTAAATCTGGCAGAGTTAAAGTCACTATTTTGGCTTCTGAATGGGGATCAAGCAATGGTGGTCTTTCCACCCTAAACAGAGAGTTAGCCATCTGGTTGGCCAAATCCTCAGATGTAGAAATCTCATTTTTTGTGCCACAATGCAGTGAAAAGGACAAGACAGAAGCCCTTAGGCACAACATTAGCATTGTTGAAGCATCACCGCTGGTTAGTTTTGGGGAGGTGGAATTGCTTAGCTTTCCACCAGATGATCTACAGATCGAGGTGGTTGTTGGTCATGGAGGAATACTAGGTCGTCACGCACAAGTCATAAGAAGAAATCATAAGTGTAAATGGGTGCAAGTGATGCATACGGACTCAGAGGAGATGGGAATGTTTAAAAGTTACCCAGATGCGATTTCCAGGAACGAAAAAAAGCATAATGATGAAGTGGGACTTTGTGAAAAGGCTGACTTTGTTGTTGGAATAGGACCTAAATTGGCAGAGGCCTTCCATTCATACCTCCGATTTTGCAAAAATGAGCGGACCATTTTTGACTTTACTCCAGGTATTTTTGAAGAATTTTTTAGTGTTCAGCAAGTTTCTAAAGAAGTGAATCATCGCAGTGTTTTGGTGTTTGGCCATGGTGATGTTGAAGATTTCAAATTAAAGGGATTTGACATTGCGGGAAAGGCTATTTCTTCACTTGTTGACACTATTCTTGTCTTTGTTGGAGCACCCGATGGAAAACATGAGGAGGTAAAAGAGTTTTTCAGGCTGAATGGTCTACCATATCGTAGCTTGAGAGTTAGAAGGTATACGGAAAGTCGAAAAGAATTAAAAGAGTTATTTTGTGAAGTAGATCTTGTGCTCATGCCTTCTAGAACAGATGGTTTTGGATTGACTGGTCTTGAGGCCTTGTCAGCTGGTCTTCCAGTTCTTGTCAGCAAGAATTCTGGGTTTGGGGAAGCCCTATGCAATGTTCCACTCGGCTCACATTTTGTGATTGACTCAGATAATCCTGATGTATGGGCTGCAGCCATCAAGAAGATCATATGGGACAAAGACAGGCAATGCCGTCTTGAGGAAGCTAAAATTGTGCGCAAATCATATGACGAGAAATACAACTGGACCAAACAGAGTGATGCCCTTCGAAGCAAGATTATCAAACTTGCTCGTGGTAAGAGGCCAGAACAATAAAGTTAATATTTTGCATGCAGCTTCAATTCTCTTTTACTTTCTTTCATGCCCCTATCCCCACCCGTAAAAATTATGAACCCAGCCAATACTGTGAAGTAAAGAGCTCAGCATCCCTTTTCTTAGGGGTGAAAAGGATATTGTGGTTTGGTGCGCAATGCCTAATTATGAATTTGATTTTTGAAGCTTGTCTCCAACTTCAAATTGATGGTGTTCCTATCCCTAAAGCTAGTGCACAGAAAGGCACAGAGACAGAAGTACATTCGTCGGATCGTCAAGTTATCCAGGAAGTCAGGGTACCAAGCACTACAAAGAAACAAGAAGTTTTGAATAAAATTATGGAAATGTACCTTCGAAATATTGATCCCTTGAATTCGGAGCAGTGGAATGGTTTTGTATGCTTTCTTCAAGAGGTGCATCAACTAATGATTCTTTGTGCTGACTCAGGAAGTTTAAGAATCACTGTTGAGGTTGGTTCTAAGGCGACCCTTGAGGAGCTGTGGAAAGATTATCGAAGTGGCCATTTGAATCAAGTGGCTCAGAAATTTCTAGTAACAGAGGAGCTTCTGGAGGAGTTTGGGCTGATTTATTTTGAACTGACAACATTTATTGCTGAAGGGGAGTACAAGACCTGCCAACATTATTTTTCTGGTAAGTGGAATAAGCAATAACAGGTTTGGTCTTATTCTTGTGTAGGCCCATTTCCATCAGTAGGGCTAACGCTCACATGGTTCATATCGGATAGAAATCTAGCACTTCACATTGCACTCTATTCAGTTAACTTGGTCTTATTCAGCTTTAGTTTGATGTGAAATACCAATGCGCCGAGCAAAATGAAAAAGTCATCAATATTTTTTATGAAAACTCCCAATCAGCATGATAGTGTTTGCTAGTACGCGTTGTACACTCGTACAAATTTCCCGCTTGCAAGGTCGGTTACAAATATCAGATAACTACTTCGAAAAAGACAACACCAATGTAATGGAACAAAGTTTAAAAAAAAAAAAAAAGATCCCCAGAGTGTGTGGTGGTTACTTTTCTTTTTTCTTTTGTTTTTGTTTTTGATGAGATGATTATCAAAGAGATCCAGTATTCCACTGCCAGTATAGTGCTCAGTCCTAGAAAATACGAGAGAGAAGGGTCATCCTAGATTGAGAGTGTCGAAGTTATCCCGTACAAACCCACAAAACAAACAACATGCTGTACATATTTAGCCCGTTTGTTTTGGTAGTCCCGACTTTCGCATAACTTTCTACATGAGAAAGTACTTTGCTATACGTCAGTTGTAATAAATCATTAAAAGGACATTACTTAGTGGAAGGTGTGTTAATTTTTAGAAGGGGAAGACTCGCCTTGAGTATGCATGTGCTCCATTGGTTTATAGTTTTCATAATCCCACCCTAATGTGATATTTTCCGAGGCGCAATTTTTGTTTCCATCGATCAGTTGGGGCGTTTCCCGCTTTCAAGCCTTTTCGAAACCCCGCACTATAAAAGCTTCGTTCTCTCTTAGTGATTCCAACATTCCTACGCTCTTCAGCGATTTTAGAGACAAATCTGCTCAAGTAACCATAATAGCTTACCGTAAGTTGATTTTGGATGGTGTTAAATCACGTTTGCTTCCCACTATTAAATGGTTTGTAACTTTATTATTTTTTACATGCGCGATCTGCCCACCGCACGCACTTCACGTGGCACAACCTCGAAATGAGTGTTGGATATTTTTTCGATAGACACCATGCCGCACTATTGCTGTGCCGGTGAGTGCTATAATAGCTGTGACTAGAGTCACCAAAGCAATATCGACTCCATCACTGGTGGCGATTTGGTAGTGGCGAGTTTACTGGTGTGAGTCTTCATGTTGGTGAGGTGACCGTAAACTCCTACAATGAGCGACTTCTTTGCAAACACTTTAAGAGCAAGTCCGATCATACATACATACTTATGCTTAGGTCGAATTGACATACCGAGTTATCCTTTTACGGTGTGTACAGTTTGTAGGGATCAACAAACTCTCATGGACCCCGTCAAACATATGCATGTAATAATTAACAGAACGTATACGGACTGATTTAACCTTCGACAGTGTGTACAGTCCCTAGGGATCGTGAAACTCTCACATGTCCCCTTCAACAGAATTAATTATATATTACATATAACTAGCAGACCGTATACTGACCACTGTATCCTTTGACGAGCTGTGCAGTACGTACTGGTCGTCTTACGGAATGTATCACAGGGGAGGATCCAGGATTTTTCTTAGAAGGGGGTGTGTCATGCAGGAATGGCGTAGCTGACTGGTCACATGTTTTTTTTGCAGACTACCAGTTATATTAAAAAGCTGCAGGTCATCTCAGGAAGGGGAGAGGGGAGGAGGGTGTGCACCCCCTGCACCCTCCCTCTAGATCGACCTTTGTATCAATTTGTGTACATATTGGACATAAGTGGTTTAAAAGCGTGCAAAACAGTACAGTTTCTAACTTTTATATGAAGCAAGTTGCATATTCGCCATATTAGTGGCATTTCGCCATTGACCTTGCCACCCTCAAATTCGTGGCTCTTATTTTAGGGTTAAAAGGCTAAACAAAAGCTCTGGTCGACTAGACGTGAAAATCTTTGTGTATGCTGTATTTGCGTGAATTTAATAGTTGCAGTTTTAAGTCAACTTTCTCTTTTTTGCACTTCCTGTTTGAGTTGCAAGAATACACTTAGGGCTTCCCCGTAGTCAAGCATTTCTAGCAAGGAATTTCCTATCGGCAGGTTATCTTCTATTTTCTCGGACGATAGGGAAATTTTATTTAAAAAAAGCTTATTAGTTTTTCAGGTGAAGTTGGTAAGGAGAAGTATTAGTTGCTTGTTTTACAGTATTAATTGATTACAGTTTTTATCTTGTCCCTTTTCCGTCTTTACCAACGCGTAAATATTCTTGTATGCTCTAGTGACTACAAACAATTTACAACAACTACAGTGTACATGTACTCCAGCCACAAGGAACGTCTGTTACGGAGCAGTTATGGAAAGCCCACGATTCCAGCCGATGAATTAAGATTGTTCAGAGCTTTTAACTACCCCTGACTTTCAACGAAGTCACTTTAACCTGTCGACGTAAACATCGATCTCTCGATGCAATCGATAGTTTAAAGCTCTAAAATCAGCACCAAGAGTTGAAGCTCGTACATGTAATTCTAAATAAGGGTAATCGACGAGAGCTAGAACTTTACCACGGCCATGTGAGTGAGCCATTTAAAATGAATTTGAATAACTAAATGTTGGCATATTGTTGCCAAAAAGTGGCTTTTTATTACGTTTTTTTGGTTTCTTCCTTCCGGCTTTCTTCCAGTTAACACACTAAACTGTAACTTAAACTGAAGGGGTAGTTTCTAACTGTGGTGCTGCGTCGGTGGGGAAGTAGTATACAAAAATTTGGTTTTATCAACGGAGTTGATAATGTAAATTGGCCACCGTACAGAGATTCTAAAAGCTGACGTTTCGAGCGTCAGCCCTTCGTCAGAGCGAAACGCTCTATTCGCTCTGACGAAGGGCTAACGCTCGAAACGTCAGCTTTTAGAATCTCTGTACGGTGGCCAATTTACATTATCAACTCCGTTGATAAAACCAAATTTTTGTAACTTAAACTGTCAGCCAAGAATAACGGAAAACAAAAAAGGTCATGCAAATTGAAATATTGCTGTTTCACTGAAAACGACCATGTAGCCGGATTGTCCGATTTAATCACATTTTGACTTTTCCTTGCCTCATGAATGAATATATTTTCAAGAGAATCAGTCTTTAAAGTGCTGACCGCGTGATTTTTGTTACATTACTAGGAAATATCGCCTCCAGAAGAATTACTGCCGACGACATAGCGATTCCTCTCTGCCTTCCCAACAACTGCCGTTGGAATGCAGCTACTGGTTATTACGACAAAACAGGGGAACAACGACGTTCACTTTACGTCGTTGAGCCAGCTCTCCGAAAACTCAGGACTGTGAAAGGTAAGTTAAGCCTGATAAGATATAATTTATTATATGCTGCATAAAATTAAAAAAATCCATTTAATGTGGACAGAAAATTAACTTAAAGTAAGGAGTACGATAGCTGATTTCCTTCAGAGGCAAGTAGTTCATTGACTCGTAATTAAAAAGAAGACGCTTCAGCTTTCTACTTGTGTATGTCAGTTTGAGCCGATCATGATACATGCAGATGCGGTAATGATCGTAACCCTAGATTGATAGGCCGTAAGTTAGATAACTCATTGGGTTAATTATGTTACCTTCGTGAAATAAAGAATGTTGTATTGTATAGCGTTTTTTTAAGTTTCAACATTCCATGTGCCCCTAAAAGAGTCACCTTTACCACACGGTCCCGTTAAAACCAAAAATGAAAACTATATTGATAATCAGAATAAAGAAGCTGCAAGTTGGAGCATTTTCTAGTGAGGAAATGGCAATGATGATAATGTTGACGATGACAATCATATCTGTTGAGGAGACTTTTGTAACAAAAGACATCCATTTAGAATCACTGGTGATCCTTGCATTCTGATTTGCTCTCAGCAGTGTGATTTATTCCCAAATTGCACTATTTTTTGCTCTAAATCGCCCCATTTCCTTAGCCAATGAGAATGGAGAACTAAAACAAAACAACCAATCAGATTTCAAGGCTTGTTTAAGGTAACCAATCAAATTGCAAGAAAATGTAAGACAAAGGAAACCATTGTGTTGCAACTTTTAGTCCCAACTGGATCAATAAAATATTGGTACTGACTAAAATCCTGTATTTTAGCGATTATATAATTGTTGTGTGATTTCTAAATGGATGTAATGAAGAGGTAATTAAACTTCGAGTCATGCAATTTTGGTCTGAAATCATACTTGTGATTTAAAATCGAACTCGCGCTGCGCGCTTGTTTGATTTTGAAATCACATGTATGTTTTCAGACCAAATTGCACTCCACTCAGTTCAATTACCATTATTTATCAAACATGACGGATCAATACAACAAAAACAATGGCATGCGTGTGCATGTGATATATAACAGAAAACCACTGAAAAAAACTATGCGACATACAGATGATGATGATGTCCACTATTTTCATTATGATGATGATGATGATGATGATGATGATAACTTCTAAACAGTGGCCCTCTCTTTGTAATGACCGTTCTTGGAGAAAAACCTCTCTGAGAAGAGAAGAAAACCAACAAACTCAAACGACTAGAGATGGCCATTCGTGGCATTCCCAATTGCATTTACCACCAGTTGTACTTGTGCCAGTGGAGTCAGAAATACGATGTAGTAGCGGTAGTTTACTTCAGCATAATGCACAGAATGAGCGTAAGCTTGTTTTAAGTGTACGTGCTAATTAAATTATTTCATACAAAGCTGTAACAACAACCCTATTATAATAAAGTTACAAAATGTCACAAGAGATTATCTACTCAACCTAAATTTAGCGAATAAGAATTCTTGCAGTCCTGAGTCCACTTGTTTATTCGATGACTCATAATATTATTTAGTCTCGTGATCAACTGTCAGTCGTAAATGTCATTTGAACTCTGTACAAACGAAACATAAACAAAATCCTATGTGGGCTAAAACGTTTCACGACACACTTCCCCGGTTTGGGTTACATTCGTAAAAGAACATACTAAAATTTGAATACAAATTTGTCTTAAGTACGAAATCTTCACATAATTATTATAAGTTCGCCCATCATCGCAGCATTGCGACCTGGTCTAGTATTCGCAGAGGTGTTCGGCGTATCACAAACCGGGGAAACGCTTGTCGGTTCGGCTTCGGAAAAGGTATTTGAACTTTGTAATCATTTGACCATTTTTTTTTTGAAATCTTTTCTTGGAGCTGCTCATCTTATCATCACTGTTATCTGACTTATCAGGAAGATCAAGATTCGTTGCAGTTGGATTATCAACTGAAATGGAAAGTTACGTAAAGTACCATAATAAGTCAAGGTCTTTTTATTCTTAATACTCTGTAGTGGTTCATAAAAATAGCACACAGAAATTGAAGGCGTTGAGTGTTCTCAATGTTTTCATTTACATGTCTACTGATGACGACATAGAGCGGTTTTCAATTGAGTGTCGAAAGTAATTAGCTAATTACTTTGGTTTTGCGCATGCATTACTTCATTCAGTGATTGGTTCAAAGTTGTGGCGCCACTTTTTCAACCATTCAGAAGTGAAACCAAAACTAATCGTGGCTCGCGCATGCACATTTTCCCGCGCTTTGTGTCGGCTATGTGTAATTATTTCGAGTTTCGATTGGTTTAATGGATTGTGTCTGTCCGTTTTGATTGGCCAAAGTAAGTACTTTGGTTTTGGTTTTACGACACTCATTTGAAAACCGTTCTATGCATAAGATTAACGATTTATTGTGACTTTCAGGTGTTTTTATAACCATCCGAATCACGAGTTTATAATTACATTCTAAAAACATACTTTTGCCATCTTCGATGAAATAGACTGTTTGGCACCAAATCAAAGAAGGAAAAAAAAAAGAGTGCTTTTGAGACTTTTGACATTCTACATGGGTCGAACTCGCCGGACGTCATTTTGGAACATTCTGGGAAACTGAAATGCCTGGGCTGAAATTACTGCAGAATTTCGGATGTTTGTCTCACAATGAAATAAGACTCAAACGTAGAGGAGAAAGGCAATCGAGACAGTCAATTCAATGGCTATAAAAGTTCAAAGTAAGTTTATAGAGCGGTCGAATCAGTGTTGTCGTCAGTGATGTTTTCGAGTACTTTATTTCAAAAAAATAGTACTTATCCTAGGGTCTGATTTTTTTATGCCCCATTTAACGCGGCATTTTTTCCAAATTACGGAAATCCCGCAAGGCCGCGCTCTAGAATAAACCCTGCATACATATATGGTCATTTTACTCCTATATAATTTTTTACATACTCATTTTTATAACATTGTTTTTAGAATTTTGTATTTTATATATTAATGTAAATGTGTTCCTGTCCATATTAATGTAGGAGAACATTTTTATATGGGAATTCAGTTTCCCCCTTCAGTTGTCCTCCCTCAGTTAGTGCATGCATTGTACGTTCATATTATTATTATTATTATTTTATTTATTTATGTTTTGGGAAAGTCAAATTAATAAATAAAATTAAATTATTCGATTCACTTGTTTTGGTAGCGTTTTCAATGCGGTTATTGCAAGTCGTGAAAAAATGACAGCTCCAAGCAATCCCAAAAGAGGGATAGTTTGCTTCTTGATAGGCGAGACTCTACTGTTGCTTGCGACTAATCTTGTCTCGATGCGACCATCACTGTATACCACTCGGATGTAAACGACAGCTGCGTAGGCTCTCTGTGATGCATCGCTAAACGTGTGGAGTTGTACATCAATCTTTGAAAACCATGGGTAAAGATAGCATCTCGGTATTCTCACATACCCCAGGGGTTTCAATTCTTGGAATATCGAGTTCCAAGTTTTGTTCATTTCTCCTTGAAGTGGCTGATCCCAC
>NC_090869.1:60961760-60964260 GCF_036669935.1 Montipora foliosa | reverse complement strand
ATGCTTAGGGTGTGCGCTTGGATAGGAAGGTTCATACAAAACTCACGAAGTATCCCTTCAAACAGAAACAAAGGCCCACTCAACAGAAGAAATCAGTAAGCAAAGAATCATTTGGCTGAAGAGAGTCCAGTAAAAGCTTCAAGACAGACAAACGGTTCGAAAAACATTGGTTGCAGCTTAATCTTCAACCAAACGAAAACGAGTTGCTTGAGTGTAGAGGGAGGATCCAAGGTGTATACCCCATTTACGTACCAGAATCCCACCAGTTTGGGTGCAAGCTTGTTGAAGAAGCCCACGTTAGCACACTGCATGGGGGAGTAAGCCTAATCACGGAAAAGATTTGTGAGCAGTATTGGGTCCCAAGGTTGAGACGCCTTGCAAGGAAAGTGGTCAAGGCATGTAATAGTTGTAACCGGTTTCATGCCACTGCGTTTATCAATCCACCACCAGGTCAGCTCCCCAAGGATCGTACAGAAGGACAGAACACTTTTCAAGTGGTAGGAGTGGATTTTGCTGGACCTTTGAAATTGCGTAAGAAGAAAAGACAAGATGGAAAGACGTACCTGGTACTCTACGCATGCAGTTTGACTAGGGAAATATATCTTGAGCTAGTGTCAAGCCTGGAAACTTCTGAATTTCTACGAAGCCTTAGGAGGTTCATCGTGCGTCGAGGCAGGCCGGAGAAGATATATTCAGATAATGGCCGTATGTTCGTGGCAGTGGCAAAGTGGCTTAAGGCAGTAATGGCGAATGAGAAAGTCCACGACTTCCTGTCACGCCAGGGAATCCAGTGGCAGTTCAGTTTGAGTAGAGCCCCTTGGTGGGGCGGTCAGTTTGAGAAGATGGTTGGAATTTCCAAAGTTAATTCCTAAAACTTTGATTGTATTTCCTTCACTTGAAGTAGGGCTGCTCAAACTGGTACTTGATTTGGCGTAGGACTCATCTTCTTCTTTAGTAACATATGGAAAACTGCATGTTTGCTGACTTGCTGGGGTTTGATCATTCGACACTGCAAATTTCGCAATGTCTTCGATTAAACTTGCCGAGTTGGAATTCTATATTTTGAGACGAGATCCACCGTCAACCATTATCGCTTTCGATTTTTTGTAAATAACAAAGGCGGCCTTATCGTCGTCGTCCCCAATGATTGTCATCGACGTACATTTTTGAGCATTTCTGCCATTTCCGGCTCGCTTTGTCTGTAGAACTTTAAATGATACTTGATTGTGGAGCACAAAATAGAAGGCGAGGGACGTAGTCAAAACACTAAACGATTGAACCTGAACTGTACCATTTCGGGGTTTTCCAGACATTCACATGAGAAGAATAAATATAAACACGATATATGTTTAGTCAAGGATGATGTACCACACTGTGCATGCTGCATACAGTATATCTGGTTGAACAGAAACAAACTCAATATCAAACATGAAATAGATGTTGAACCTGCTTGGAAGCTAGATAATTCTATTCACAATAACAAGGCAACATGTGCATGCATTCGCACAAATGTTAAGTGCACATATTTGTATTTTCAGTCAACTACATGTATCTAACAAATTTAAGTTCTATTACTCAATGGTTAGTACGGATGTGCTAAAGCTACAGAGATTCCCTCTGTAAGGGCTTCTTGTACGATCAGTCAAATGTCCTTTCAGAAGACCAGCCTGCAGTGTCCAGAATTTCCGTAATGACAATAGATGCAGTTTTTGCTGTCGATGCTGCTGCTGCCCTGGTACTGTGAGGCTTGAAGGTGTTGATATCAACACCAGCACTTGACTTAACCGAACGGATCCACCTTGATATAATATCTCGAGAAGCACTGCCATGAGGATTTGCGTGGCTCAAGAGAAGCTTTGTTTCAGTACCTCGCGGCAACTTTGTCCTGTGAAGATATTCCTTGAAGTGAGTAGGAACACAAAGGGATTGTTCGTTAGGGTAGATGCGTAAGAGTACAGATGGCACTTTATATGTTGGTCTGCTCTATTTAATGTGCTCCGGAAAGGCAAACTCAAGCGACGTTTCTCCCGCTTTCATGTACTGTTTGTCTAGCAATTGTAGACTCCATCCTCTTTGTGCTGAAACAAGGGCAATTAACATAGGAATCTTGTTTTTTGAGTCAGGGATTTCAGGCTTAATTAATTTGGCTCAGGAAGTGATGGTAAATAACACAGGACCAGATCTACATCCCATGTGGGACGGTTGCAAATACCTTTCATTAAGCGGGAGACAATAGGATGGCTACCCATGTTCACCTTGTCAAGAGGGATAATGATAGCCGATAAAACACTTCTGGCTGTGTTAATGTTGTTGTATGATAACCCTTGTATGATGCCAGAAAGCATCCAGGTCGGATTATAGCTTGCGGCTGTAAGGGAGTCCATTTTAAAATGATAGTACCGGTAGTCAGCAAATTCATTGAGTGGTTAAAGATTCAGTATTATTCTAGAAGTACCCTCCTTTTTTTTGTAGTGGAAGCATGGGACTTGAGGCGTGACGT
>NC_090869.1:60941760-60949260 GCF_036669935.1 Montipora foliosa | reverse complement strand
GAGTGTTTTCCACGATCAGGCACAAATGGCGTACGTTCCACGACAATGCGTCCACTGTTATTGTTAGTGGGACGGGAGGTATCAGAATGAATATTTAATTAAGTTTCCGAAGGATTATGCAAATTGACCGCTTCTTCAGAATGAAATCCATTCAAGTTAACCAAAAGAGTAGGAAATTGATTCGCCTGCCTTGAGCTCTCTCGAAAATCTGTCACAACAACAGAAATAGGTCTTTTCTTTTTCGAACCAGCTCAGCATCCACGGTGCGTCGGTTTCACCCTAGCAATCCCATTCGCGATTAGTTTCTTCCACAATGCATGGTTCAATGGTTGCGACGACGTTTTGGAGAAGATGGAAAATAATGCCGATCTCGTGTACTGCATCTTCGAGTTTCGTAACACTCATCCACAAGTTAAAACTGCAATCCAACATCAGATGGAATGGATGATAGAACGATTGTAGAACAAATTATGAGAAGTCGAAGTCGAAGAAGAGCAGTGGAAAGCGAAGAGCATGTGCTGCCAGCGAGGCACTCTTGCATATATATATATAAGCTTGGAAGTGGATCCTGTTTCGTGGGTTTGGCAGCACTGAAATGGTTGGAGTAAACCTTCGCAAACGCAGTACTTTGAAGCCTTTCCTGTTGATTAGCTGTGACCATTGGGATTTGGACATCGATAAAAGTGTATCATTTCTCTCTCCTCGCCCTTATAAATGTACCTATGTCAAACAAAGATGTTGTATTGAAACAGTTTAACTTATCGGTAAATAAAACAACTTACGGGGAAACCAAAAAAAATTCCGGGAGAGCTTAAGCTTACCTGTCCGGATATCTTCGATCGTTGTCGCATGACCGTAAACAGCACAACGGTCCTTTTTTTCCCATATCTTGATCCAAAATATCAAAAATACATACAAAAATATCGTAAAGTATAAATTAGCTTTCAGAAATCTCTAGAAATTCGCAAAACCCGGATTTAACAAAGCATTATTTACATCAAATCTATCGCGAATTTCAGCTGTTTGCCCTCTGAGTGACCACGTGACCCTAATATTTTCCCGACAACACCTGAGCGCCTGCAAAGATGGCTGACATCGTGAATAAGGGCTATTGATTGGCGGCAAATTGACTGATGGTGGTTGCCATGGCATCGGCGACAGTTCTTGCCATATGAGCCTCTGGTGATCGCGTCTTAAACAGACAAAACATCTTCGATCTCTCTTGAGAATTTCGAAACGAGATTGCGGATTTCTAACACCTTTACAAGAAGATGAATAATGAATACCGCTACAATAAACGAATTTGACTTGATTTACTCCAGATGAAGGTCACGTGCCATCGTGAGATAACAGGGTTGAAGAAGTAGGCCTATTCCCGTTTTATTTGGGTTTTTCTAAGTTCACGTTTGTTTTTACACCATCGCTAATCTCACTGGCCTCAACTTCGAGTCGGATAACTTCTAACAAGCCGGACATTTATTTCCCAGACCTCACGTGCTGTATTTCTGGCGACTTGAATTCTGATTTCGGGCAGTAATTTCGACATTAATTTTATCACAAGAATTAACAAACTTTAATACTGGCTAGAACTAACACCCAGCGACTCTAAACCACGTATATTGATGCTTATCCTATCGTAAATAAGTCGAAGCTGAGAGGCGTTGTCGTTGACACACCCTGGAATCTTAAGCATCTCATCCATGTGCTTAGAGATGATGTTCTGGGACTTGCCATAACGTTTATGTAATAGATCGACTGCAGAGTTGTATTTGGCTTCAGTTCTACTTAATTAAACCTTCTATTGATCGTGCAGCTTCCCCTCCAAGAGCGAATGTAGATTGGTGTGTGTGGCGCTGTTGTAACTGTCCTAGAAACATTGCCATTGCGTAACATCTCCTTTCAATTTAGGCATAACTAGTTTCGGTAAGTTTGCCCTCAGTTGAGTGGCCATGGAATTAGCGTAATTCGGATAAGTGACTGTGCTAACGTTACTGTTACTTGGTATTTTAAAAGTCGTACGTGAACTCCCCGGTGATTGCGGTACAGAAACTCCAGCATCTGCTTGTGGCGCGGGATTATGAAGGCGCTATGAAGCGGTTGAGTTGCATCACCAGTTGAACTCCCCACGTTTTGAACAAGTTGAGTATTTCCAGAATCCACATTTTAGGAAACATTTGTCGTTTGAGGTCCAGTAGTCGATTGTAGGGATGTAGAAGGAGCAGTTTCATCACCATTCGTTTCCTTCATCGTGGAGATTCCTTCGTCGTTAGACTTTGAACTCGTAGCTTCCATGATAGATCGTAGCATAAACAGCACTCACAGATTGATACCTTCAGATTCCTCTATTTCGTTTGCGATCTCTTCTACCTGACAACTTTCTATAATTTCTTCGTCGAGTGATTTAACCAATGCTAGCTTTTCGTTAAGTGAATCGGCGATAATCTTTAAGGGTTGTTCGTCTATTTCATTAGCGTGTAGAAGATCATGAGCTTCGTTCATATGTTTCGTCATTACACTTTGATTTCCACCACGTTTGGCTCTGGTGCGCCCTAGTTCTTCGGCCATTCTTCGGTAGTGTCGAGGTTACTGCCCTACGCTGGGCGCCATTATATCGAATAAGAATTCTCGCAGTCCATTTGATTATTGAAACTTGTTTATTCAATGACTCGTATTCACAACTAAATTAATCAGAAAAGCACATGCGTAATTATATTGAAAGTCTGGTGATCAACTTTCAATCATAAGTGGCATTTAAACTCTATACAAACAAAACATAAACAAAAACCCCATGTGGGCTAAAAAGTTTCACGACAAAATTCAATTCTCGGTTTTCACATGACGTCACGACCGCCATGTTGGTGCCCTAAACAAAGAAAAGGCGGCCATGTTGGTGCCCCGACAAAATCCTCCGGGAATTTAACTCTATTATTATGCAAACGCTACCTTTTGTTTTCGTTGAAAAACATGGCTGTTGATCACGTGAGTGAAAACCAGCAATAGGCCATTTCCGAGTTCATATCTGCCTCCTCTTCAAAGCGAGTCTCTAAGTGCGAAGGTTCTCTTATGAAAATTAGTTTTCATTCATATGTAAAGTGGAACTAATTACCATCACCAGAACTTCGCACATAGACTCGCTTTGAAGAGGAGGCAGACATGAACTCGGAAATTGTCTATTTATTTTATTTGAGGGAGCTGGCTTCGTATTTGGGGGAGCTGGCTTCGCGCAGTGGTGTGAGCACTCTCTTCCTACCAATGCGACCCAGATTCGATTCCCAGACTAGTCTTGGTGTCTTATGGGGATTTATTTGTTGGTTATCTACTCTCAGGGTTCTCCACTTTTCTCCTTCTGCTCAAAAACCAAGCTACGATTTGTTTTGAGTTGATTTGATTTCTCTACTGTGTCCCAAATTAGTGCCCCACCGCCAAATACAGTTGACACTTCAATAAAAAGTCCAAAGTTCATTTTTCCTCACTTTCAATATTTAGGTCCAGTATGTGTTGTGTCAATTGCCGGCCATTTCCGAGGGGGAAAGTCGTACATTTTAGCCGAAGCTTTTGACCAGCCAGACGTTTTTCCTTTGGGGCACCCCTTCTATCCTAAAACAATGGGAATATGGATGTGGATTGTGCCTCAAAAGGTTCAGATAATGATAAGGATATCTTTGTCTTTATTTCTGCTTCTGTGACCTCACAATGCAAGTAGAATGAAGATAATTTAAAATCTGCGCATGTCAAGTAGAATTACTATGCCTCGAGGTTTAAATTTCATTCGAATGTTTCGCTTTTCACTGCCGTCAATCACTTTAGCGGAGCTGCCTTGTGGTTGGCTGAATGTCATGCACTCTTGCACAACTTTGATTGACAATAGTGAAGAATGGCACCGTTGACCAGAATTCAGTAAGAAAATGAAAGACTCAAAGAATTAAGTAACCATAGATTTTTTATTGATAAACGAGCTGCTATTTGCACTCCAAATATAAAACTGAACTGTGACAACATGACAAGGCTTCATATGCATCTAAAAACAATACATAGAGTAAGGACTGTACCGCCTCTGAAAGTCTAACCTTAATGTGGTATGACCAATAATTCACTCGTTTGTATATAACTTCTTCAACGCCCGGGGCTGAACCATAAAAGGACTCTTCGACCTATAGAGTTCTGAGGGAGTGGAATGTTTGCCAAAAGATACCATTCTTTTCACACACGTGATTGATTGATTGATTGACGTTGTTGTTAATGCGGCGTTGCTTTCAACAAAGGCAAAGGTACACCTTATTTAACGTCGGAAGTTCCATTACTCTCTAGAAAGTACTCTCCCAGGAAGCCTACGGTGCGCTCATATTACCCCCCTCTTTCTATCAGTGCTATACTTAGGCTACACTGAAAGGAAAGAAGTCGAAACAAGGATGTGAGATCCGGGGATCGAACTCGGGACCTCTTGCACCAAGGCTGCGCATTAACCAACTGTGCTACCCTTCCCTGAGCCCGAGTTTCCTTCCTCAAACGTGATCACGCGTTCTTTTGTTCAGAGAAAAGAACGCCTGATCGCAGGTTAAGATTTCTGTGCACTTTGCTATAACAGCTCTGTTGAAATAAATATTTCTGAAGCAACTAAAGAGTATTAGTCACTCTATATGCTTTTCCCTCTAATTATATGAAATACTACTGAAAGATGTCGTTGGATCTTGGAGGTCCACAAAAATAAGAACGCATAGTGCAATTCGAGTCATCAGACATCGTTACCGCACTGACATTATTAACTGTCTTTATTATAATGCAGATAGAAAGGGTGGAAATGGATTGTAATTTGAAAAAAAATGGTGCACCTATATTATTTTCAAGTTTTCCACTGAAGGTCTAAAAAATGGCTAAAAAAGGCATTGTGGATTACTTTCCCAGTAGAACTTGAAATAATTCTAAAATTTCAGCTTAATTTGTAGTAAGCGCTTTAACCACGAGTGGGCGGATGGAATCACGAGTTGGGAAGGGGGGAATAAGAAAAAGGAACTCACGTAAGAAATCATTGCTGATAGTTACTAAATTGAGCCATAGCACTTCAACACTGCCGCATGGTGAAGACCATGCCTCGGTTCTTTCAAGTAAATCAGATAAGCCCTATGGAACCCAATTGAGATAGATCATACAAAGGAAAAGGATTTTTCTAGCGTATATCACTCACTACCTATGCTTCAGACAATTTCGACCAGCAGTATAGTGGTCGAGGCGTCGCGATCCACGATCCCACTGTGACACAGCCATTAATCACAACTCAACAAGAGGGAGTGAATAGGGGTCAGCAAATCCGTCAATCCGTGCTAACGTTTCGAAAAATCCGCCAATCCGCAGATATTTTTACAAAAATCTGAATCCGCAGTACTGTTAGAGAAGTGAGCGCCTAACAGTATTCAGTAACTTAACTGAGGTTTAAGAAATACCTGTCATGAAATTACCCTATTATTCATCCGCACTTAGCGCCCAAATCGCGTAGTCGTTCCTAACAAGAACGTGGGCTCTCTATCGAGTTCTGAAACGTTAGTTTCCGTCTCCTCCTCGTCAGAGCTGCTGTCATATTTAGTCACATCATCGTCAGTGTTTATTTCAGTCTACGAGTCCTCGGCTTCTACGTTCGTTATAGGAATGATCAGTTTTAAGATGTAGGTGATCAGGGTTCTGTTTTGTAGACTCGGTAGTGTTGTGATCGCTAAAATTGCGCGAATACTGTTTGTAGTCAGTTCAGGTGATCGTACATAAATCTCTGTCACAATCGGGCATCTCATCTAAACGTTCCGCCAAACTTGCCGTACTTGCAGGACTTTCAGCTAGTCCGGACAAATTCACTCTCTCTGAAATATGTCGATGTCTCTGGTAGATAATCTCCGGCATAGTTCCATGTCGTGCCATCGTTGTTTCTTGAGAGATTTGTTCTCTTTCTGACTGCAGCTCCATGTGCACGTGAGTAGTTGCGCATTTCCTTAACTTCCTTTTCCGACAGCTTTACGTTTGAAAGTGGAAGAATGGATGGTGGACAAGGAAGAGGGATGTCATGCTCTGGTTTCACTTGTAAAGTAATAAAAAGTAAAGGAGGGCATGCAACCGCTTCCGAGTAGTTTCCTTTATTGTGTTCCCAAAGGCTTGACAATATTCTTTCTTGGAGGGCAGTGGGTATTTCACATGGCATGTGGATTGTAGATGTTCAACATCCAGAGTCATGCAGCTGAGGAGGTTAGGATCAGGAAAAGACAAAGCGGACAAAACAGACTCCATTCTCTTTAATTAAACCCCAGTGTAGCAAGTCAATAAGTAACCTCACATTCTCGCGTAGTTTCACTACGCTTTTCCAATTGCTGGAATCGACGCAGCACCGAGACTTGTTTTAAAGAAGGAAGTCATCGCCTTTGGCACCATCTCGGTAAAAAAAATCTGACAATCGAGGGCCTTTGTCTCAATGATCTCAGTGACCTGACCCTCGATGTTGACCGTGCCGATTGTGAGGGTCTGGTGAGGACAATGGCTTTTTCTCTGGTTGGAAGCCGAAATCCTGGGGTCCTAGAGTTTTCTGGAGTCGGATTACATTGACGGTCAAAGATGTGTTACAGCGGTCATCAGTTTCATGCGCCCCTCAACGACGCTTTTTCATATTTCGAAAGTAAAATTCTCCTGTTCTCTAAATTTTATGAATATGAAAAATGTCGTTGAGGGGCGCTTGTTACTGATAACCGTTGTAATCTAGTCTAGCTGTAAGGTCAGGCAGAAAAAAAGTTAAAACAGACCGCGAAGTTAATTTGCGCGATCCTCACTTCAAAACAAACTAAATCCATAAGCAACGCTGAAATATTGAAGAAATGCGTGATCCGCTGAGCCTTCAAAATCCGCCAATCCGCAAACTGCTTCCTCAAAATCTGAGATCCGAGCTATTTTTTAGCCAAATCCGCCGATCATCTGTGAACTTATTAACCCCCCCCCCCCTCGAACAATAATTTGTGTTGTTTTTCACACCGTTGTGCAGTTTTCCGTGCAGCTTGCATTTTTAAAAGTATCTATTCGTTTGTTATTAATACTTTTAGGACCCGTTTGTGTTGTGTCAATTGCTGGTCCTTGCCGGAAAGGTAAATCGTACATTCTCAGTAAATCCTTTGACCAAGGAGAGGTTTTTCCATTGGGGCACTTTCTTAAACCGGAGACAATGGGAATCTGGATGTGGGTCGTGCCTGAGAAGTTTAAGGTAGGGACTCCCTCCTGGTTTCACCTTCCCCTGATTGGTTTTTACTTCTCATCTTTTTGCATATATATCATATTTTTTTTAGCCTATTCCACTTTACGCTATCTTAGTGTATCTATGTACTGAAGAACTTCCGGGTAACTAAGAAGCCAACCACGAAATCTGGTTTTAGCAATCGAGATGAAGGTCGAATTACCGCTGTGAAAAATCTAGATTAAATATCTGACGTTTTGAGGGTTACATCTTCGTGAGAGGCGAATTGACGAAGGGCAAGAGCC
>NC_090869.1:60914260-60936760 GCF_036669935.1 Montipora foliosa | reverse complement strand
TAATTCACATTTATGTTTCCAACGGCAACCTCGGAAACCTTATTTCTGCTTCCTTGAATTACACTAGGTGTCCGTGGGAAGAAGCAATTTTGAGGATTTTCAAGGACATCGGGGAACTTTGAGTTTTGAAATTTGACACAAGTTGAAGTTGGAGCATAACGCCTAGTGCATTTTTTTTTGTACGGAAGCACCGAACGGAGAATTCAATATCGTAGTGAACTCCTAGTGAAACCGATAAGCGGTTTAGTTGGATCACAATTTCGGGTTCAGTTTCTGAGTGTGAATGGATAGCTAAGGGGGCTCGAGCATTTTTTTTTTCTAAAGACGAAATGCCGGCCTTCTTTCAAGCGCGGTGTATCACTCAATAGATAAATTTGCCTGAGATATTAATCATGGATTTGCAAGTGCTGACATGTGGAAAGTAAAAATATTGGTTAAATACAAAGTGCTCGTTTATACCTCCGGGATTGAGGAGTTTAATTTGTATTTTTGTGGGTTATTTTTGTCTTGTTCTAGGAGTGCATGGAGAATAACTTGGTAACATTGCAGAAACGAAACAATGACCTCACCAGAGAAGAGTGCCTTGCTCTTTTGAGACGTTTGAAGAAAGAAAATTTGGATCCCATTCTTGGCTTACTGACTGGCGAAGAAGGCGCTTCAGTCAGCTTTGCTGAGATCATTGATGGTTATTCGGCCATTGAAAAAGGCTTCAAAAGTCAATCTAGAGGAGCCAAGGATGTGTGTGCTCAGGTTTTTTACGAGTTCGATCCAGTAAGTATTGATGGCCAGACTGCAGTCTGCAGTCTGATTACCACTTGGGAATATGAAGTTTTGCATTGTAATGGCCACCATCCTGCTTCTGTAAACTGCTCTTTGCAGCACTTACAACTTTCTTCCATCAAATTTTGTTTTTGTTTCTTCTACGACAGACAGACAGACAGGCAGCCCTTATTTTAGCACGATGATAATAAACGCTATGCAGCTTATGGGAAGTTCATAACTCTTTAGTCTCGATCTCCGATGAAATGCGGCCCATCAGTGTATGGTATTTAACAATTATTCGCCGAAGGCGAAGTGATTATCGGTGAATATTCACCGAGACGAAGTCGAGGTGAATATTCACCGATAATCACTGAGCCTGAGGCGAATAATTGTTTTAGTATAAATACACAGGTGATTATTTCAAAAAAGAGAAAAAAAAACATTTCAACGCGAAAATCATCTTCACTTACAGTGGCAAACGACTACTGGAAGCCATTTTGTCCGTCGAGGTGATTATCGGCTGATAATCCGAGATAGCGAGCCAATGAGAGCGCGCGATTTTGTATAATCACCTGTGTATTTATACTAATTAACAATTATTCGCCGAAGGCTCGAAAAACCGAGACGAAGTCGAGGTTTTTATTCACCGACATTCACCGAGCCTCAGGTGAATAATTGTTTGTCTAATTATATAGGTGATTATTTGAAAAATATGCATTTCCTTTAAAAGGATTAATTTCTTCGTCTGTCACCTCAACAAAACGGCTCGCGGCCATTTGGAAAAAACGGCTTAGGTGAATATCGCGTAATAATCACCTGAGGTGCAACCAATCAGCGCAGAGAATGTTCAGTAATCACCTATGTTATCATACTAATATTTACTTTAGAAAGGCTTCTACCAGATTTTTGTGGGGGAAAAAACGTAGCAGCATTGCGATCCGGGCACGATCCATGATTTTTCATTTAGCACCGGCAATCCCTCGTGCGGCTACAATGTACTTAGCTGCGGACCCATCAGGAGAGTTACGTTCAATTAGGCCCAATCTGATTGGCCATTATTTGGAGGGACCTGGCCCCCGTTGTTCGAAAGCCGATTAACTTAATCCAGGATTAGCGTAAACGTTTGTTTCATCTTTTCAACTTTTTGGTGAAAGTTTCTTTTGCTTATTTTTGTTTTTCCAGATTGACTTCTTCTCATGTAAAGTTTTGCCAAATATCAGCGGTGGAAAAGCACTTGGGAGTAGAGAAATAAACTCCTTGGTTAATCTTTAATCTGGGATTTGCGTTAATCGGCTTTTAAACAACCGGCCCCTGTACTCTAAATTAGGATAATACCGTGAACTGATGGTCTAAGGCCAAATGAGAGATCGACACCTTCTGCCTCTGTTGATCAAATGTCGAAATTGTGACACCAACAAGACTAATTATTGTTTTAACTAAGTCATGACGTATTACCATAACAAAGCGATTTAATCATTATCATTACATAACTCTTACTAACCAAGTTCGAGGTCTTTTTTCCGTTGTTTATATATCTATGGCTCAAGTGCGAAGCGCGCGGACCATAAATTAACAGGCAAAACAAGGTTCTGTCACTTACAGTACGGACCGGGAAAACGAAATTAGTAAGATATTTATTGTGTCTCTGAGGTAACAAGGCGCGCGGGGAAGGAAACCAGTTGAAGCCAAGCGGAGGGTTTAACTGCCACAAATAAGTAGCATGCGTAAATCTAAAAAAAGAAAAAATCTTATTGGCTTTTTAAAATAGTTGCCTGCAAGATTTCACAAGTTTATTTCACATAAATATGAAAAACTCGCTGGAAAATATTGCATCAAAATTTCAAATTTTGCGGGCCATACAGCCGAGGGGACCGTACTGTAGAATACGCCCCGCTAAAATAGCCATTCGCAGCAAGCGTACTATCATACAATTTATGCAACACGATGAACTGGAGCGAGTCCCTAGCCATAACTAACCTTGTACATTTGTACCGAACAGATCTGTTTGCCGGTTGCCTCGATTTTGTCGTCTTTTTTGTCTGATAGTTTTCATTTTGTTCAACCACAGGAACTCCAGGAAGAAATGAAGAAACATATGGCTCATTTGCAGCAACTTAAGGATTATGACGAAAGCTTAGCTGAAGAGAAAGAACAACGTGCCAGGCAGGAACAGGAAAGAATAAGGATGGAGGTAATGTGAAATATTTTGCCATAAAAATGGGGAAGCGATGTTACTATAGTAACCAAGGAGAACGGATCATATCGTAGTCCTGGCCAGAGTTAACGTTGTTCAAAAGTGGGGAGCAAAGACCCCAATAATGCGTCTCTGAGCCTTGATGAAGCTTGTTCTATGTACATATAAAGCTGTCAATATCATCATCATTATCGTCATCATTATGGAAATCACTATTGTCCTCTTCATTACTTTTCCGTACAGAGCAAAGTATACGATTCAGTTTTGAGCCCTTTTTCATTCTTGTCTTCTAGTGGTAGTGGAACAACTGTTATAATAATATCGTATAATCGTAGAAGTAGTGGCCCAAACGTAGTTTTGCATTTTTATAACTTAGCTTACAAGATATCTTATTTTAGGAACAAGATGCGGTTAGCTTGCTCAAAAAGTTATTGGGGATGATGGCAGCGCTAGTGCTACTGTGACCAAAAAAACCCAATTTTTATTTTTCTTTGGATTTCAAAACTATGTTAACTGATTGAGGTTTTAAGCCTTGATTTTAAAAATACACCTGTTTATTTTAACTGGAATTTTCCTGTTTAATGGTCCGCCGTTACTAACTTTCTTGTCTCTATTTTCTCAGGCTCTAGCAAAACGATTTAATTAAGCTGCCGGGGGGGGGGGGGGGGAGGGGGGAGGGGGGAGGGGCAATTGGTTTTGCTAGTGTTTATCCGCTGGATAGTGATTTATCCGGTGGATAGCGTTATCCACCTTTTGAACAACCGAGGCCTGTAGTCTAATTCGAAGACCTACTTAGGGACGTATTCCGATATTAACAATGCGTGGTTTTCTTCTTATTGTATAATAAAGTGAAGAGCAACTCAGTTTGAAGTCGAACTTAGTATACCATGCCACACAACTTTAAGACATGCAAAGAATATTTTCAGGCTCAAATTGCAAGAAAAATGACACTGAACGTTTATCCTCAGCGCTCAAATTAGACGTTCTTATAAAAAAAAAAGGAGTGTATTCAGATTTAGATTAATATTCTGGTGATTTAGAGCAATTTCTACGAGAAACCGTGCATGGAAGCATCGTTACAATTCGAAAACAAGACTAAATTATGCGATCTATTGAAATTTTCAAGGGAGCTTTCGACACCATCCTTTTACATACCTGAATTTTTAGATACTCATTTTTTCGATTTCTTCTTTCAGGAGGCATTTCAACGCTTGGAAGAAGAACGAAACGCCAAAGAGCGAGAGGTTGGAAATACGTCGAACTACGATTTGGAATGTTTTGTAAATTAAATGGTTTTTTCAATGAAAAGTAAAATGCAAATTCTCTATTTTCCAGATGAAGCTACTGCAGGAAAAACAGGAGGAAGACAGAAAACGGTTAGAACAGCAGTTTAGGGCCGACATGGAAACTCAAAGACAGCAAATGAGTGATATGATGGCAGCCAACATGAATGAGCTTCGAGCAGATCGACAAGCGATTCTTGATCAGAATAAAACACCGGACACAATCAGTAGCATGGAAGAGGCCATGAATAGCAGGAATGAGCAGATGCAAGAACTTCAGCAGCAAATGATTGCGATTGCTAACCGCCCACCTCCTCCTCCACCAAACGGGGTATGCTTGATCCTCTAAAGCTGGTGAACAAACCTTCAGCAAAAAGCCCAACAAGTGTGATCACTTTTAATAAAATCACATTCTTTCATGCGTTTAGACTATCAAAACAGAAACCTAAGATGACTTTTCTCGTTGTCTGGTCGCGTAGTATGTGGACAGGAATTAATGCGAACAAATCAAACGTGGTCACACTGTTAGAGTCCTTGCCTAAAACTAATTGGAAGTACCTTGATTAGTTTTTAAAATAGTATGACCTTGTAATGCTTGAAAAGTCATGCCTAAAGTAAAACAAATTCATGTTGGTTACTTTTAAATTGTCCCTTTCGACTTATTATAATTACGTTGTCGTTATTTTTCGTAACTTCATAGCGAGGATTGATTGGGGTATAGAAAGTAAAATTTGGACAGAATTTTTTAAAATTGATTCAGTAAAATGTCTGAACCAATGAGAATGATTAAAGAAAGTGTATGCCCGCTCGCGCCTTTTTCCTTTCTTGTACGTTGTTATATGTCATTGTGGAAAGGGCGAGCTGGCGGAAATAATTCGGAGGCGCGTTATGAAGACCTGCAAAAAGAAAGACACCACTCCAATCCCGCTACATGAACAACTTGTTCCCATTCATGTACCAACCTCGAGTGGATAGAAAGCTGGGTGAACTGCGGAGCTCTCATGCTGAGATTCGAACCCAGACCGCTGGGATGCGGTCCGCGAGCGAAAATCCACTACAATATTTCACTAGCTTCGGGAAATATTCTTGATTTTCACATGATTTCACGGCCGCCATGTTGGTGTTCTTAAAACAAAGAAACGTCGGCCATGTTGCTGTCGCGACCCAGTCCTCCGGGAATTGAACTCTAAGTTATGAAAACGTTTTCTTTCGATGGCTGTTGATTGCGTGAGTGAAAAGCAAAAATCATGTGATCACTCCGAGTTTAATCTATTTCGAGTTGATTGTGGTATACATTGTGTATCAAGTAACTAGCAATAAAAACTAGTATAAACGATGCAGGACTGAGGTATATCGTCGGGTGCTAACTTCCTCCTTTTGAAATATATAACAGTAGTTTGAGTAGCTTATGAGGTAATATTGATAGTAACAGAAGGAGGTAATACAATACTTTAGAAGGATATATACAAGAACATTGAAAAAAAAAGAGAATATATACTCTGTAAAATGCATATACCTAATACACCTATCACTGACCTATTAAACTTATTAATAAAGATAAAGCTTTTCGCTGCTAATGTCATCATTTAAGGATGGCTGTAGATCACAAATAAAAAGTTTCTTTTATGGTACAATATAGGTCGGACCTCCCAGTGGCTAGAATTTCCAAGTAGTCCCATTTGTTTTAAAGTTGTGTCTAGTTGAGAAAACGTGATCAGCAAGAGCTGACGTGTTATTGTTACTTATACAACGCCTTGAAATGTTCAGATTTCCGGTCATGCAACCAGCGCTTTGTTTTACCAATGTAACGTTCATTACAATCCCAACAACTAGCTTTATAGATAACTTTGGACATAAGATAGCAGCGAAAAGCTGTATCTTTATTAATATTTTTAACATGTATATTAGGTATATGCATTTACAGGGTATATATTCTCTTTTGTTTTCAATGTTTCTTGTATATCTTTGTAAGTATATTCACCTCCTTTTGTTACTATCAATATTAACTTTCTCCTTCATCCATACATAATCATTTTCGTCATTTCGAAGCATGCATTGTACATGTCAGAGAGAAAACTGAAACGTTGCTTGAGCCAAGCGAAGCTTCGGATACCTCGTTCATAAAGTTTGCGATAGCCCTTGAGTTCTTTGGTTGAATTGATTATATTCTCTTTTCCGCTCTTTCTAGGTTTGTACGACTAAAAGACTCAGTTTCAACGATCGATTTCGAACAAATCGATTCCATTTCGATTTGGTAGAGATTTTTATATTGATTAAATGAGAATTCAACGACCTCACTTCAAATGCTAGTTGTGAGGGTACGATCATACCGTTAACGTCAGACCATTTGGTTAAGTCAAGAGTATCCTGAACTTTCGAGTGGATGGTCGGTGCTCGATCCCCGGCTGGAGGGTCTTAAAATAACTTTGAATTATTTTCATCCGTTCGTTAAAATATGAATTTTCGGAAAACAGAGTAAAACCCAACACACAAAAAACCCCTGGTTATGTCTTTTATTCGATGACCCACCATGTTACATTTAAGACAACCTAATACAATCAACTATTAATCATCTTAACCAGTTTAAAAGAAACACGAAAAAAATCCAGCAACGTTAAAATAAAGGGACTTTAACCTATGACCGTGCGATTGCCCCTAACTGAATGCTCTATAAAACATTGAGCTATCAAGCCATCTAAGAGCTCGACAGACAACAACCCCATGCAAGTTTGACCTATATCTAGTAATGTTGACTGGATTGATATTGTGGCAAAAATACTATCCTACATTGCTACAGCTGTTAAAAAGTAAACTCCTCAATCGAGGACAACATAGAACAATCTACCCTTGGCGCCTATTTCATCTTGACACGCGGGAAAAATATACTGAGGAATATTAATCAAACTACTAAAAATATTTCTTAGTAAAGTCCACAGATAACTGAGATTTTCAACCTATTGGTCAAACTAAATTACTGTTAGGTCAGCGCATACCATATTAATCATGATTGGCAAAGATAAAAGCGAACTTTCAATGACTAGTTTACATAACATTACATACTGCGCCGGATGCGATAAGTGAAGCCAAGGCTACTCCAGTCACAACCTGGAGCGATTTATCACGGAACCCTGGTTTTCTCACTTCATTCTGTTGGCCCCTGTTCTCACGAATCTGGCCATTCAAAGTGACAATCTCCCTTTGATTTTCTTGATTTAACCTCTCCATTTCCAAGAGACGTGCATTCAGTGCTTGATTTTCTCTTATAAAACCTATGCGGTCTTGTTCAGCTCTCTGCATGTTAGCCTTCACCATATTTTTGATTTGTTTTTGCTGAGCCTTGGCATCTGCTTCCATTTGCTCCTGGAGTCTTTTCTTTTCTTCTTCGAATTTTCTTTGTTGCTTTTCCATCTATTAATTAAAAGACCACTTCATCATCCCCTAAAGAATTCTAGTTTTCATAGATAGTTATTCTAGCTTGTGCCTTTAAAACCCAAGACCTAAATTCTTTCGTGGGCCAAACATGAATGACGCAGAGTAAACGAACCAAATGAGCCAATTTTGACACTGGGGGAAACCAGAAATATACATGCTGCCGGAGCAAAGTGCGGGAAACCAGGCCACTTACGGGAATGCAACAATTGCCTTTGATTGACTGAGAATCTAAACCAATTTATATAACTAAACAAAGTGTCAAATTAGTCCTATATACAAAAATACTCCCGCAAAGTGCGGGAAACCAGGCCACTTACGGGAAAGCAACAATTGCCTTTGATTGACTGAGAATCTAAACCAATTTATATAACTAAACAAAGTGTCAAATTAGTCCTATATACAAAAATACTGATTTTTTTAGGATTTTTAGGGTCACATGGGAGGTGCGGTGACCTCGTGGTTAAAGTGCTCGACTCCGGGATCGAGTGATCCGGGTTCGGGTCCTGGCCGGGGATATTGTGTTGTGTTCTTGGGCTAGACACTTGACTCTCACGGTGCCTCTCTCCACCCAGATGTATAAATGGGTACCGGCCAATTTAATGCTGGGGGTAACCCTGCGATGGACTGGCATCCCATCCAGGGGGGAGTAGAAATACTCCTAGTCGCTTCATGAAACCGGAGATAAGCGCCGGCCTGCTGGGCCTTTCTAGGCTCGTAACAGAGACGATACTTTTTTTATGGGATTTTTAGAAAATTTAAAGATTTTTAGATGATAATGATTTAAAAATATAGCCAGTAGCATAAAAATTAATTTGGGTGGTTCTAAGAAGCTTCTTCCACTGTTTCCAAGCGGCCTCTTGCCATTCACATACTACTGGTCAGTGGTTTAACCTATAAGTTATGTTCCCAGCATGCCTTGTTAGCATCACTGTAAGGCCTGGACGCATAGGAAGCTCAACGTTTTGAACCGATTAGAAGGTGCTTTAATGCAATTTGACCACAGGTCACAAGATTCCCGCATTTTATGCAAATTAAGTGGTTGCTTTGGAAAAAAACTGGGATAAATCGGGATTTTTTGAGATTAGGATTTACAGACTTTTTTTAGAGAATTTCAGGAAAATTTTTCAGTCCATTTTTTTATTTTGTATTTAGGCCTATGTTTGATGCAATGAACCAAAGCTTTCGCGAAATTTCTTTTGACAAAAAGATAAAAGTTTTGATATCAAGTGCCTCATTAATTAAACTAGAGTGTCCTTTTTTGAAAGTATGGCTTGCATATTTCCTGCCACCAATTCAATCATTTTCACGGTAATGATCAGTTCCATAAATCTCAGTATTAAATGGCCTTACTTCCATCTGACGTTCACGACGTTCTTGTTCAAGTCGAGCTTGTTGTTCCTAAAAACAACAAGCAGAATTTACGAATAACAATGTTTCCAAATGAAGACATTTAATCATCTATTTTGACTCGGGTGTATTCGGAAAAAAAACAGTTGTTCCAGGAAAAGGTCGAAGCTGTGACTTGACGATTACTACTGAATTCGGATGCCCAACCGCAGAGCTACATGGGATGCGTAGGAGCGCTTCAATAGCAGACAACTTTCATTATTTTGGGAGATTTTTTAGGGAGTGTCAGATCCCAAATCAAGATTAGAGTTGGGTATGAAGGTACAGAAAGGGATTTGTGTTCCGACAAATCTGAAAAGTGTTGTTGCGAGCGAAATGAAGGAGGCAGAACAGGGACAAGTGACCATTTCCGAGTCCAAAGCGAGGCATAGCGCGAAGCATTTTTCAAGAAAATTAGTTTTCACAATGCCATTTCCAATTATTGACCGAATGCAAAAATGGCCGCCAACAAATTATTCTTTTGTCTTTGTGTTAACTAGCTTAACTAGCCTCGTTTTACAGCCCAAATTCTTTCAATTTTACGCGTGTGAACGAGGCTAGTTAGGCTTAAATAACACAAAGACAAAAGAATAATTTGTTGGCGGCCATTTTTGCATTCGGTCAATTGTTGCATTAATTTGCGACTTGTAGTCATTCTAAAGAGAATAAAAGTGGATAAGAGGGATTTAGAACTTACTAGCTTAGTGCATTTTACTCATCAAAACTGCGATACATATTCTTTTAATTATAATTTCTTTCTTCCAAAAATTAAAGAGCAAAATGACGTTATCTTTTATCCCCCCCCCCCCGCCCTCATAAGTTTTGCATAGATGCTATTAATATTGCTATCACCTCAAGCTTCTTCACTTCCTGCTCTTGATAAGCTCGAGCTGCCATTTCCAGACTCGCTTTCTCGTCGAAGTCTTTTAGTTGCTGCAGGACTCCTAAATATTGCTTCATCTCTTCCATCAGTGGCTTTCATAAAAAAAAAATTGTAAAGCCGGTTAAAAAAAGGGAGGCAAGTGTGGATTAAGAGCGCGCAACTGACAACAATCTCTTATTGCTGCCTCGTAACCTCGGCAGCCATTCTAATCGTGCTCATTTAAGATGAGTGGATTTCTAATCTGGATGTCTGTGTTGTGCCCACAGTATCAAGGGCAGCGTTGCTGCGCATAGCATGTCATCCGTTTTGCTATCTCTCGACAGCATTCCACTTACTCATGGTAATTACTGCTTTTGATTAATTGATCGAGTATAGCTGATTGTATTTGACACATTTCCGCATAAAAAATGAATAGGCAATTTCCCAGTCAATGTCTGTCCCTTCTTCAAAGCGAGTCTAAGTGCGAAGTTTTTGTGACGGTAATTAGTTCTTGTTTACATATGAATGAAAACTAATTTTCATAAGAAAAACTTCGCACTTAGACTCGCTTTGAAGAGGAGGCAGACACGAACTCGGAAATGGTCTATTTCAACGGGTTTAAATGGGGTCCTCGATCAGCACAAGAAAAAAATGTTCTTTACCGGATGAAATTCATAGAACACCTCAGCACAGACGTGTTTGGCTCCTTTGGCATCAGCATTAAAGTCTTGCTCGATTCTTTTGTATCCTTGCATGATATCATCAAATGACATCCTGGCACCCTCCTCTCCGAGCCGAGCAAGGACTGGATCCAAGTGTTTTTTTTTTTAACTTCTTCAGAAGAGTGTTGCAGGCTGCACGGGTTAATTTTCCATTTTCAAGCTGCCACCATCTTAATTTTTCATCAAAAGATCCCTAAAGTAGAAATCGAATTTAAAAATTTAAAAAAATTATTTGCAACAGCACGGGACAGAAGCCCATCGCCACAAGCCTTCTCCTCCCCTTTTACCTTTTACCTTTTTTGGATCAGGGCCCAGTTGTTCGAAAGCCGATTAACGCTAATCCCAGATTAAAAATTAATCAAGGAGTGTATTTCTCTACTCCCAAATGTTGTACAATGCTGATATTTAGCAAAATTTTATATTAGACGAAGTCAAGCTTGAAAACCAAAAAATAACCAAAAGAAGCCTCCACCCAAAAGTTAAAAAAGCAAACCAAAGTTTACACTAATCCTGGATTAAGTTAATCGGCTTTCGAACAACCGGGCCCAGGTGTTTTGACAGACCTAGTTATTTTTAGAAACACGTTTCCTTGGTTACGGTCAGCCAATCAATGCTGTAGAATACCCATTTACAATTTCGCTAAATTAGCTCTGTCCGAAACATGGCGGACAGACGGGAATCCAGGAAATCGGAAATATCAAATTCAGAGGTACTAGAAATTAGCGAACAAACGCTGTTTCCCGGGAAATCGTTGCTAAAAATAACTAAGCCTGTCAAAAGGCCCGATTAAGAGTTCAATTCGGAGGAAGACTGATGCTGCTGCATAGGATCAAAAGAAAAACTATTCCTTAGCGTTTTGGGACAAAAGATCACACGATTTTCAAACGGTGGCCGTCCTGCACTTATATTTCAACAGACTTAACTATTTGAGGGTAATGTGAAGTGCTGTTTTCTACCCATGTAAACGATATGAGCGTTAGCCCTACGAATGGAATTGGGCCCACACAAGGACAGAGAAAAAACTCTGACCAGGGTGGGAATTGAGCCCACGACCTTCACCAGTTACAATTTCACCATCATTGGGGCGGTACTTCGGTCTCAATACTGAGCGTAACAATTGCTTGAATTGTCTTAAACCACTGAGAAAACAAGGATTCAATAGCCGAATTTCAATATATTAAAATTTAGTACTAAACAAATGGCATCATCTCGAGGCTCTGAGATGATGCCTTTTGTTTAGGACTGAATTTTAATATATCGAAATTGGGCTATTGGCTTTTATTTCCGTTTCCTGATATCTGTTTTTATTTTAAGGTGAAATGTCTAGTAATGCCATGCCTTTGGGTTTTTCGCATAAAGAAATTGTGTCAGGGTTGTATACACGTAAAACGAACTTGTCTTGCGGCCATTTTGGGGACTTTAAGATCTACGACGGTGACGTCGACGAACATGTGACCCCAAAATATAACTTCGCACATTTGTAAGTCTTTCACGATTATTCCATGTCGTTATTATATCTCTCAGACAGTACGCGCGCTGTAATTGGCTAAATTAGCGGGCCGTATTCTACAGTAAGGCCCGCTGTACAGCCCGCTAAATTTAAAATTTCAACAAAACATCATCTAGCGAGTTTTTCATGTCATTTCTGTTGCATAAACTTGTACTGAAAACTGTTTGAATCTTGCAAGAAACTATTTCAAACTTAACAGCCAAGAAGATTTAGTTTTTGGAATTTTGGCACGGCATTCTTTGTGGCAGTTGAACCTTCCGCTTCACTTTGACTAGTTTCCTTGCCCGCGCGCCGGTTAACCTCAGAGATATGCGCTTGGGCCATAAATCAACGGGAAAAAACTCGGTCCGTAACTTACAGTACGGACCTCGAACTCGGTTAGTAAGAGGTATTTCATTTCGTACAATGTGGATGATGTATACTAAAAATAAAACAGCACGAGCGGTTTCAGAGATAAATAGAAAATGGGGCGGCGCAGTGGTGACACCACACGCTTCCCACAAATGTCACAGTGGCTCGGGTTCGATTGCCAGAATCGGCGTCGTATATGTCGGTTGAGTTCGTTGGTTCTCTTCTCTGTTCCGAGGGGTTTTTCTCCGGATATTCCGGTTTTCCCCTCCCCACAAAAACCAAGAGTTGATTTGAATTGAGTTCATTTCATTAGTGTCCCCAATTAGTGCTCTTGTGCTAAATCCATTGACACTTAAATTATTATTGCTATTATTATTATTATTATTATTATTATCATTATCATTATCATTATCATTATTATTATTTTTATTACTATTATTTTTATTATTATTATTATTATTATTATTATTATTATTATTATTATCTTGTTTTCGCACATTTGATTTCCAATGGAACTTCAGTACTCCAGGAAGCTTGGTGACAACAAGTCTCCTCAAACTTCTAGGACCTTCCTAAGAATCCTTGCCGTGTTCAGAATCACTCTTTTCTGAAGCTTTTCACGATTATTCCATCTCGTTCATTTTGTACAATGTGGATGATGTATCCTAAAAATAAAACAGCACGAGCGGTTTCAGAGATAAATAGAAAATGGGGCGGCGCAGTGGTGACACCACACGCTTCCCACAAATGTCACAGTAGCTCGGGTTCGATTGCCAGAATCGGCGTCATATGCCGGTTGACTGAACTATTAGAGGGTAAAGTGAGAGTTTTTCTCTGTTCTTGTGTGGGCCCATTTCCATCAGTAGGGCTAACCCTCACATGGCTTATATGGGTAGAAACCTAGCACTTCACACTTTACCATATAATAGTTAAGTCTGTTGAAATATAAGTGCTAAGCGGCGTAACCCTTCCTTGTATATGTCGGTTGAGTTCGTTGGTTCTCTTCTCTGCTCCGAGGGGTTTTTCTCCGGATATTCCGGTTTTCCCCTCCCCACAAAAGCCAAGAGTTGATTTGAATTGAGTTCATTTCATTAGTGTCCCCAATTAGTGCTCTTGTGCTAAATCCATTGACACTTAAAAGTTAAAAGTTATTATTATTATTATTATTATTATTATTATTATTATTGCTATTGCTATTGTTATTGTTATTGTTATTGTTATTGTTATTGTTATTGTTATTGTTATTGTTATTATTATTATTATTATTATTATTATTATTATTATTATTACTATTATTATCATCTTGTTTTCGCACATTGGATTTCCAATGGAACTTCAGTACTCCAGGAAGCTTGGTGACAACAAGTCTCCTCAAACTTCTAGGACCTTCCTAAGAATCCTTGCCGTGTTCAAAATCACAGTTTTTCTGAAGCTCGTCTACCTTGGTCTCTATACCAATATTCTCTAGTCTCCTCTTTAAATCCTTTGGAACTGTTCCAAATGTTCCGATTACAATAGGAATTACCATTGTTTTCATTTTCCATAACTTCTTCAATTCTCTTGCTAGATCCTCGTATTTTACTACCTTCTCGACTTCTTTCTCTTCAATACGGCTATTTCTATACTGCTCTTCAATACGGCTATTTCTATACGGCTTTCTCTAGCGCCCACAAGTTTCTTTATTGTTTTCTCTAAATCTTTAGACCAACCGCCTAGCACATCAATCACTACGTTGCACTGTTCCACGACATAGCCAGGGTACTGCTTCCTTAACTCCCAGCGCAGTGGAGCATACTTTTCCGTCTTCTCCCTCTCCTTTTTCCTACGGTTGCCTAACCAGGGGCAACTCATTTCAACTGCCCAGACTCGTTTCCTCCTGTGATCCACAAATCTGACGTCCACTCTGTTGGCCTTGACATAGCTTTGTTCGGCATACACTGGTACATCCCAGTAAGCTTGACCTTCCGGAGATTCGTACACTGGTTTGGGTCCCACTAACGAGTACCATGGTGGTACTGAGTCCACTAGCTGCAGGTCTTTACACACCTCAAAGAACAACACCTTAAGTGCAGCGTTGTGTCGCTCCAAGTACTTGGACTGTGCTAAAGCAGGACATCCTGCAAGAACATGCGCAAGAGTTTCTGCAGCGCCTCCGCACAACCTACACGTGATCTCTCCTTGTGAAGTTCCTGTTTTGATCTTTGTATACACTCTAGTAGGGGTGAGCTGTTCGTAAAGCTCCAGTACCCCGGTAATCGTGTGGGTGGGTGCTGAGGGCCACTCCCGTAGCCAAGCAAAACACTCATCCATGCTCAGATCTTTGTCGTGCCACCGTGCACACAGAAAGCGACCATGCCACTGCTCGCTCTCAATCTCTTCCTGTAACTTCTCCGTCACAGTCCTCCTCAAATAACCCTTAACTTTCTTCCCTAGAATTTCTGTATCCGGAGCTTGGCGCGGGCTGCATGACGGTTTCGGATAGTTCAAAGTCAAACCCGTGTCCAGCTCTTCCGCGTACTTACATGCCTCCTTAACCAACGAAGTGAATCCCTTCTCACTCGCCCTCTCTTCAAACTTCTGAACTAACCTCATGGTAGGATCTGTATTCTCATACAGCTTAATTGCAGATTTGATTTTTGTTAGCTTGTATTCTTGCTCAATTGCGCGTAGGCCACGCCCACCCTTGTCCCTGGGTAGATACAACATAGCCGTCGAACTTAGCGGATGCTTCCCTCCGTTCTCACATATTATCTTTCTCGCCTCTCTGTCGATCACTCTAAGCTCTGTAATAGGCCAATGCTGAGTCCACATCAAATAGGAGAGGACTGGAAGAGCAAACTGGTTACTTGCAGTCACACGGTTGGAATCAGACAGGGGGCTACTCCATATTAATGACAACCTTTGCAGGTACACCTTTGCCGCACATTCCAATGCCAGCTTCTCATCCTGCATCACAGTCTCTCTCACCCCTAGAAACTTGTAAGTAGAACTCGCGTCCAAGCTTTCCACGACCCCCTCGTGACCTAACCTCACACCTGCTGCATCATGCACTTGAGCCCCTTTCCTCACATGAATCACATTGCACTTCTTAGGATTCCATGTTAGTCCAATGTCCTCCATGGCGGCACTGGTAGATTTTAAAACTCTGTTGAGCTTAGGTTCAGAGGACGCAAAAACTTTCAGATCATCAATATACATTACATAGGATACCTTGGCACTTATAGGCTTAGACAACTTATATCCCTCAGTAGCTTCCAGTGACCAGGCTATTGGATTTAAACATAGCGTAAAGAGGCGCGGACAGAGTGAGTCTCCCTGCGGCAATCCTCTGTTAAATCGAATACAACGAGAGGTTTCGGGACCACGTTTGGTGGTAGTAACAATCCTGGTATTCCAGCTTGCAACTAAGAATCTCATGACTCTACAAAGCCAGGAAGGAAAGCGGTGAACTTCCATAATTTCAAGCAGCCAGCTGTGATCCACCGAGTCGTACGCCTTCTTTACATCTACCCAAGCCATGCTTAGGTTTCGTTTTCCTCTGTGACAATCTAACGTCACCATTCTGTCAATCATAAGATTGTCTGACGTCCCACTGCAGCCCAATCTGGCTCCCCTTTGTCCACTCTCCATCAGGTCGAATTCTCTCAAATGATTGTCCATTGGTGTCTGAAGGCACGACGTGAACCATTTGTAGATGTTATTTAGGCACGTTATTGGTCGCTGATTCTCGCTGCTGAATTCACCTGGTTTAGGGATGAGTCGCGTTTTTCCCTCAGAAAACCAAGTGGGATATTCCTCGGTGCTTTCAGAGATGGCAACGAAGGCTTTAGTGATCCCCTCATGCAGCACATGCATGCGCTTCCACCAATAGTTAACAAGGCGGTCAGGCCCTGGGGCGCTCCAGTTTCTTTTCTTGAGTAAACACTTGACCGCTTCAGAGCACTCTAACCTCCAGGACCCCTCCGAAGGCACTGGAACCTTCCTAGCAATTGCTTCCTTGATCTTACTCAGCCATTCTGCTTCCTTGTTCCCAGTCCCTCTCGTCTCCCATAACTCTATCCAGAAATTGCTTGCATCCTCAATGTTCTCAAATGTTCTTATTATTATTATTATTATTATTATTATTATTATTATTATTATTATTATTATTTTCTGAAACATTCCCATTTGTGAACTCGCGTTGTCCTACCTACCTACCTAGTAACGCAAAAATATGCGCTAAAACCCGTGCCGAATTGCAGAACGAATTTTTCTCCTCTTTTAACCAATGATGTTGTTGTTTTGTGGCGTTCTGGCTGACGACCTCGTCGTAGATCCTAAAGTCACTTTTAACTTGATTGATGATATTCATAATTTAAGAGCGCCAAATTCGTCAAATCTGATACTGTAGGTCAATCGAGGAGGGCGTGTTACCTAATTACGGGGACGTAATACTTAAATGCTAGAGCTAGCACTTGCGCCATTGGTAGAGAGACATCGATGATTCCACGGGACCCTTCCTCGCTGAAATTTTCCCAGTGTAAGTGTAGGTGGTTTACAACCAATCTCTGGAGACAGGTAACAATGTAGTAATGTACAATTGCCGGTGGAGGAACAAAAGAAGCGAATGAGAGATCTTTTGTTTCGTCCACCAAAATGGCCCAACCTTTCGGTGGCCCCGGAACGATTTTAGGGAAGCTCACACCTTCACATACGTTAAGACCTGTTTTTTTTTTTTCTTTTTTAATCCTTACCGTAAGTTTTTTCCGGTACTTTTCTGTTGTGATAGCGGAAATTCCGAAGGTTTCCTTTTCCAAAAGAGCTACTCCCTTCTGAAGAGCCAATTCATGCTTGACACGGATGAAGTCACTATCGCATGGCAATTTACCTGACAGTTCCGCGTTCATCGTGGCATCATAAAGCTTCAGCGATTCTTCACACGCTTCCGAACACTTTGTCATCACAAACGTTTCCCAGGCGGTCTGGACATTGGGAATTACTCCAGGAGTATTAATAGCGTCAACATAGAGTTGGACCAAGGCAGCAAGGCCTGATTTAAAGTATAATGGACACAGGGTTACCAGGAGTTTATATACTTTGACCAGGAGCCCATCAACGAGAGCCTACAACTCCAATACTAGGTCTATGTGACGGCATTTTCACAGATCAAGCTATTTTTGAAAGAGTAGTTAAATGAGACTTGGCTTGCACGAGTGACCAGTCTCGATCCCATGGGCAATAATTTCTCATGCCAGATTTGTGATTAGCTTAGTGGAAACGTCTGGTTTCGCAGCAAATACAATGAAGCTGTACGCTCCTTTTCATAGGCCCCTGCTTTGACAGATTTGCTTGCACATCATCATGAACAAAGCCATGGTAGTTTTCGCGTTTATAAGTAAAATCATTCGTCTCGTGACTGAAATATGGAAAACAAGGACAATCCAAGCCAATATCCTAGTTTGCCATGAGAATAGGACGATCACATGAGTTTTGGAGGGCATATAATTTGTTTGTGGCCCGAGTAGCTAGCATCATTTGCGCCCGAGCGGAGCTCTACGAGGATGCTACGAGGGACACAAATAAACTATATGCCCCACAAAAGTGATGACATTATCATTAGATTTAAGAGAAGCTATGATTCTAGAAGTTGTGAACGCAATTTTAGCGATTCACTACTCGCACAATCCCATAATGTAATAATGTTTTTTTTTTGTTTTTTTTTTTTGGGGGGGGGGGAGGGGGGTCCTTTTAAGTAAAAACAATGGATATCCAGTTCACGGAAGCATGATACAGTGCTAAGAGGAAATTACTTGTATCGTTTTTTATGTAAAGAACTCCCCAAAACGTATTGCATTATGGGATTGTGCAAGTAGTGAAATGCGTAGAGAAACCTGAAGAATTCAGGACCTTAACTGGGTTTGAACCCGTGACCTCACGATACAAGTGCAACGCTCTAATCAATTGAGCGATGAAGCCACGGCCTTTGGGAGATGATCATTTGCGGGTGCTAATGTTCCCGTGATAAATGAAGCAACGAATGAAATGATATATGAAATGAATCCCATATTGAAATGAGGGTGTGAAATTAAGTGAAGATATGATCCTCACAGTTTTGAACGCAATTTTAGCAATTGCTTGAAGGAGCCTGAAAAATTAACTGAGGACTTTAACGCAGTTCACATCCGCAGTTTAATATGTGATTCATTTCATATAATATCATTTCATTCGTTGATTCATTCATCACGGGAACATTAGAACCCAAAAATGACCAGATCTCAACGACAGTGGCTTCATACTGAGCTCAGTTGGTTAGAGCGTCGCACTGGTATCGCGACGTCACGTGTTCAAACCCGTTGTTGTCCTGAATTTTTCAGGCTTCTCAGTCTATGCAATTGCCAACATTGCGTTCATAACTGCGAGGATCATAGCTTCGTTTGGTTTCATATCCGCATTTCAATATATATATGATTCATTTCATATATCATTTCGCAAGGCCAAATCGTACAAATTCATTCAATAAGGAAAAATGTTTAACAGAGATGTAGCATGAAACTATGGGATGGAAACTTGTTGCTACAATACGATCAGCTAAAACAAGAGCAAAAATTGAGAAAGAAAAAGAGCAAAAATACTCATCCACAATAATTTGCAAAGAATGTGTGTAATCGTCCCACAAAATTTACGAACACAGTGAAGGATCGTAAGACAAGGCCTTCGGTTTTCAGTTGTTAGTCGAGACCAGCTGAAAATCTAACCATTTCGGGATGAAGTTACTCGAAGGCAACTATTTCTCCGCAGTTATTTTGAAAACCATGAGTGAACCATCTCCACCATGTCCACCTCCGATGTTCAACCGACTGAGCTCTTTCCAGTTGTTTAATAATTTCTTTAATTTTTTTTTTTTTGTGTTAACGTCTTAATATTAGAGCGGATGCAGTGCGGTCTAAAATGCTCTGTATAAAGCGACAGAACGATTCTAGAGGAGTGGGAGGGGGATGGTATTGGGTGCCAATGACAAGACAACTTGATGGGTCGACCTTGCTGGGAGACCTTATGAAACTACCCAAAGAGGGTAAGTGAGTGCACTAAATCAAGTGAAGAGAGAGGGAATTTCAGATCTTACCGAAGAAATGTACAGTCAAGTAATCATTTGACTCTAAACCTCGCTTTGGGGAGGAGGCTACATGATGACGCTGATGTCACAAGTGATAAAATCGTTACTGACACGTAATTTCATACATACCTTCACCTGTTACAATCTCACCCTCATTGAAGCTGTATTTTGGTATCAATACTGATCGCAACAATTGCTTGAATTGCTCTAATCCACTGAGAAAACAGGGATTCAATCTGCTTTTATTGCTGTTCATGTTTCTAAGCAATTCGCCATCAGCGCTTGGCGGAGGCAGGCTAAATGCTTGAAATCCAGGAAAAAAGCGCAGTATGCTCTCAGCAACTTTCTGAGCGTTATCCCCGTCGGACCGCCTTTGATCTTTAAATACCTTAAAGAAAGTTCGAATTAGAAAAAAAAATCTCTGACTTATAACTGTAATGCAGGTCACAGAACACAGTAAAGGAAACCAACTTATCTCAATGGCGAGGGCTGTGGACAATCTTCTTCTTATATAAGATATCATGCAACGTAATGATAGTAATGATAATAATAATAATAATAATAATAATGATAATAATAATAATAATAATAGTAATAATAATAATAATAATAATAATAGTAATAATAATAATAATAATAATAATAATAAGACGAAGAAGAAGAAGAAGAAGAAATCAGTACTTATCATGCGTATTTCTCAGTGTCAGTGACACAAGAAGCACATGACCTTCAAGAGTGTAACTTGCAACTCTTTTCCTTGGAGCAAAGCTGGGGATTTTAAGACACCAATTTTATTCCCAAATATGGACAAAGGTGCACGCGCAGGAAAATACACGAGCTACGTTGCATCCAAATAAGGAAATTTTTAAACTCAAAAAACCCCAGTTCTCAACCCGAGTTAAACGCTTTAAGGTTCTGAGCTTCTGCTGACAATCAATGCGCTATAACATCAACTAGGACTAAATTAACTTATGGTATATACTACTAAGATAAAATAATGCTAAATTTAAAAACAAATAAGTCGTAATGTCCTCGGAAGAAGAATGTGTTAAGGTTACTTTTAAATGTAAAAGCAGACGATGGTGATGATTTTATTTGTTCAAGTAGGGAGTTACAGAGAAAAGGTGCAGAGAATTTACAAGCATCAGGGGCACCCAACGACCAATTTGTTGTAAAATGTATTATTATACCCCAGTTAATGAAAATAAATGTTATTAAGGCATTTTCAGGTGTTTTTCAGTGTTGCTGGGAAAACATTATCTGTTCCTTTTTCCCAGCAAGACACACAAGAAATTTCCCAGCCAGCTAGATAAAATTGGTTGGTTTCCCAGCCAGCTGATCAAATTTATTTCCCAGCCAGGAATTCCGCGCGCTTTCAAATCCCTCGATCCGAAACGACCAAACAAAAGCGACAAAACCGGGACAAAACAGGTTTTTTCCGCAAGCGCAATCACTCTGACCAGCCGTCGCATGTTTGTGACTACTCTCTGGGAGAGGAAAGGGTTTTTTTTTTTTTTTTTTTTAGTCGTCCTCAGTCTTCAGAGTTTCTACAGCCAGCTCGGGTTGAAATGCTAGAAAAAGTCAGTAATTCCCAGGCAAAACCTTTATCAATAACAAAATTTCCCAGCCAGCTGATCGAAACACCTGTATTTTTGCCAGCCAGCAAGATTCGTCTGGGGAACAGATAAAGTGAGGAACAGATTCGTTGGGTGCCCCTGAAGCATGGTCGCCATACGAGCGAGTTCTGGAAGACGAGATGGGTGGGTTGTGCTAAAAGAGGGCGGGAAGATGATCGAAGAGTACGAGACTTATCAGGGAGTTAATGTACTCTGGTCAGTCGGATTTGTCAGGTCACGTCATTTTTTGTCATGTCATGGCATGACATGCATGTCAGGTCACATCATTTCGCATGGGTGTCCTCAAAAGGCATCCTATGCAACCTAACCGGTTTAACGCAGAAATTACTTCAAACAACACAACTCAAAGCTTAGTTTCAGAAAAGGTCTGT
Source organism: Montipora foliosa (assembly GCF_036669935.1). Taxonomy (NCBI): domain Eukaryota; kingdom Metazoa; phylum Cnidaria; class Anthozoa; order Scleractinia; family Acroporidae; genus Montipora; species Montipora foliosa. The sequence goes on along the minus strand of NC_090869.1, from coordinate 60,915,157 downwards.
CGACCAAACATAATTTAAGTTACAAACAACAAAGATAAACTTAATGGAGAAGTGATCTACTAGCTTAAGTTATTTCATTCAACAGAGGTGAAACTTGAAAAAGAGTTAGTCTGAACAGTTCTCAAAAATCCTAATTGCAACCATTTTAATCTTCTCCAATGTTTTCCTTCCCTGCCTCTTATTGTATTTGCTGTTTTCAATCAATGCTTTAAGAAGCTGTTTTTACGTTTCGCTTTGATTTGGCTGCCAGTTCCCAGTGGCTGAATTTGAATAAATTTTGTGAAACAGCCCCTTTAGAAGTAGTATTTAAAACAAGCTGGTCTTCCTTGAGTAGTTTATAATCCACGTTTGCATAATTTGCAAGGACTAGTGTCACTAACAGTACCTATTATGTCCTACCCGCTTTAAGAAGTACTCTTTGATGTCCTCGCAATCTGGCGGGATGCTTTGTGCCACGTCTCTGAGAAGCCACATGAAGAATGGAAAGGTTTTGTGAAAGAATTCAGTGTCTTTTCGGCAAGCCCCCATGCTCGGGTTTCCGTCGTTGCTTGAGCGAAGTTGAATGCGCTCCGACAATTTCACAATAAAACTAAAAGATCGTTAAAGTAAACAAATGAGTGATGCTTTCGGGACCGTATATTCTCACGAAGCGCGGCAAAGTTCGTGACTCTCACCGACAAAGTCATGTCAGACACGATTGGACGAATCCAACCTTATAGAACATCTGCATGCTAATTTGGTGCCCAAATATCTAAGAAGCATGAAACCTTTTTCTTTTCCTTTACTTTTTCACCTCCATCTTAGCAACACGGAAATGGGTTTTCAACTGGGTTGGCATGGTAAATTGACCACCGTAGAGCTGAATTTGAAAGCTGACGTATTTGGGGATTATGAGTT